>NC_045448.1:33686180-33788473 GCF_002776525.5 Piliocolobus tephrosceles
TTCTTTCTTTCTTTCTTTCTTTCTTTCTTTCTTTCTTTCTTTCTTTCCTTCTTTCCATCCATCCCTATCTCTCTCTCTCTCTCTATCTATCTATCCCTATCTCTATCTATCTATCTATCTATCTATCTATCTATCTATCTATCTATGGCTATAGACCATTAAACTAATTTTCTATTATGAGTTAAATTTTCTATCTTTTCACATTAAGTTAGAGTTGTGCCACTCACCATTTTCTCATTAATCTTTCTTCTCTTAATTCAATACTAAAGGCAATGTCAGCCAACCTGTCACTGAGATTATGTCATTTTAATTCCTTGAATCTGTCAGTGCCTCCCTATTTTCCTCCTCATCAATGCTTCAGATGCAGTCAGCATTTTGTCAATATAATTTTGTTATCATATCCCAAGATACACTTTCTTATTCTCTCTGCACCTCCTGGAAGTTTGTTCCTTATTTCATCTGAAAGCCATGCTTCAAACTTTCTCCACTATTTCCCTTTCTTAATACTTTAGAAACATCACCTCATATCCTGGATTTTATTCCATACCTTTTATAGCTCATTCTTTTTTTTTTTTTTTGAGACAGAGTTTTGTTCTTATTGCCCAGGCTGGAGTGCAATGGAGCGATCTCGGCTCACCGCAACTTCCCCTTCCCAGGTTTAAGCAATTCTCCTGCCTCAGCCTCCCGAGTAGCTGGGACTACAGGCATGTGCCACTACACCCACTAATGTTGTATTTTTAGTAGAGATGGGGTTTCTCCATGTTGGTCAGGCCAGTCTCGAACTCCTGACCTCAGGTGATCCACCTGTCTCAGCCTCCCAAAGTGCTGGGATTACAGGCGTGAGCCACTGCGCCCTGCCTCATTCTTAATTATTTAGAAAATGTGGGCTACTAAGCCTCAACCAACTGGCGCATCCCCAGTCAGTGCTAACACTTCAGTTACATACAGATGAGGATTCATGATTGCAAATATCTTAAAAAAGAATTAAGGCACCTACATGTGCTCACATGGTGGGTTCTTTATGTGCAACTGATTCTAGCCCATGAAATATTTTATCAAAGCTACAAAGGTGATCTCAGAAGCTGGAGTTTTATCTTGTGGGGTTGAGTTATAGACCACATCCTTGGACTGGCCAGTAATGAATCATTCTTTTCATACATTCTTTATCTATAACAGCTTCTCTACATCCGATTAGACAAATAATTTGACAGGAAAAAGATGCAGAATTTTGAGAAAAGTTTGAAAACATTTTGGTGAAAGCATATAATCAAGACTGGTTATACAACTTGCTGAACCCAGTATGAGATAAAAATGCAGGGCCCTTGTTTAAAAATAAAAAACTTTCCCTTTTCTTCCACAATCTGTGTTGGTCTGTCACAGTGTCTTTTATTTGCTACTTCATGTTGTACTGCCTCGGGCATGGGGACACTTGTGGGACCCCATCCTGTGACTTATGCTTGTGCCCATCAGCAGCTGGGGGTCCCCCTCCTGCTAGCACCAAATCACTGAGAGAAATCTGTTTCCCTTTCCTTTGGAACTTTTGCTTAAACCAACAGCGGACAGGTGATCCCCAAGGGATTGCAACCTCCTCACCGTGATACATAAGGTACCTGGTTTGGGTTAGGCAAAAGCCTAGCCCCCCACCACATCTCCTACTAAGGGTGCTGTGGAGCTGCCAGCCCAGAAAGAGGACCTGGCCACTGCCATGTCCCTCCCAGAGATAGGGGCAGGTGCATTCTCATATGCATGACTCTGAAGGACCCTCGTGCCCATACCCAGGCCTCCACCACAGGTGGAGGGTGGCAGCATTAGCTGACTGGTGGTGGAGAATGGAAATGGAGGGTTGGGTCGGGTTCAGAGCACCCTGGAGATAGGAGTCTGGCAACCCAGAGCCTGTTCTAGAAAGGCCGTGGGAGGCAAGACTACCTCAGAGTGAAGACTTCAAGTCCTCTGGCATATGCTCCATTTTCCCATCAGACTTTACTTACAAAAACGAATTTGAAGATAATATTGGTAAGAATTTTAAGACAAGGATTGCAGCGCATTAAACCCCAAACAAGAGGCTGTTATGAATGGGAGTCCCCGGGCGACTGCACCGGCGAATGGCCCAGGAAGCAGCTCTGCCTGCATCCCTAAGTCCTGGTTGTTATGTACTGCATTTCACACCAAGATAGAAAATCCTTTCAAATAAAAAGTAGGGGCGATACCATAACACATTATGTTACTCTTCACGAGTGGCGGTGCTGCATATTCATTAAGTCTCAGAACCTCACAGTATTCAAGGCGGTAGCATATGCGAAAGTATTCACTGAATACTGAAACAGCAAGACAACAACCCAACAACAGGATCGAATCTGAAATTAAATACATGAATGAGCATTCATTTAGCCAGTAAAGTTTACACACTAGGCAGAGATGCCAATTTTACACACTTATGTTTCCTAAATCTGAGAATATTTTTACAAAGGAAGGTACCACTTAGGTTATTTTTTCCCTAGTGAATTCAGCATTGTTTAGGAAGTAGTAGCATTTACATATGGAATCCACAAGGAGGAGCTCTGCATTCATTTTAAATATCAGGATTGGCTGTTTCTGTCTCGAGTATGTCCGTGGAGAGTAGGACTGTCTTCAAGTATAATTAGTTCCAAGACAGAATTTTATCAGCTGAGTCTTTGGGGAGTGGTAGTATGTAAACACTTATTAAAATGTTATGGTGGGAGGGAACACAAATTCTGCATAAGTCAATTTAGATAGATGCAAATAAAATCAAAGGCTTTCTGCCCTCTGGGATTATTTGTACCTTGGTGGGAGATAAACGTCATATGCTAGATTTTCATCCATGTTAAGAGATAGCAAGGAAAGAGTAAGGACGATTTTGCAGCTTACAAGTGGCTCTGACAAAGATATAAACAGTGTAGCTCGCAGAATCTGGTGTTTCTCCCAGGGCATGTTTTGGGGGGTGAAAACATTTCTATATAACTTCATATATTAAAATATTGAGTTATATTTCTGTATATTAAGTTCTCATACCAGGAAAGCCTGAACTAAAGTGTATTACGGGATGTCTTGTACAAATATAAATAAATAGCGTATTGTAAAGAGATAAGACAAAACAACAGAATAGCTTATAAGACATATATGGAATTGCAGGCTGTTTTTCTACCTCTATTCTGTATCTATATAAAGCCACCTAGTCTTCTGAACTAGCTGGAGAAATAAAAAGTGTCACATAGGAGTCAGGAGTATGCTGGGCAACAGCTGATGATACTCAAAGGGTGTGACTGTGTCTTTAATCTTTCTTCTTGGTTCCCCAACCTGGCTTTGTGATAAAGATTGCATATTTTGCAAAAATTGGCCGGCTTTAACTGGCAAGGCTAAGTATTCAAGATTTTGTTGGTTATACTCAGCTGGGAAGTTTGGGAGATTTTTTTTGTACCCTTGTGGCAAGGTTAATAGAAATGAATTGAGAAGGAGTTATATTGTTTGACCTTGGCACTTCCCTAATAAAGGGTTGGGTTAGACTCAGATGGCAAAAAAACTAGAGGTCTTTCCTGGCAAATAGCACCACTTGCTCTTCTGACATTCCTTTGCATTTTTTCCCCACCATCTGGCCTTATGGTGTGTATTTATTTGCTTTTAATCTGTTCCCTCCACTGAAATGTAAGCATCATCCTGCACACAGTGATTTTGCCCTGTGAGTCTGTCTCTAGAATGCAGAACTAACTGTACATGGCACAGAGGAGGTGCTCAATAATTATTCGCGAAATGAATAAATGGATGAATGTATAATGCACATGATTTTTTAAAAATTGGACTTTTTATTGAGTTCAAAATATATATAAAATTCACCATCTTTATTGTTTTAAGTATACAGTTCAATGGTAATAAATGTATTTATGTTCTTTTTAAAAAATTCCCTTAATTCCTCCCTCCTCCATATCCTTTCTAGACTTTGGTAACCACCATTCTACTCTCTGTCTTCACGAGAACCCCTTTTTCAGCTCCCACATATGACTAAGAACAGGCAATGTTTGTCTCTCTGTGCTTGGCTAATTTCATTTAACATAATATTCTCCGGGTTCATCCATGTTGTCACATGGATGTACATACACCACATTTTCTTTATTCGTTCACCTGTTGCTGGGCACTTAAGTTGATTCCATGTCTTGGCTATTGTGATCATGCTACAATAAACATGGGCGTGCAGATATTCCTTCAATATACTGACTTCCTTTCTTTTGAGTATATACCGAGCAGTGGAATTGCTGGTTCATGTGGTAGTTCTGTTTTTAGTTTTTTTGAGAAACTTCCATCCTGTTCTCCATAGTGGCTGTATTAATGTACATTTCCACCAACAATGTATGAGGATTCTCCTTCTCCGCATCCTTGCCAGCATCTATTATTGCCTTTTTTTGTTTGTTTTTTATATAAGCCATTTTAACTGGGGTCAGATATCTCATTGTGGTTTTGATTTGCATTTGATGGTTAGTGATGTTGAACATTTTTCATATACCTGTTGGCCATTTGTATATCTTCTTTTAAGAAATGTCTGTTCAGATCTTTTGCCCGTTTTAAAATTAGATTATTTGTTTTTTTGTGATTGAGTTGTTTGAGCTCCATATATACTGTGGTTTTTAGTTTCTTGTCAGATGGATCATTCGTAAATATCTTCTCCCATTTTGTGGGTTGTCTCTTCACTCGGTTGTTTCCTTTGCAATGCAGAAGTTTTAATTTAATATAATCCTATTTGTTTACTTTTGCTTTTGTTACCTATGCTTTTGAAGTCTTAAACAAAAAATCTTTGCCCAGGCCAATGTCCTGTAGTGTTTCCCCAATGTTTTCTTCTAGTAGTTTCATAGTTTCAGGTCTCAGCTTTAAGTCTTTAATCCATTTTGATTTGATTTTTGTGTATGATGAGAAATGGGGTCTAGTTTCTTTCTTCTGCATATAATTCTCCAGTTTTTCCATCACTATTGAGAAGACTATCTTTGCCCCATTGTATGTTCTTGGTGCTTTTGTTGAAGATGAACTGGCTGTAAATGCATGGATTTATGTCTGGGTTCTCTATTTTGTTCCATTGGTCTATGTGCCTGTTTTATACCAGAAACATGCTGTTTTGGTTACTTTCGCTTTATAATAAATTTTGAAATAAAGTAGTGTGATGCCTCCAGCTTTGTTCTTTTTGCTCAGTATTGTGGCAATTCGAGGTGTTTTGTGGTTTCACATAAATTGTACAGCTTTTATTTCTATTTCTGTGAAGAATGTCATTGGTATTTTGATAGGGATGGCATTGAATCTGTAAATGGCTTTGGGTAGTATTGTCACTTGTCAATATTAATTCTTCCCCTCCCATGAGAATGGAATATCTTTCAATTTTTTTCTTCTTCATTTTAAAAATCTGTTTTATAGTTCTTACTGTATAGATCTTTTACTTTTTTCTTATATTGATTCATAGGTAATTTATCTTTTGGTAGCTATTGGAAATCTAATTGCTTTCTTAATTTCTTTTGTAGATTGTTCACTGTTGGTGTATTTAATGCTACTGATTCTTGTATGCTGATTTTGTATCCGGCTACTTTTCTGAATCTGTTTATCAGCTCTAAGAGTTTTTTGGTAGAGTTTCTAGTTTTTCTAGGTATAAGATCATATTGTCTTCAAACAAGGCTAATTTCACTTCTTTCTTTCCAATTTGGATGCCTTTTTTTTTTCTTTCTTTTATCTAATTGCTCTGGTCAGGACTTCCATTATTATGTTGAGTAACAGTGGTGAGAGTGAGCACCCTTTATTCTAGCCCTTAGAAGAAGGACCTTCATTTTTCCCCATTCATATGATGTTAGGTGTGGGTTTGTTATATGTGGTCTTTGTTATTTTGAGGTATGTTTATTCTATACTCATTTTGATGAGGGTTTTTGTCATAGAAGCATGTTAAATTATATCAAATGCTTTTTCAGCATCTATTAAAACAATCATGTGGTGTTTCTTGTTGATTCTGTTAAGTGATGTATCATGTTTATTAATTTTATTGATTTACATACATTGAACTAGCCTTGCATCGATGGAATGAATCCCACTTGACCCTGGTGATTGATCTTTTTAATGTGTTGTTGAATTTCATTTGCTAGTATTTTGTTGAAGAGTTTTGTATCTATGTTCATCAGTGATATTTGCCTTTAGTTTTCTTTTCTTTTCTTTTTTCTTTTTTGCCCTTATCTGGTTTTGGTATCAGAGTAATGCTGGCCTTGTAGCAAGAGTTTGGCAATATTCTCTCCTCTTCAGATTTTTTGAAGATTTTGAGTAGGATTGGTATCAGTTCTTCTTTAAATGTTTGGTAACATTTGGCAGTGAAGCCATCAGGCCCTGGGATTTTCTTTGATGGAAGATTTTAATTGTGACTTCAATCTCATTATTCATTGTTGGGTTGTTGAAGATTGCTTGACTGTATATGAGTGGGTATATTTTTGGTCCCTTTCTGTTTCATTAACCTATCTGTCTTTATGCCAGTAACATACTGTTTTGGTTACTGTAGCTTTATAATATATTTTGAAATTAGTACATGTGATGCCTCCAACTTTGTTCTTCATTCTCAGGATCCACTAGGCTATTAATTGTATTTTGTGGTTCCACATGAATTTTAGAATACCTTTTTTTGCTGGGTGTGGTGGCTCACACCTGTAATCCCAGCACTTTGGGAGGTTGAGGCCGGCAGATCATGAGGTCAGGAGATCAAGACCATCCTGGCTAATGCAGTGAAATCCTGTCTCTACTAAAAAATTAGCTGGGCATGGTGGTGGACACCTGTAGTCCCAGCTACTATGGATGCTGAGGCAGGAGAATGGCATGAACCCAGGAGGCAGAGCTTGCAGTGAGCCGAGATTGCACCACTGCACTCCAGCTTGGGCAACAGAGTGAGACTCTGTCTCAAAAAAAAAAAGAATATCTTTTTCTGTTTCTGTAAAAATGCTACAGGAATTTTGATAGAAATTGCATTGAGTCTGTGGAAAGCTTTGGGAAATAGAGACATTTAAAAAATTCTAAAGGTTCCAATTAATGAACACAGGATATCCTTCCATTTATTTGTGTCTTCTTTAATTTCTTCCATCAGTATTTTTTAGTTTTTGGTTTACAAATCTTCAACCTGTTTCACTAAACTTATTTCTAAGTACTTTATTCTTTTGGATGCTATTGTAAATGAGATTGTTTTCCTAATTTCTTTTTCAGATAGTTCATTGTTAGTGAATAGACACACAACTGATTTTTGTATGTTGGTTTTGTATCCTGCAACTTTACTGAATTCATTTATGAGTTCTAACAAAATTTTATGTAGTCTTTAGGATTTTCTAGATAAAAGAATATCCCATCTGCAATAGGGACAATTTTATTCCTCCATTCTGATTTGTATACCTTTTATTATTTTTTTCCAGTTGCTTTGTCTAGACCTTCCAGTAATAAGTGGCAAGAATGGGCATTCTTGCATGGTTCCTTATCATAAAGAAAGAGCTTTCAGGTTTTCACTGTTGAATATAATGTTAGCCATGGTCTTGTCATATATGGCCTTTATTACATTTGAGGCCCTTTTTTCTGTTCCTAGTTTGTTGAGGCTTTTCTTTTTGTAATCAATAAAAGATATCAGATTTTGTCAAATGTTTATTCTGCACCTATTAAGATTATTGTGTAACTTTCATTCCTTATTCTGTGATTATGGTGTATCACATTAACTAATTTTCGTATGTTGAGTCATCCTTGCATTTCATGGATAAATCTCACTTGGTCATAGTGTATGATCCTTTTGATGTTCTGATGGATTTGGCTTGTTAGTATTTTGTTGAGGATTTTTGCAACTATAACCATCAGGGATATTGATCTGCAATTTTATTTTCTTGGGATATTTTTGTCTGACTTTGCTATCAAAGTAATAATGGCTTCTTAAGGTGAATTTAGAAGTGTTCCCTCCTCTTCAATTTTTTGGAAGAATTTTGGAAGAATTGACATTAATTCTTCTTTAAATGTTTGATAGAATTCACCAGTAAAGGCATTTGGTCCTGGCCTGTTTTTGTTGGTAGATTATTGATTACTGTTTAATTTCCATGTTAGTTACAAGTCTGTTCTCTTTGTACTTCTTTAAGATTAAGTCTTAGGTTAGGTTAGGTTAGGTAAGGTGTGTTTTTAGAAATTTATACGTTTTTTTCTAGGTTATCCAGTTTACTAGCAGGTAATTGTCGATAGTAGTCTCTTATGATCCTTTTCATTTTGTGGCATCAGTTGTAATGTCTCCTCCTTTGTTCCCGATTTTTTTATTTTTTATTTTTTATTTTTGAGACAGAGTCTGGCTCTGTCGCCCAGGCTGGAGTGCAGTGGCCTGATCTCAGCTCACTGCAAACTCCGCCTTCCGGGTTTACGGCATTCTCCTGCCTCAGCCTCCCGAGTAGCTGGTACCACAGGCGCCCGCCACCTCGCCCGGCTAGTTTTTGTATTTTTAGTAGAGATGGGGTTTCACCGTGTTAGCCAGGATGGTCTCGATCTCCTGACCTCATGATCCGCCCGTCTCGGCATCCCAAAGTGCTGGGATTACAGGCTTGAGCCACCGCGCCCGGCCTGTTCCCGATTTTATTTGAGTTTTCACTCTTTTTCCCTACTTAGTTTTGCTAATGGTTTGTTAATTTTATCTTTTCAGAAGACCAAATATTTGTTTTGTTGATTTTTAAAATTTGTTTTCCTTCATTTTCTATTTTGTTTATGTCTGCTCTAATTGTTATTATTTCTTTCCTTCTGCTAGCTTCAGGCTTGGTTTGTTCTACTTTTTCTAACTTCTTTAGGTGGAAAGTTAGGTTGTTCATTTGAGATATTTCTTCTTTTTAAATGTAGTTGTTTATTGCAACAAACTTCCCTCTTAGTACAACTTTTCTGAATTTCATAACATTGGGTATGTTGTATTTTTGTTTGCATTTCTCTTGAAGTATTTTGTAATTTAAAAAAATTTTTCTTTGTCCAAATGACTGTTCAAGAGTATGTTTTTAGTTTCCAAATATTTTTGGGGTCTTGTTTTTAAATTAATTTAGTCATTTTATGTATTTTTATTGAGAAGTTTAATCTATCTACATTTAAAATAATTATGAAAGGGAAGGGTTTGGTTTTGCTTTTGTTCGTTTTCTGTTAATCTTATAGTTCTTTGGTTTGTCTTTTTATCTTTTGTTGTCTTCCTTTGTGTCGTGTTGAATTTTGTATTGAAATGCTTTTATTGTATTCTTTTTCTTTTGTGTAACTTCTGTAGACTTTGTGGTTACCTTGGGGTAACCACAGTCTATTTTAAGCTAATAACATTCTATTAGTTATAGCAGTCTATTTTAAGCTAATAACAAATTCAATTGCATATAAAAATTCTACACTTTAATGTCTCCCTCCTCATTTTGTTATTGTAGTTATAATTTACATCTATTCACATTGTGCATCTTTTAACATAATTCTAATTATACATATTTTAAACAGTTTTGTCTTTTAACTTGTATAGTAGAATTAGACATGATTTACCTACCACCGTTACAGTAATACAGTATTCTTTATTTGTCTATATGTTTACCTGTACCAAAGAGTCTTATTTTTTGTTATGCTATTATGTTGCTCTTTAGTATTCTTACATTTTAACTTGAAGAACTCCCATTAGAATTTCTTGCAAGGCAGTCTATTGGTGATAAACATTTACAGATTCTGTTTGCCTAAGAAAGTCTTCATCTCTCCTTTTTTTTTTTCCTTTGAGACAAGGTCTCGCTTTGTTGCCAGGGTGGAGTGCAGTGGCACAATCTTGGCTCACGGTAACCTCCACCTCCCAGGTTGAAGCAATTCTCCCACCTCAGCCTTCCGAGTAGCCGGGATATTACAGGTGCACAACACCATGCCTGGCTAATTTTTGTATTTTTAGTAGAGATGGGGTTTCACCATGTTAACCAGACTAATCACAAACTCCTGACCTCAAGTGATCTGCTCACCTCGGCCTCCCAAAGTGCTGAGATTATAGGCATGAGCCACTGTGCCCGGCCTCTCCTTCATTTTTGAATTATAGTTTTGCTTTGTATAGTATTCTTGGTTGGCCGATGGTATTTATTTATTTATTTATTTATTTATTTATGAGATGCTGTCTTGCTATATTGCCCAGGTTGGTCTTTAACTCCTGGGCTTAAACAATTCTCCCACCTAGGTCTCCCATGTAACTGGGACTACAGGTGTGTGCTATTGCACCCAGCTGGCAGGTTTTCTTTTTTTAACACTTCGAATACATTACTCCACCTTTGTCTGGCTTGCAAGGTTTCTATGAAAAAGCCACGGATAGTCTTTTGGAAATTTCCTAGTATGTGACAAGATATTTTCTCTTGCTGCTTTCAAAAATTTCTCTTTGTCTTAGACTTTTAACAATTTGATTACAAAATGTCTTGGTGTGAAGTTTTTGGGTTTCTCTTATTTGGTGTCCTTTGGGGTCCTTGGATCTGGGTGCTCATTTCTTCCTCAAATTTGGGAAGTATTCAACTATTATTTTTTAAATACACTTTCTCTGTTCTCCTTAAATTTCCATAATATGTATATTAGTCTGCTTGATGCTATACTACAGGTGCCTTAAGTTTTCTTTACTCTTTTAAATTCATTTTTCCTTCTCTTATTTGATATTTATTTTAGGTTCAAGGATACATGTGCAAGTTTTTTATATAGGTAACTCATGTTACAAGGTTTGATATACAGATTATTTGTTCACCCAAGTACTAAGTCTATTACCCAAAAGTTATATTTTCTGCTCCTCTCCCTCTTCCCAACATCCATCCTCAAGTAGGCCCCAGTATCTGTTGTCCCCCCTTTGTGTCCATGTGTTCTCATAATTTAGCTCCCACATATAAATGAGAACATGCAGTATTTGGTTTTCTGTTCCAGTCATTAGTTTGCTGAGAATGATGGCCTGCAACTCCATCCATGTTCCTGCAAAAGACATTATCTCATTCTTTTTTATGGCTGCATAGTATTGTGTGGTGTATATGTACCATATTTTCTTTATCCAATCTGTTATTGATGGGCATTTAGGTTGATTCCATTTCTTTGCTATTATGAATAGTGCTACAGTGACTATTCAAATGCATGTGTCTTTATGGTAGAATGATTTATATTCCTCTGGGTGTATACCCAGTAATCAGATTGCTGGGTCAAATGGTAGTTCTGTTTTTAGCTCTTCGAGGATTTGCCACACTGCTTTTCACAATGATTGAACTAATTTATACTCCCAAGAACAGTGTGTAGGTGTTCCTTTTTCTCTGCAACCTCACCAGCATCTGTTATTTTTTGACATTTTAGTAATAGCCATTCTGATTGGTGTGAGATGGTATCTCATTGTGGTTTTGATTTGTGTTTCTCTAATCATCAGTGACATTGAACTTTTTCTTTCATATGCTTGCTGACCACATGCACGTTTTCTTTAGAAAAGTGTCTGTTCATGTCTTTTGCCTACTTTTTAATGGGTTTATTCGTTTTTCTTTTGTAAATTTGCTTAAGTTCCTCATAGATGCTGGATAGATGCTGATCTTCGTTGGATGCATAGTTTGCAAGTATTTTTTCCCATTCTGTAGGCTATCTATGCTGTTGATAGCTTACTTTGTTGTGCAGAAGCTTTTACGTTGTTTTTTTTTTTTTGTGTGTGTGTTTGTTTGAGATGAAGTTTCACTCTTGTTGCCCAAGCTGGAGTGCAATGTCACGATCTTGGCTCACTGCAACCTCCACCTCCTGAGTTCAAATGATTCTCCTGCCTCAGCCTCCTGAGCAGCTGGGATTACAGGCATGTGCCACCATACCCAGCTAATTTTGTATTTTTGGTAGAGACGGGTTTCTCCATGTTGATCAGGCTGGTCTCAAACTCCTGACCTTGTGATCCACCCACCTCTGCCTCCCAAAGTGTTGGGATTACAGGTGTGAGCCACCATGCATGGCCAGGTTTTAAGTTTAATTAGATCACATTTGTCAACGTTTGCTTTTGTTGCAATTGCTTTTGGCATCTTCATCATAAAATGTTTGCCTGTCTTTATGTTCAGGATGGTATTGCCTTGGTTGGCTTCCAGGGTTTTTATAGTTTTGGGTTTTACATTTAAGTCTTTAATCTATCTTGAGTTGATTTTTGTATATGATGTAAGGAAGGGGTACAGTTTGAATCTTCTGCATATGGTTGTTGTCCCAGCACCATTTATTGAATAGAGAGTCCTTGCCTCATTGCTTGTTTTTGTCAGTTTTGTCAAAATCTAGATGGTTGTACATGTTTGGCTTTATTTCTGGGCTTTCTATTCTGTTCCACTGATGTATGTGTCTGTATTGTACCAGTACCATGGTGTTTTGGTTACTGTAGCCCTATAGTACAGCATGAAGTCAGGTAATGTGATGCCTCCAGCTTTCTTCTTTTTGCTTAGGATTGCCTTGGCTATCCTTTTATGGTTCTATATGAATTTTTAAATAGTTTTTCTAGTTCTGTGAAGAATGTCATTGGTAGTTTGATAAGAATAGCATTGAATCTGTAAATTGTTTTGGGCAGTATGGCCATTTTAATGATATTGATTCTTCCTGTCCATAAGCATGACATGTTTTTCCATTTGTTTATGTCTTCTCTGATTTCTCTGAGCAGTGTTTTATAATTCGTATTGTAGAGCTCTTTTACCTCTCTGATTAGCTGTATTTCTAGGTATTTTATTCTTTTTGTGGCAAATTGAATGGGATTGTGTTCCTGATTTGGTCCTCGGCTTGGCTGTTATTGATGTATAGGAATGTTAGTGATTTTTGTCCATTGATTTTTTTATCCTGAAACTTTGCTGAAGTTGCTTATCAGCTGAAGGACGTTTGGGTCGAGACTCTGGGGTTTTCTAGATATAGAATTATGTCATCTGCAAACAGGGATATTTTGACTTCCTCTCTTCCTATTTGGACGTACTTTATTTCTTTCTCTTGCCTGATTTCTCTGGCCAGGACTTCTAATACTATGTTGAATAGGAGTGGTGAGAGAGGGCATCCTTGTCATGCGCTGGTATTCTAGGGGAATGCTTCCAGCGTCTCCCCATTCAGTGTAATGGTGGCTATGAGTGTGTCATAGATGACTGTTATTATTTTGCAGTATGTTCCTTCAATACCTAGATTATTGAGATTTTTAACATAAAGGGATGTTGAATTTTATTAAAAGCCTTTTCCGCATCTATTGGATAATCATGTGGTTTTTGTCTTTAGTTCTTTTTATCTATTTATTAATTTGCATATGTTGGAACAGTCTTGCATCACAGGAATGAAGTCTGCTTGATCACAGTTGTATCAGTCTGTTTTTATGCTGCTGATAAAGACATACCCGAGACTGGGAAGAGGTTTAATTGGACTTACAGATCCACATGGCTGGGGAGGCCTCAGAATCATGGTGGGAGGTGAAAAGCACTTCTTACATGGTGGCAGCAAGAGAAAATGAGGAAGAAGTAAAAACGGAAACCCCTGATAAATCCATCAGATCTCAAGAGGCTTATTCGCTATCACGAGAATAGCATGAGAAAGACCGTCCCGCATGATTCAATTACCTCCCCATGGGTCTCTCCCACAACATGTGAAAATTCTGGGAGATACAATTCAAGTTGAGATTTTGGTGGGGACACAGCCAAACGATATCATTCCACCCCTGGACCCTCCAAATCTCATGTCCTCATATTTCGAAACCAATCATGCCTTCCCAACAGTCACCCAAAGTCTTAACTCATTTCTGCATTAACCCAAAAGTCCACAGTCCAAAGTCTCATCTGAGACAAGGCAAGTCCCTTCTGCCTGTGAGACTGTGAAATCGAAAGCAAGTTAATTACTTCTTAGATACAATGGGGGTACAGGTATTAGGTAAATACAGCCATTCCAAATGGGAGAAATTGGTCAAAACAAAGGGATTAGAGGCCCCATGCAAATCCAGAGTCCAGCAGAGCAGAGCAGTCAAATTTTAGAGCTCCAAAATGATCTTTGACTCAGGTCTTACATCCAGGTCATGCTGATGCAAAAAGTGGGCTCCCATGGTCTTGGGCAGCTCCGTCCTTGTGGCTTTGCAGGGTACAACCTCCCTTCTGGCTGCTTTCATGGGTTGGCATTGAGTGTCTGCGGCTTTTCCAGTTGTACAGTGCAGTCAGTGGAGCTACCATTCTGGGTTCTGGAAGATGGTGGCCCTCTTCTCACAGTTCCACTAAGCAGTGCCCCAGTAGGGACTCTGTGTGGGGACTCTGGCCCCACATTTCCCTTCCACACTGTCCTAACAGAGGTTCTTCACAAGGTCCCTGCCCCTGCAGCAAATTTCTACCAGGGCATCCAGGTGTTTCCATACATCTTCTGAAACCTAGGGAGAGGTTCCCAAATATCAATTATTGACTTGTGTGTACCCGTAGGCTCAACACCACATGGAAGCTGCCAAGGCTTGGGGCTCCCACCCTCTGAAGCCACAGCCCAAGCTCCATGTCAGACCCTTTCAGCCATGGCTGGAGCAGCTGAGACACAGAGCACCAAGTCCCTAGGCTGCACACAGCACCAGAACCCTGGGCCTGGTCCATGAAACCACTTTTTCCTCCTGGGCTTCCAGGCCTGTTATGGTGGGAGCTACCATGAAGGTCTCTGACATGGCCTGGAGACATTTTTCCCATGGTCTTGGGGATTAACATTAGGCTCCTTGCTGCTTATACAAATTTCTGCAGCCAGCTTGAATTTCTCCTCAAAAAATGGGTTTTTCTTTCCTAATGCATCAAGCTGCAAATTTTCTGAACTTTCATGCTCTGTTTCCCTTTTAAAATGGAATGCTTTTAACAGCACCCAAGTCACATTTTGAACGCTTTGCTGCTTAGAAATTTCTTCCACTAGATACCCTAAATCATCTCTCTCAAGTTCAGAGTTCCACAAATTTCTAGGGCAGAGGCAAAATGCTGCCAGTCTCTTTGCTAAAACATAACAAGAGTCATCCTTGCTCCAGTTCCCAACAAGTTCCTCATCTCCATCTGAGACCATATCAGCCTGGACCTTATTGTTCATATCACTATGAACATTTTTGTTAAAGCCATTCAACAAGTCTCTAGGAGGTTCCAAACTTTCCCACATTTTCCTGTTTTCTTCTGAGCCCCCCAAACTGTTCCATCTTCTGCCTGTTACCCAATTCCAAAGTTGCTTCCACGTTTTTGGGTATCTCTCACCAATGCCCCACTCTACTGGTACCAATTTACTGTATTAATCTGTCTTCACGCTGCTGATAAAGACATACCTGAGACTGGGAAGAAAAAGAAGTTTAATTGGACTTACAGTTCCACATGGCTGGGGAGGCCTCAGTATCATGGTGGGAGGTGAAAGATACTTCTTACATGGTGGCAGCAAGAGAAAATGAGGAAGAAGCAAAAGTGGAAACTCCTGATAAACCCATCAGATCTCATGAGACTTATTGACTATCACAAGAGTAGCACAGGAAAGACCAACTTCCATGATTCAATTACCTTTCCCTGGGTCTCTCGCACAACATGTGGAAATTCTGGGAGATACAATTCAAACTGAGATCTGGGTGGGCACACAGCTAAACCATATCAACAGTGGATATGCTTTTTGATGTGTTGCTAAATTCTGTTTACAAGTATTTTGTTGAGGATTATTGCATCAATGTTTATCAAGGATATTGTCCTGAAGTTTTCTGTATTTGTTGTGTCTCTGCCAGATTTTGGTATCAGAATAATGCTGGCCTCATAGAATGAGTTGGGGAGGAGTCCCTCCTCCTCAATTTTTTGGAATAGTTTCAGTAGGAGTGGTACCAACTCTTCTTTGTACATCTAATAGAAATCAGCTGTGAATCCATCTGTCCTGGGCTTTCTTTTTTTGTTTGGTAGGCTATTTATTACTGACTCAATTTTGGAGCTCATTTTCGGTCTGTTCAAGAATCAGTTTCTTCCTTGGTCACTCTTGGGAGGGTGTATGTGTCCAGGAATTTATCCTTCTCCTCTACGTTTTCTAGTTTGTGTGCATAGAGGTGTTCATAGTAGTTTCTGATAGTTGTTAAATTCCTTCTTCTTTTTGTTCCTTTGACTAAGCTATTTCCAATTACCTGTATATGAGTTTGCTACCATTTCTTCTGCTTGATCTAATCTGATGTTGAACCCTTCTAGTAAAATTTTTAGTTCAGTTTTTGTGTTCTTCAGTTACACGATTTCTTTTTTTACTCTGAGAGAAGCTGGGGCTAGGTAGTCTCTTTCAGATCGTGTAGCACTGAGTCAGGGTTAGGGATTCTGTTGAGAGGGTGTCCCAAACCTCCCTACCAACTTTAGAGTCTGGTTTTGCATTTACGTGGGGTACAGCAGCCTTTCAATTAGGTTTTGAATTTTTCAGAAAGGGAATTTGTAAACTTTTCAGAAAGCGAATTTGTTGCTGAGTCAGTATGTTTGTTGCAGGAAGGAGGCTGTAGGGTTCCCTACTATGCCATCTTGCTGATGTCCCCTCCTCTATAAATATTTTTTGTTGTCATCTTTTATGTCTTTTTCATCTTAACATTATTCTGGTTCTCTTATGTCATTATAGTCACCTAAAATGCCAGTAAGCAAACAAAATGTTTTGTATTTTATTTGTAGGTACACATTATTTAAATAATGTCTGGTTCTAAAGATCTTACTTATCTGCAGGTAAATATTTCTTCAGCTTTCTTAGGTACCAGGAAAAACGTTCATATTATAAGTGAAATTTCACTCTACCAATCAACATTTACAAAAGACTTTTCATCTTTGTGCCACTGCTTTCAGAAATGTCCTCCTTGGGCCTGGAGTTTTTTCTTTTTTTAGTGACTTCATAAGTACTTTCTGAGAGTATTTGAGGGAATGTCATCTTTAGAAACTAAATGCATGTATTTTAAGTAGTGTTATCTAAAATATATATTGAAGAATGATTAACTTACCATGACTATATTTGAAAATCAGACAAAAGGTCACGCTTAGAGATTAGGGAGAGAAACATGCTAACGGTCTTGTTTTTTTTTTCTTTTTTGAGGGGGAGGGTCCACAAATGTCCCGAATCAACATCCTAAGATTTTGTGTAAGTGTTAAAACACAGAACAAATGTTTCTTATTTCCTACTGCCACTATCCTCCCTTTACATTGAGATTTTAGTTTGCTTGATGAGAGAAACTCTAACTTATATTTTCCTTTGTGGACTATCTAGCAGAGTATTGCACACCTTACAGTGTTCAAATAAATTTATGATTTGAAATTTCGAAAAGTAATACATCAGCTATAAATGGAAAAAAACTGTGAATAAGTAGAAGACCTAATGACAAATAAGCCATATATTTAGCAGATAGAAGCACAAATGGAGAGGATAGTTAATGATATTTTCTATGAACATCTTAAAGTTGTATAAATGATTGTAATAAGCAATCATTAGCCATATTTTACATTGTTTATCCAAGATATCTTTAATTTTAACATGCAGTTAGGTTTAACTACAGAGTTGGTATCTGTTTCCTCCTGGCAGCTATAGTCATGTATTCATCTAGGTAAAGATTCAGAATGCTAAGATAGCATCATTTTGCTTCATTTATATTCCTTAATGATGATCATACCATATTTCCTCAACTGATTAAAAAAAGGCAGGTTCTTTGTTCTGTCTTGAAAGGTGATGTGGAATGAACTCAGCCTGCCTTTGTTTGTCCATATCACTTCACTATTAGTCTTAGTGAATAATCAAATGTCAGGAAAGGCTGTTTTTCTAGCTCTTGGTGGTGCTCACACACAGAGAAACACAGTGTTTTATACTGTACAAGTTTAAGAGGAGACTATGTAGAATACAGCTTCATAAAAATAAGGTTATACAAGTATGCAATAAATTAAACAACGCTGTCATGGATGTGATAAGATATAGTTAGGCAACATCGAACTGTTAGGCTTACTGCTATAGTTTCTTTTTTAAATGATGCAAAATGTAAAATACCCAAATTTCATGTCATTGGAATCTATCTTATTATAATTTTCCCCTCAATTTCATCATGTCTTTAGGTGTGTTACAGTTTAACCCTACACATGCTTACTATTTATGTTATATATATTATGTATAATTATAGATACAATGTTTGATCCAATTACAGTTTTGGGCTGATAACAGAAAATCAGTAATGCAAACAAAACTGTCATTAAAAAAATCCCAAGTCTATAGCAAAGAAAGACTATCTGAATTTAGCTTTTCCTTCTTTCTTTTCTCTCTATATTTACTTTCTCATTGCTGAGAAAAAAGAATGATAAAAACTGAGTGTGTTTGACTTGCTCTTTCCATACCTGTTACAGTAAAACTTTTTAAAGCCCAAAATGTCAGAGATCTGCTAAGGGGTAGCAGGGCTTGATACTTCCTATGCCAAAGAGAATAGGAGAGGGCATGGTGATGTAACTTAAGATCAGGAAGAAGACAGATGCTCCTTTAATAGAATATGATCTAAGATTGTAATTCTAGAATAGTGGAGTAATAACCCTGGAAAATCTACTTCTTTAGAGAAGCAATGAGGATGTTGGCAAAAATGGTCAAAATCAACATTTTCAGAAATTTGGAAATTAATTAGGATGTGAACATTTGATGAGCATTTATTCAAGAAAAATGACTAAATCTTGGTAAAACAGTGAGCTTTGTGGTATTTTTAACTTGCTCTATTCTCAGCCTTTTTTCACTTGAAGATAGATCAATTGAGGTTTTCTAGTTTGACAAAAAGAACAAAAGAACAATGAGCCTCAGAGACAGAAGGATACCATGAAGTATGTCAACAAATGCATAATGCGATTCCCAGATGGAGGGGAGAAAGTGAAAGAGGGTGAAAGAATGTTTGAGGAAATAACATTCAAAGCTTCCCATATTAGCTGAAAATAATTAATCTACACATTTCATATGGTTTGGCTCTGTGTCCCCACCGAAATCTCATCTTTAGCTCCTGTAATTCCTACGTGTTGTGGGAGGGACCCAGTGGGGGATGATTGAATCATAGGGGCAGGTCTTTCCCATGCTGTTCTCATTATAGTGAATGGATCTCACAAGTTCTGATAAGGTTAAAAACGGGAGTTTTCCTACACACGCTCTCTTTTTGCCTGCTGTCATACATGTAAGATGTGACTTGCTCCTCCTTGCCTTCCACCATGATTGTGAGGCTTCGCCAGCCACGCAGGACTGTGAGTTCTCCATTAAACTTCTTTCCTTTGTAAACTTCCCAGTCTTGGGTATGTCTTTATCAGCAGTGTGAAAATGGACTAATATAACATTTGAAAAGCTTAACAAACTCCAAGTAAAATAAACTCAAAGAGATACATATCTAGACACATCCTAATCAAACTGTTGAGGGATAAGCAAGAAGACAGAATATAGAAAGGAGAACCAACTCATCACATAAAAAAATTTTCAATTTGGTTAACAGCTAATTTCTCAGTAGAAACCAGGGAGGCCAGAAGGCAGAGGTTTAATGTATTCAAAGCACCGGAATTAAAAGACTATCAACCAAGAATACAATATTTGACAAAACTATCCTTTCAAAATGAAGAAGAAATAGGCATTCTAAGAATAAATAAAAATGGAGAGAATTTGTTGCTAGCAGACCTGCCCTACTAAAAATACTAAAGGGAGTCTTTCAATTGAAATGAAAGGACATTGCAGAGTAACTTGAATCCGTATGAAGAAATAAAAAGCACCAGTAAAATAAATAATAAATATCAGAGTAGAAATAAATAAATAGAAAACAGATAAGCAATACAGAAATTAATGAAAATGAAGTCTTTTTTTTATGCAATCAAGAAAATTGACAACCTTTAGCTAGATTGATCAAGATAAAAAGAAAATTTAAATTACTAAAATCAGAAATGAAAGACAGGAAATCACTTTGATCTGAAGGAAATGCATAAGATTATAAGGAAATACACAAATGACCATATAACAAAAATTAGGTAACTTAGATACAATGAACAAAATTTCAAAAAGTCACAATCCACTGAATTGACTCAAGAAGAAATTGAAAACTAGAAAAGACATATAATAAGTAAAGAAATTGGATATGTCATTTTAAAACTTGCCATAAAGAAAAGCTTGCTGGAGCTCTCTCCATATTGCTTCACTGGTGAATTCTATTGAATGTTGAAAAAAAAGAATGAATACTACTCCTTCACAAATTCTTCCAAAATTTGTGAAAAAATAGCCCCTCCCAAAAAAATTCACATCTGAATTCTTGGAACCTGTAAATATTACCTCACATGGCAGTCTTTGAGGTGTTATTAAGTCAACCATCTTGACATGGAGAGATGATCCTGGATTATTTGCATGGCCTTAAATGCAATCGTAAGTGTCTTCATAAAAGAGAGCAGAAACAGACAGAAGAGAAAAGGTAATATGACCATGGAGGCAGAGATTTGAATGATGCAGTCACAAGAGAAAAAGGAAAATGTTGGCAGCCACCATAAGCTGGAAGAGGCAGCAGATGGATTCTCCTCTAGAGTCTCTAGAGCAAGCATGGCCCTGTTAACACCTTGATTCAGCCCAGTAACACTGATTTTGTACTTTTGTCTTTTTTTTTTTTTTTTACTTTTTAGGATGGGTCTATGTTGCTCAGGCTGGAGTCCAGTGGCTATTCACAAGTGTGATCATTGCTCACCACAGCCTCAAACTCCTGGGCTCAAGCAATCTTCCTGCCTCAGCCCTCCTTGTAGCTATGACTATAGGCGTACACCATCATTCCTGACAAACGTTATATTTTGACGGCAAAATGATGAATGATTCCCCCTACAGCTGGGAACAGCATAGGTATGTCTGCTGTTGTCACTTTAATTCAGCATTGGACTCTCAGTTATAGACAGGGTAATTGGCAAGAAGAATAAATGAAAGGCATCAGATGGAAAAGGAAGAAGTAAAACTCTCCCTATTCACAGAAGGCATGTATACATAATCTTAAAGAATCCACTAAAATACTATCATAATTTCGAGCCAAGAAGGCAGACTAGACACAGCCAGCAAAAACATCTGCCACCGAGAGACTAGGGCATTGGGAAGACTGGCACACTCTAAGCAGATCTTTGAAGGGAATGCATTGAGCCTGGACAGAGGGAGGATGCAGACACTGGGCTGAAGGAGGAGGAAGCTGGGAACGCTGCATGGAGCTACTGAGCACCGGGATTCGTTCTGGGCTCTCAGCAACTTCTGGGGAAGGGGTGAGTTGAATAGTTGAGCAACGGCCAACTCTTGCCACAGACCTCTGGAATTCAGGTGGTAGGAAACCCCATAACCCCCATGGACACTTGAGCAGGCAAAGAGAGCTGCTTAAAGAGGTGGTAGGAGCAGGACTCCAGGCTGCGTGGAGCCCAGAGGGTTTGGTGAGGGAATGTCTGCAGTGGAACATGGCCAGGGACGCCCATCTTCCAAGGCTTGCCATGCTCCTCTAGGACACTTTGGCCACAGGGTGACTGTCTGACCTAGAGAGAGCAGGACAAGCTCTCTGGTGAGGTAAGTCCAGTCCTATCTGAGTGCCCAGGCTATTCTCAGGGCCCTAGCCTGGTCATGCCCACAGAAAGCCCAGCCTCAGCTGCCCAACCAGGGTGCTTCCTGGGTGCCCTCATTATAGCTCTTTTGCTGGAAGACTCTGCCTGATAATCAGAGAGCTCCAGCAGAGCAATCCCCACTAACATGCACCAGCCTACCTGCACCCTCTTCCCACTGCAGCCTCCGCTGTGCTGCTTTGCCAGCACATGCTTGCCCATGGCCACCCCCTTACTGCTTTGCTGGAGCATGAACACAGGCTGACCTCTTCTTCCCTCCTCCGCTGACAAACACGTGCACTTGCACTCTGTTGTGCCACTGCTGCTGGCATGAATGCAACCTGCTGACATTCCACTGACACACGGGCACTCATGGATGTCAGCAACTCCATGGCTCCACCAGCAACTCCACACCACTGCTGTTGGTGTAAATGAGTGCACAGACACCAATGTCCCTGCCCACCGCCCTTGCAATGACACCACCACTAGTGTAAATGCACACACAGGTGCCAGCAGCCCTGCTGTCCTATACCAACACTATCACTGGCTTGAATGAGGTCATGGATGATGGCAATCTGTTACCAATCAACACTGCCACACTGCTGCCTCTGTGAACATGGGCACAGAGGCCAGCAGCCTTGCACCCACCAGTGCCTTGTCTAGAATGCCACCACTGCCATTGCAAGTGCAAGTATGGACACCAGCAATCACTTCCACCTGTGCCCAGTCACTGGTGCAAGCACATGCAGGAACACTACAGTTCTGCTTCTGCTGGTTCCCCATCCCTGGCAATGCACATGCACCCTGCCATGCTGCCACGACTGTGGGCACATGTGAGTGCACATGGATGCCAGTGCCACCACCCTGATGAAGTGCTTTGGCTGGCACCACCCATCATAGTATTGTGGCTAGCAGACCAGGAACACCTGAGCCCCTCCAGTGTAGCAGGTTACTAACGATGAGGGGCCACAGAACAAATCTGGAGGCCTGGTATGAGCCCACAGAGTTAGAGCACACAGACCAGGAGTGCTGAGCTGGACCTTGGCCTACTAAAATCTTCCAGAAATGAACCCAGTCAACTGAACCCACCTTATACCACAATCAAACTTCCAAGGGCATCAAAGAAGATAAAAGCCAAAAACAACCCATCCAAAGGACAGCAACTTTGAAGACTGAAGGAACATAATCCAACACAGATGACAAAGAATCAGTGCAAGAACTCTAATAACTCCAAAAGCCAGAGTGCTTTCTTGTCTCTGAACAACCATGCAAATTTCCCAGCAATGGTTTTTAATCAGGATGAAATGGTTGAAATGGCAGAAATAGAGTTCAGAATATGGACAGGAACAAAGGGCATCTACATTCAGGAGAAAGTTGAAACCCAATCCAAGGAACCTAAGGAATGATACAGGTGATGAAAGATGAAATGGTCATTTTAAGAAAGAACCAAACTGACATAATCGAGCTGAAAAGCTCACTTCAAACATTTCATAATATGGGCAGGGTGCAGTGGCTCACACCTGTAATCCCAGCACTCTGTAATCCCAGGGCAGGTGGATCACAAGGTAAGGAGACCGAGACTATCCTGGCTAACATGGTGGAACCCCATCTCTACTAAAAGTACAAAAAATTAGCCGGGCATGGTGGTGGGCTCCTGTAGTCCCAGCTACTCAGGAGGCTGAGGCAGGAGAATGGCGTGAACCAGGGAGGCAGAGCTTGCAGTGGGCAAGATCGTGCCACTGCACTCCAGCCTGGGTGACAGAGCGAGACTACATCTCAAAAAAAAAAAAAAAAAATTCATCATGCAATTGCAAATACTAATAGCAGAATCAACAAAGCTGAGGAAAGAATCTTGGAGCTTGAAGACCAGTTGTTCGAAACAACTCAGTCAGACAAAAATACAGAAAAAAACCATAAAGTAGAATGAATAAAATCTCTAAGAAATATGGGATTTTGTAAAGAGATCAAATCTATGATTCACTGCTGTCCCTGAAAGAGAAAGAGAGAAAGCAAGCAACTTGGTAAACATATTTCAGGATCTCGTCCATGAAAATTTCCCCAACCTTGCTTGAGAGGCCAACATTCGAATTCAGCAAATGCAGAGAAACCCTGGGAGATACTATACAAGACGACCATCCCCAAGACACACAGTTACTAGATTCTCCAAGATTGATGTGAAAGAAAAAATGTTAAAGGCAGCTAGAGAGAAGGGGCAAGTCACATACAAAGGGAACTCCATCATGCTAACAGTGGACGTTTCAACAGAAATCCTACAATCCCGAAGAGAGTAGGGGCCTATATTCAACATTCTTAAAGGAAATAAATTCATCTGAAGAATTTCATTTCCAGCCAAAGTAAACTTTATAAGTGAGGGAGAAATAAGATCCTTTTCAGACAAGCAAATGCTAAGGGAATTTGTTACCACCAGACCAAATATGCCATCAAATCTATGTAACAATCAGCTAATAACATGAAGACAGGATCAAATCTGCACATATCAGTATTAACCTTGAATGTAAACAGGCTAAATACCCCAATTAAAGTGGGAAGTTGGATAAAGAAGCAAGACACAACTGTATGATGTCACACATACAATAACACCCATAGGCTCAAAGTAAAGGGATGGAGAAAAATCTACCAAGTAAACAGAAATCAGAAAAGAGCAGAGGTTGCTTTTCTAATTTCAGACAAAATAGATTTTTAAACCAATCACAGTCGAAAAAGACAAAGAAGGGTACTACATAGTGGTAAAAGGTTCAATTCAAAAAGAAGACCTAACTATCCTAAATATATATGTACCCAACACAGGAGCATCCAGATTCGTAAAGCAAATTCTTAGAGACCTACAAAGAAACTTATACAACCACACAATAATAGTGGGAGATTTCAACACCCCACAGACAGTATTATACAGATTATCAAGGCAGAAAACCAACAGAGATATTTGGGACCTAAACTCGACACTTGACAAAATGGGCCTAATAGACATCTAGAGAACCCTCCACCCCAAAACAATAGCACATACATTCTTCTCATTGCACATGGAATATCTGTACAATTGTCCACAAATCAGCCATAAAACAAACCTCAGCAAATTAAAAAAAAAAAAAAATCATACCAAACATACTCTTGGACCACAGCACAATAAAAATAGAAATCAATACTAGGAAAATTGCTCAAACCCCTACAATTACATGGAAATTAAACAACCTCCTCCTGAATGACTTTTGGGCAAACAAAGAAATTAAGGTGGAAATCAAGAAATACTTTGAAACAAGTGAGAAAAAGATACAACATACCAGAATCTCTGAGACACAGCTAAAGCAGTGATATGAGGGAATTTTATAGTGCTAAATGCCCACATCCAAAAGTTAGAAACATTGCAAATTAACAACCTAATATCACACAGAGAGAAACAAGAGAAAACCAACCCTAAATCTAGCAGACAACAATAAATAACCAAAATCAGAGCTAACTGAAGGAAATTGAGATGCAAAAAACCATACAAAAGATCAACAAATCTGGGAGTTGTCTTTTTGGAAGAATAAATAATATTGATAGACCACTAGCTAGACCAATAAAGAAAAAAGAGAGAAGATCCAAATAAACATAATCAGAATGACAAAGGGGACATTACTATTAAACTTACAGAAATACGAAAACTCTCATAGATTATTACAAATACCTCTATGCACACAAACTAGAAAACCTAGAAGAAATGGATAAATTCCTGGAAACATATAACCTCCCAACACTGAACCAGGAAAAGGTTGAATCCTTGAACAGACCATTAATGAGGTCCAAAATGGAATCAGTAATAAAAGGTCTATGAACCAGATAAAGCCCAGGACCAGAGGGATTCCCTGCTAAATTCTACTTGGTGTATAAAAAAGAGCTGGTATTATTCCTACTGAAACTATTCCAAAAAATTGAAGAGGGACTCCTCCCTAACTGATTCTATGAGGCTAACATAGCGTCCTCCTGACACCAAAATCTGGCTGCAACACACACACACACACACAGTAAACTAGAGGCCAATATTCTTGATAAATATAAATACAACATTCCTCAACAAGATTCTAGCAAATCAAATCCTGTAGCCCATCGAAAAGCTAATCCACCACAATCAAGTAGGCTTTTTCCCTGGAATGCAAGGTTGGTTCAACATACATAAATCAATAAATGTGAATAATCACATAAAGAGAAGTAAAAACAAAAACCACATAATCATTTTAATAGATGCAGAAAAGGCTTTCAATAACATTCAACATCCCTTCGTGTTAAAAACTCTCAACAAACTAGGCATTGAAGAAACATACCTCAAAATAATAAGGGCAATTTATGACAAACCCATAGCCAACATTATGCTGAATGAACAAAAGCTGAAAGCATTCCCCTTGAGAAACAGAACAAGAAAAAGATGCCCATTCTCACCACTCCTATTCAAAGTAGTACTAGAAGTCCTATCCAGAGCAATCAGGCAAGAGAAAGAAAGAAAAGGCATCCAAATAAGAAGAGAAGAAATCAAACTATCTCTATTTACAGATGATATGATTCTATGTCTAGAAAACTTCATAGTCCCTGGCCAAAAGCTCCTAGGTCTGATAAACAACTTCAGCAATGTTTCAAGATACAAAACTAATGTATAAAAAATCAGTAGCATTTCTATGTATCAACAACATCCAAGCTGAGAACCAAATCAAGAATGCAATCCTATTCACAATAGCCACAAAAAGAATAAAATACCAAGGAATACAGCTAACCAGGGAGGTGAAAGACATGTAAAATGAGAATTACAAAACACTTCTCAAAGAAATCAGAAGTGACACAAACAAATGGAGAAACATTCCATGCTCATGGATAGGAAAAATCAATATTGTTAAAGTGGCTATACTGCCCAAATCGATTTGCAGACTCTGTTACTCCTATCAAACTACCAATGACGTTCTTCCCAGAATTAGAAAGAAAAAGATTTTAAAATTCATATGGAACCAAAAAATGAGCTCACATAGCCAAGGTAATCCTAAGTGAAAAGAACAAAACTTGGAACATCATGTTACTTAACTTCAAACTATACTACAAATCTGCAGCAACCCAAACAGCTTGGTACTAGTAGAAAAAAAGACACATACACCAATGGACAGAATAGAGAGCCCAGAAATAAGGCCACACACCTATGACAATCTGATCTTTGATAAAGTTGACAAAAACAAGTAATGAGGAAAGGACTCCCTATTCAATAAATTGTGCTGGGATAACTGGCTAGCCATATATAGAAGATATGAAGCTGGACCCCTTCCACATACCATACACAAAAATAAACTCAACATAAATTAAAGACTTAAATGTAAAACCTAAAACTGTAAAAATTCTAGAAGAAAACCTAGGAAATACCATTCTGGCAAAGGCCTTGGCAAAGATTTCATCATGAAGATGCCAAAAGCAATTGCAACAAAACAGAATTGACAAATTGGACCTAAATAAACTAGAGAGCTTCTGCACAGCAAAAGAAACTATCAACAGAGTAAACAGACAACCTACAGGTTAGGGAAAAATATTTCCAAACCACCATTTGACAAAGATCTAACATCAAGAATCTTTAAGGAACTTAAACAAATTAACCAGCAAAACCCCAAGAACTCCATTAAAAAGTATACGAAAAACACAGACACAGACACTTTTCAAAAGAAGACATACACAATGCCAACAAGCATATTTAAAGAGGCTCAATATGGCTGATCATTAGAGAAATGTAAATCTAAACCACAGTGAGATACCATCTTATACTGGTCAGAATGGCTATTATTAAAAAGTTGAAAAATATCAGACACTGGTGAGGTTGCAGTGAAAAGACAATGCTTATACTCTGTTGGTGGGAATGTAAATTAGTTTAGCCACTGTAGAAAGCAGTGTGGCAATTCCTCAAAACAGAACTACCATTTGACCCAGGAATCCCATTATTGGATATATACCCAAAGGAATAGAAATCATTCTACCTTACAGACACATGCACTCGTATGTTTGTTGGAGCACTATTCACTATAGCAAAGACATGGAATCAGTCTGGGTGCTCATCAACAGTAGACTGGATAAAGTGGTACCTATATACCATGGAATACTACACAGCCACAAAAAGGAATAAGATTATATCTTTTGCCTCAACATGAATGGATCTAGAGGCCACTATCTTAAGTGAACTAATGCAGGAACAGAAAACCAAATACCACATGTTCTCACTTATAACTAAGAGCTAAACATTGAGTATACATGGACACAAAGAAGGGAACAGACACCAGAGCCTACCTGGGGTGGAGAATGGGAAGAGGAAGAGGACTGATAAACTACCTGTTTGGTATTATGCTAATTACCTGTCTGACAAAATACTTTGTACACTAAACCCCCATGATACAGAATTTTAAAAATATAATAAACCTGCATATGTACTCCTGAACCTAAAAGTTAAAAAGAAAATGCTATCAGAATTAACAAATCTAGCAAGGTTTTAAGTTACAATATCAATCTACCTGTATCAACTGTATTTCTATACACGAACAATGAACAATATTAAAGTGAAGTTAAGAAAAGAATTCCATTTAAACTAGCATCAAAAATAATAAAATACTTGGGAAAAAACTTTAACTTGAGAAGTGTAGGCTTTGTATGCTGCAAACCATAAAAGCATTATTGAAAGAAATTAATAAAGGAAGACCTAAATAAATGGAAAGACATCCCACATTGATTGATTGAAAGACTTAACTTTTTAAAAATGGCAATACTCCCTAAACTGATTTACAGTTTCAGTTTAACGCTTAACAAAATTTCAGCTGGCTCTTGTGCAGAAATTGACAAGATGATCCTAAATTTCATGTGAAAATGTAAAAGACTCAGAATAAGCAAAACAGTCTTGAAAAAGAACTAAATTGGGCGACTCAAACTACTTGATTTCAAAATTTACTACAATGCTATAATAATCATGCTGGCATGGCACTAAGGTTTAAATAGACAGATAGATCAATGAAATAGTTTGAGAATCCAGAAATAAACTTTTATTTTTATGGTCAAATTTTTGACAAGGGTACCAATACAACTCAGTAGTAGAAGGAATAGTCTTCAACAAATGCTGCTGTGATAACTGGATATCCGCATGCAAAAGAATGAAGTTGTATCCCCACATCACACCATATTTAAAAATTAATTCAAAATGGATCAAAGACCTAAATATAAGAGCTAAAACTATAAAATTCTTAGAAGAAATCACAGGAGTAAATCTTTGTGTCCTTGGAATATGTACTGGTTTCTTAGATATGACACCAAAACAAAAATAACAAAAGAGAAAAACAGACACATTGAACTTCATCAAAATTAAAAACTTTTGTGCTTCAAAGGGCACCACTGAGAAACTGACCACAACCCATAGAATGAACATATTTACAAGTTATATAAACTATATGACACTGGACCATAAGTGCATGAAAAGATTTTCAACATCATTAGTCGTTAAGGAAATGCAAATCAAAATCACAATGAGATAATACTTATAACCCACTAGTTCGAAAATAGTAAGTGTTGGCCAGGCACAGTGGCTCACGCCTGTAATCCCAGCACTTTGGGAGGCCAAGGCCAGCAGATCACGAGGTCAGGAGATCAAGACCATCCTGGCTAACACGATGAAACCCTGTCTGTACTAAAAATGCAAAAAATTAGCCGGGTGTGGTAGCAGGCGCCTGTAGTCCCAGCTACTTGGGAGGCTGAGGCAGGAGAATGGCATGAATCTAGGAGGTGGAGCTTGCAGTGAGCTGAGATGGCGCCACTGCACTCCAGCCTGGGTGACAGTGCAAGACCCCATCTCAAAAAAAAAAAAAAGAAAATCAATAGTGTTGACAGTGATCTGTAGATATAACCCTCATATAGTGCTGATAGGATTGTGCAATGGTATTGCCATTCTGGAAAAAAGGTTAACAGTTTCTCAATATGTTAAACTTACAGCTAACATATGATTCCGCAATCTACTCTTATGTAGGTATATAACTAAGAGAACTGAAAACACATGTCTGCAAAAAAACCTGAATACCAATGCTCATAGCAGCATTATTCACAATAGCTGAAAAACGGAAGCAACTCAAATATCCATCAATTGATTAACAAATAACCAAAATGTGGTATATCCATATGACCAAATATTATTTGGCAGTAACAAAAAGTGAAGCACTGAGGTTTGCTGCATCATGGATTAATTTTTAAAATGTTATGCTGAATAAAAGAAGCCAATCACAAAAGTGTACCTATTATATAATTTCATTTGCGAAAAAGCCCAGAAGAGCAAATCCATTAAGATTGAAAGTAGATTAGTGTTTACTAGGAGCTGAGATAAAGTGAAATGGGTAATGTTTACTAATGAGTAATCAAAGGAACAACAAAGTTCCTTTAAATGTGATGACATTTTGAAATTAGATAGTGTGACAGTTGCATAATTCTGTGAATATAATAATACTAACAACTTCTGAATTATATTCTTTAAAAAGGTGAATTTTTAAAATTTTTATATTATTTCTTAATAACACTGTTTTTTGTTTTGATTTGTTTTGTTTGCTTGTTTGTTTTGTCTTTTTTGAGATGGAGCCCTGCTCTGTAACCCAGGCTGGAGTGCAGTGGTGCCATCTCAGCTCACTGCAACCTCCATCTCCTGGGTTCAAGTGATTCTTATGCCTCAGCCTTCCTAGTAGCTGGGATTACAGGAGCCTACCACCACACCCAGCTAATTTTTTTGCATTTTTAGTAGAGACCGGGTTTCACCATGTTGGCCAGGCTGGTTTTGAATCCCTGACCTCAAGTGATCTGCCCGCCTAGCCCTCCCAAAGAGCTGGGATTACAGGTGTGAGCCACCGCACCCAGCCTGTTATTTTTTAAAATGACCTAAATGTTAGACTAGCAGGATAACAGCTAACCTTCATATAGACTTAGTGAAGGATATGGGCAAGAGGTTAATTCTTCTAGTATTAGGTATGTTGGAAACAAACAACCAAACAAAACAGCCACAATTCTTTATACGTGTTTGAAGAATACTAAAGAGAAATAGAAAACTGCAAGATGGCAGTCTAGTGTCCTTTGTTCCCTTACCCATGCCAGAACTTAGCCCTTCTCTACTTCTACCCAGTGGTAGAAACTTGTACAAATGGGCCTGTGTAATACAGTATTTATAAGGTGAACCTTCAACCCTGCTGCCACCCACACAGCCCACCTCCATTATTATCTGTACTTTTCTTTCCCGTTTTTTGTATATCCCAAAATTCATGAAAGAAAACTTTTGTTGTTCTGAATTACATGTTAGCAAATATTTTGGGAGTTTCAAATCAATGTTTTGTAGTTATCTTTATTGAGAAACATAGCTCTAGATATTTTTAAAAAGGAAAATTTTCTTTTCTGAATTCTCATTTGTAAGAATCAGAGTTCAATGAGAAAAATATAAATTATTGAGGAGAAAATAACGTTTTGCAGGGTGCTTACAAAATTGTAGGAAAAACCAGAAGAAGATAAAGCAGAAAGCAGAGGTCCTCCCACAAACTAGGAAATTGTAGGCAGGTGCTGCCCCCATTCCAGCTGAAGCCTGACTGTAGACCATAAGACCCAAAAAGGAAACTGCTGCTGCCATTGCTGTGAAGTCTGAACTTCTGTGGAAAGAAGAAGGGATTCCATTTCCTTCTGCCTTTTAAATCTCCTGTAAGTCTTCACTTTGGTGGAATCTCAACTGAAATCCTACCGGCAAGGGATTTTGAGTTAATGTGGCTCCCAAACTTCTAGCCCCTGCAGTATGAGAATACAGGAGAGTGCTAAAATAAAAGGAGTAGCTAGTATAACATGACTTTAGAAATCAAAGCACTGGCCAGGCACGGTGGCTCATGCTGATAGTCCCAGCATATTGGGAGGCTGAGGAGGGAGGATTGCTTGAGGCCCAGAGTTGGATACCAGCCTGAGCAACATAGCAAGATCCTGTTTCAGGCAAAAAAAATTAATAAAATGACACTTTGGGAGGCCGAGATGGGCGGATCACGAGGTCAGGAGATCAAGATCATCCTGGCTAACACGGTGAAACCCTGTCTCTACTAAAAATACAAAAAATTAGCTGGGTGTGGTGGCGGGCACCTGTAGTCTCAGCTACTTGGGAGGCTGAGGCAGGAGAATGGCGTGAACCCGGGAGGTGGAGTTTGCAGTGAGCTGAGATCGTGCCACTGCACTCCAGCCTGGGTGACAGAGTAAGACTCTGTCTTAAATAAATAAATAAATAAATAAATAAAATAATAATAATAATAAAATGAGCCGGGGGTAGTGGCAAGTGCTTGTAGTCCTAGCTACTCAGGAGGCTGAGGTAGGAGGATCACTGGTGCCCAGGAGTTTGAGGCTGCAGTAATCTATGATCATGCTTCCACACGCCAGCCTGGGTGACAGAGGGGGATCCTGTTTCAAAAAAGAAAAGAAGTACTGATCAAAATAAACATTATAGTTTTTAACCAACTACAAATCAGATGAAATAACACTAGGAATGTTGTATTGGTTTCTTACATGAAGCCATCTACTTCTGGTAAATTTAGCTTTGGGTGAATTGCTTTAGAAGTTGAGATTCATTCTTTAAAATACTAGAGAGTTTACTACCATATTTTTACTTATTTTTATATTTTACCTTTCTTATGTCTTTGGCTGCCTCATATTAACTTGAACCCAGAACATTTTTGTGTTAGTTTCTTATTGATGCTGTAACATATTACCAGAAACGTAGTATCTTAAAACGACACACATTTATTTTCTTACCATTGCAGAGGCCAAAAGTCTGAGATTAGCTTCACTGGGCTAAAGTCTAAGTGTGGCCATGGCTGGGTTTTCTGGAGGTTCTGGAGTGGTGGTAGTGAGGGAGGAATACATTTTCTTGCTTTTCTAGCTTTTGGTTTCTGCCTGCATTCCTTGACTTCACCTCTTCTTCACATCATTCCCATCTCTGGCTTCTGTCATCGAATTTCCTTCTCCTCTTGTGTTGTCAAATCTCCCTCCACCTTCCTATTATAAGTAAATTTATGATTACACTTAGGGTCCACCTGCATAATCCAGGCTAATCTCTCTATCATAAGATTCTTGACTGAATCATATCTGTAAAGTTCCTTCTGCCATTTAACGAAACTTGAACAGGTTGCAGGAATTAGGACCTGAATATCTTTGTGGGCTATTATTCGGTTTGTCACAATATATAAAACGTTTCTTTCCAAAGGCACTTAACCTTATTTCTGTTTTGTGCCAATGCTTTTCTGTCCAAAATGCAAGGCTTATCCTATCACCAACTTTGGATCTGAAATTTTATAGAAAGGACACTCAGGCAACTGTCACCCTTTCTGCGATGCTACTTGTTTATATGGTGTAAAGTACTTCAACTTCCTAGGCATAAAGCATCTTGGTGCTATAGATACCTTCAAACCAACCAACCAACCAACCAACCAACCAACCAACCAACCAACACAAATACTCTTAACTCTTTAAAAAGACATATCCTAATTTTTCTTCAAAAGAAGTATTATCTCTTTTTCCTCTTAACACTTTGTTCTGCTTTTGGTTTATCTTGGTTCTCAAATCCCATATAGGTGGTATTTTGTTTGCTTAAGCAGGGTCTACAACTCTGCTATAGTAAGAGGACTAGAACCAGGACTGGACTCTTTGCTTCCCAGGTCCTAAAATATGCTCTTTTTGCTCTACATTCTTAGACCTTGCTTAACCCCAGTAGTCCCTATTTTCCCAAGGAAGGAGGGTTCCCATTGTATTTTTTACTTGCCAGTTTCTGGTTCTTATGGTTCTTTCACAGGGGATAATGGTTCCTCTCTGAGTTCTTCTTTTTTTTTTTTTTGAGATGGAGTCTCACTCTGTTGCCAGGCTGGAGTGCAGTGGCATGATCTCAGCTCACTGCAACCTCCGCCTCCTGGGTTCAACTAATTCTCCTGCCTCAGCCTCCTGAGTAGCTGAGACTACAGGCACATGCCACCACACCCAGTTAATCTTTTATCTTTTAGTAGAGATGGGGTTTCACCATGTTGGCCAGAATGGTCTCGATCTCTCGACCTTATGACCTGCCTGCCTCGGCCTCCCAAAGTGCTGGGATTACAGGTGTGAGCCACCACGCCTGGCCTCCTCTCTGAGTTCTTAGTGATGAAGACAAGAGGGTAGTTGGGGCGCCATGAATCTTTCTATCAACTGACCACAGATTTAACTCAGATTACATTAGAAGTCTCTTTACTACAGCAGGGTTTTACTTCAGAAGAAGAAAGATGACACGGAGTAAGAACATGCAGTAATTGGAGGCGAACAGTGGCAAATGGCCATATAATCCCTCAATTTTGGGGGTGTGTATTTGTCTATTTCATTTAAACATGGAGAGGATTAGTGTTCTGAAAATCCAAATTAAATTATGCAAACACTCTCTGTATATAGAATAAAAAGACCGAAAAACTAACTAGAATTAATTGGAATTTCTAACCAATTTTCTGTACCTTCATTTTGCTTTCTTACTATTTTCCTTTTGGAAATGGACTAATGTAACCTACTAATCTTAGGCAGAATTGCTTACTTTCTAGGATAGCAAAGTATTAAAGACGTTTTTATGAGAGAATTTTATTTTTGTTCTTGTCTGGAACAGAGTAAACAAAGATCTAATTTACGTCAACAAAACACTTTATAAAGCTGAGTAAATGACAATGTCAATAAACACATGAAAGGAAGATTTGCTTCCAATTCATTGAGAGTAATTGATGTGACAAAAATCTCGTATCAACATTTCTTCTGGAACTAAAGCTTTGGATAAAGTAAAAATGTATTAGCACACTCTTTTTGCCTCTTTTTGCATCCTCATTTCTCCCCATCTTTTTCCTGTGTAACCAAGTGACATTCAGGTAACACAAAGACAGGCAGCAGTTGGAAGAGGACAGGCCCCCTAATGGATTCTCAGTGTTTGGTTATAAAGTCGGATTACTTGCTGGCACCTAACATTAGACTACTTGGTGCAAAACCTCCATTCCAGCCTGATGCTCCATTCCATCAAGCAAATTATCCCTAGCTAGAAGCACAGAGGGGTCACTTAGGTGTGGGCCTTCCTTGTTAAAGCTTTTTTTTTAAAGGCCAAGGAGGAAAGTCTTCAATTTGGACTTGTACAGAGGATTTCCTTTGTTCTATGAAACAGTCAAGAGGTTCAGCAATGATCCTTTATTTACACAGGAAGTTTCTAACAATAGATCCTGATTCTGCTATTAGGTTTCCTCTTTCTCATTTATTCTAAGAGAATTTGAAATTCAAAAAGAAAAGAGAAGAACTGTGAAAAAGCATGGTGTCTTGAATGTGCTATTGAAGTGAAGATTAACCTTTATAACAGGGCATCTGCTATGCCACAGCTCTATGTGTAAAGTCTGTTTACTAAAGAGGGCATTAATCAAGACATAGGCATCCATTTATAATCTCTTTGCACTGTTGCTAACTCCAGAGTGAACTAGTGAGTAAGATGGCTGAAGCCTGACAGCTAATTTAAAGCCAAGGTCTTCACTGTCCAGAGATTTATCAGAGAGTCAAGCAGCCTGTATCTTTTATGACTTGCACCTTCTTCTTTTTCAGAGGTAGTAAATGAAAAAGACGGAAAAAGGAGGCGCCATCTATTGCAGCTGTGTAAAATCACATAAACACTATGCTCTGGGCTTTCATTATAACACCACCTTCTTAGCTAATTACTGTCAGCATTAAATTACAGAGTCAGGAGGCCCCACTCAATACCAATTCATTCATTTCAGGTCATAGTTTGGCAGAAAACCTGTAGCGAAAGGCCAAACCTTTATCCACTAAACCTTTTATTTGTGACTAAACAGAAGTCTTGACAAGTAATATAATTTGCATCAAGCAGGGCTACACCAAAGGCCGGTTAATAGTTTTTTTATTTAATAAAGATTTACTTTATCCTCTAGTCTACTTGACAGGACTTCTCATTTTGCATACCAAAAGACACAAAAGCTTGCAGATTATTTTTTGTCTCAATTCAAGCATTGTGTCTAAGTATTACCAACCTTACAATCAATGAGTAACATGATTTAAAAAAATAAGCTCAACATTTTACATCTCTCAGATCTGAGCAGTTGTCTTTCCATATTGTGCTGGAGAGGTAAATTTTTGGTGGTGTTGGTTTTATAATATGTTGATTGGAGAGATTTACTATCACACAACCTTTTAAAATTCCATTATTGTACAATTTAGAACACAGGTGGTCAGACCAAAATGGGCTTTTCAGAAATGTAGAAAGCTTTTAATCTGCTTAGGTATTTTCTGGGATGCAAAGGTATATAAAGCTACTAACTTTCCAGAGGGGTTGATTTTCTTTTTTACTGTCTAGCTGTCATTCTTCAAACAGCTTATTCAGGGAAAAAAATCAAATGTATTATAGCCTCATATATATGGTTGGCAGTTTGTCATAGCTTCTTAAAGTGATTTTCTGATTGTATAGAAGATTGACATGAGAAATTCAAAATCAACATATCTTAAACTCATGCCAGTGTGTTTGAATGATGATATTAATCTATAAGAATCAATTTCTTCTGATTTGCTGTGCTTGGGTTTTACAACATAAGGAAAATGCATTTGGTGAATACACTTGTTGCTTTGAGTGAAGAGTTATTAAAACCTTAATCAGGCAAGAGCCTAGACTAGGCACTTTCTCACATATGACCTTATTTATTTGATTCTCACAAGGATGGTGTGAGTTACAGATAATTCTGTATTACAGATGAAGAGAGTTAAGCTAAGCAAAGTTAAATATCTTCTTGAAGGCCACATGCTCTTAAAAGAATTGAAACACAATATTCTAACTTGAAAGTCACTGACTGACTTTTCTGCTAGAACACTGTCCTTTCTGAACACTGGAATTGTCAGGAGGGTAAGATTCTATTTCTTGTTGAGCTCATCATTGCTATTACCAATGGTCAATTTTAAAATGCAGTGCCCCCCAGGAAGGTTCCTGGAAGCATACTCTTATTCTCTGTTAATTGGCAAACCAAGAGTTCTTCAGTTCATGGATGGCTTTGGTAGCTTTCACGCTTGTGAACATGGAACAGTTCACTCGGGTGTTGTTCTGATTTGCCCATTGTCTTTTCTCTCATTTCAAGTCAACTGGAAGACGAATAAATACTCATGACAAATTGTTAACAGAGTGGAAACTGCTAACTTAGAGGGTTTAACTGAAGTGGGTGAGTATGAAAATGTAGTAGTCTATGGGAGTCCTTAAGATTGTAGAACCCTGAGACTTGCAGCAATCGGGGCCCGGCAGTTACATTTACGATACAAACAGTGTACATCTGCCCCTTTGATATGGTTTGGCTGTGTTCCCACACAAATCTCAACTTGAATTGTATCTCCCAGAATTCCCACATATTGTAGGAGGGACCCAGGAAGAGGTAATTGAATCACGGGGGCTGGTCTTTCCTGTGCTATTCTCGTGATAGTGAGTAAGTCTCATGAGAGCTGAGGTGTTTATTAGGGGTTTCCGCTTTTGCTTCTTCCTCATTTTTCTCTTGCTGCCACCATGATTCTGAGGCCTCCTCAGCCATGTGGAACTGTAAGTCCAATTAAATCTTTTTTTGTTCCCAGTTTTGGGTATGTCTTTATCAGCAGTGTGAAAATAAACTAATAGACCCTCCTTTATTAGGGCCCAGTGAAAGGTAACCTTTCTACTAAGATGGATTTCACAATTGTAAAACGGTTACTAGTTAGGCATCTATTTTACAAATACGTTTTGTGTCTTGTCTATACTATTTTCCTGATGAAATCAGGGTGAGGCAGGCTTTTTGAGTGTCTCTGAAGGGCTTGGCACTGAAGGGGTTGATATTAAATAGAACATAGTCTCTGACTTCAAGGAAACAACAGTGCAGTTGAGCAGCAGAAATGGGCAGATGTTTACAATGATATGTACAACAATAAAAAGTGCACAGTATAGAGGCACAAGAGGGTGTTAGGAACTCTGAGTACGAGGGCTAAGGAAGGCTTTCAGAAAAGGTGGCTTTAAAGAATAAAAAAGGATTTGCTAAGCAGAGAAAACCACAGGTTCAACGGCAGGCAAGAGGATGTGAAGCAGTGTAACTCAAATGCCATGGGCCCAGGGTTGAATCAGGTCAGTGGAAGGGCTAGACGGGAAGGCAGATGTTAGGTTGTGAAGAGACCTGGGGACCATGGAGTTCAGCCATTGTCTTCAAGGCCACTGAGTGCCACTGAAGGGCTTTAGCAAAGGATTGCCATGATCAGATGGCAATACTCAACAGTGTGAGGACAGATTTTAGAGTGACAAAACTAAAAGAATGGAGACCAATTAGGACTTTGTATCATATTATCTTTAATTACAAATGGATTAAAAACACTGGCACTCTTTTTTTTTTTTTTTTGAGACGGAGTCTTGCTCTGTCGCCCAGGCTGGAGTGCAGTGGCACCATCTAGGCTCACTGCAAGCTCCACCTCCTCGGTTCATGCCATTCTCCTGCCTCAGCCTCCTGAATAGCTGGGACTACAGGCGCCCACCACCACGTCTGGCTAATTTTTGTATTTTTAGTAGAGACAGGGTTTCACCGTGTTAGCCAGGATGGTCTTGATCTCCTGACCTCATGATCTGCCCACCTCGACCTCCCAAAGTGCTGGGATTACAGGTATGAGCCACCGCACCTGGCCAAAACACTGGCACTCTTAAATGATTTCTAAATTTGGTGATGGTGTTGCTGTTATATTTTATTTTTTTGATACAGAGCCATGCTCTGTTGTGCAGCCTGGGGTGCAGTGATGCAATCATGGCTCACTGGAGCCTCAAACTCTTGGGCTCAAGTTATCCTCCCACCTTGGCATCCTGAGTATCCGGACTATAGGTGTGTGCCACCACACTCAGATAATTTTTTTTTTCTTTTTCAATAGAGATGGGGTCTTGCTTTGTTGCCTAGGCCTGCTGTCATATTTTAATGTTTATAAGTGATGAAATTGATCAACCTTGGTTTTAAGCTGGATGCCCCAGGGAAAGAGATGCTGAGATGGAAATCTGTGGAAAAGTGCTCTCAGAAAAGGGCAGTGAAGAAAGCATGACTGGGCAGAGAGAGGAGGTGGGCTGTGCTGCAATCAAGATAGAAGAATCAAGCCAGTCCCTGGGGCACTAAGTACTTGGACGGCTCTTGCAAGGGGTTGAGTTTTTATAACTCTGTGGCCAGTCATTTGATATGATCTGCTTTCAGGGAGGTAGAGAGACTTTCTTAGGCTGTGGGCAATGCCTGGGGTGGGATTCAGCTAAAAGACATCAGCTGCAATAGTCTAGCAACTGGGGGAATGAAGCTTTAGTCTATGAGAACTCAGCCGAGTGGTCAGATGCAAGAAGGCATCCACTATCACTAAAGACATTAAAATCCCCCAGAGTACACTCTTGTTACGTAATCATGTTCACGTGCAGACTCTCTTAGGCCTTTGCACTTGCTCTTTCCTCTGCCTATTCTTTCCCCAGACCTTTTATGTGGCTGATTTTTTTCTTGACACTTGGTTTTCACTTCTAACATCTCCTCCAAGAAGGCTTTTCTGATTACCCTGTATAATCAGCCACCACTTATAACTGTCACTGTCTAGGACATCACTTTCTTTTATGTTCTTTATATAGTGGAATAAGATAAATATAAATCTCATTATCTGTCCTCCCATCCCTAAAATGTGAGCTCCTGGGACATTTCTCTGTGTTGATCACTGCTGCATCCCCTGTGGGCAGAACAGGGCTGGTCACATAGTAGATGAACAATCAGTATTTGATGAGTAAATAAATAAAAATGGAATTTAAGAAAATGGGTACCAGAAAAATTAGAATTTTTCAAATAAGAGATTTTGAGAAATTATTTTGATTTTGACACTGGTAAAAATCAAGTCCAGGCTGGGCGCAGTGGCTCACACCTGTAATCACTTTGGGAGGCTGAGGGGGATGGATCATCTGAGGTCAGGAGTTCAAGACCAGCCTGACCAACATGGTGCAACCTCTTCTCTACTAAAAATACAAAAAAAATTAGCCGGGTGTGGTGTTGCACACCTGTAATCCCAGCTACTCAAGAGGCTGAGACAGGAGAATTGCTTGAACCTGGGAGGTGGAGGTTGCGATGAGCCAAGATGGTGGCATTGCACTCCAGCCTGGGCAACAAGAGCAAAACTCTGTCTCAAAAAAAAAAAAAAAATTTCAAGCCCAGGAAAAGAATATATGTCTCACCACTCTTTCACAGCTTTCGGTCACCCACAGAGAACTACTGGAGAATATCTCTTGATCATGTGAGATGGATAGGCCTCTGGCAAAGAGCTAAGCTCTAAGATCCCACATTGAGTATAATTTTTTTTTTGCCTCTGGGAAGTTTGAGGGCTTTTATTATTGTTAAAAAAAAAAAAAAAACTATCTTAGAGGAACATAAATTATCTATTAAAGAGACTTTTGGAATTTTAACATAAAAATCACCAGTGGAATTTGGGTAGAATTGACCAGCTACTCCTCTATAATCACCTAAACCATTTTCCTTCAAATAGAAACAAACTGAAAAATGTAGTAATTTTCATGTGTAGAGGCAAAAAGGCATTTAGCACAGCTTGAAGACTCATATTATTCTGGAAACAACACTGCTGTACTTGGCTTTAATTTGAACTCTATCTCTTATAAACAGATTTTGAGTCAAGCCTCATGACAATTGCTGACTTCAGAAGGGCCCGAAGATAGCAAGGCATGGAGGCAGAGCCCTTCTTATCCCTTCCTTTAGCCTTCCCCTGCCTGCTTCATCCCTGTTATTGTACCTTACATAGTGATCCCAGTCCATGAAACACTCCCGTGTTTAAAAAGAATGGAAGGAATCTCTGAAAGTCATTTATTTCAGTTCCTTTCACTAGCCAGGAATGAATGGATATCATTTATTATATATTCACTTTTACTCATATTTAAATATTTAGTTTCTTTTACTAAAATGTTGGGTCCTCTGGTACAATTAAGAGTTCAGGGAGAAAAACAGGAAAGCATTTTGGTAGTTATTAAAAGCACTGATAACACTTAGGGCCGATCTGCAGCATTTTAAGCAAAAGAAGAGAGAGTCAAGAACTCCAGGGTAGCACAAGAAACAACGCCTTGTATGCAGATTTTGCTTTACCTAAGGAAGTCCCATTTAAGAATTTGAGAAGCAGGCTGGGCGCCGTGGCTCACGCCTGTAATCCCAGCACTCTCAGGAGTTCGAGACCAGCCTGACCAAAATGGAGAAACCCTGTCTCCACTAAAAGACAAAAATTAGCCGGGCATGGTGGCACTCGCTTGTAATCCCAGCTACTCAGGAGACTGAGGCAGGCGAATCACTTGAACCCAGGAGGTGGAGGTTGTGGTGAACTGAGATCATGCCATTGTACTCCAGCCTGGGCAACAAGAGTGAAACTCCGTCTCAAAAAAAAAAAAAAAAGAATTCAAGGGCGGGCGCAGTGGCTCACGCCTATAATCCCAGCACTTTGAGAGGCCGAGATGGGTGGATCACGAGGTCAAGAGATCAAGACCATCTTGGCCAAAATGGTGAAACCCCGTCTCTACCGAAAATACAAAAATTAGCTAGGCGTGGTGGTGCGCGCCTGTAGTCCCAGCTACTCAGGAGGCTGAGGCAGGAGAATCACTTGAACCTGGGAGGCGGAGGTTGCAGTGAGCCAAGATTGCGCCACCGCACCCAGTCTGGGCCATAGAGCAAAAAAAAAAAAAAAAAAAAAAAACTTTGAGAAGCTTAGCTGGGCCGGTGGCTCATGCCTGTAATCCCAGCGCTATGGGAGACTGAATGGGGCAGATCACTTGAGGTTGGGAATTTGAGACTAGCCTGGCCAGCATGGCAAAACCCCATCTCTAGTAAAAATACAAAAATTTACTGGGTGTGCTAGTGCACACCTGTAATCCCAGCTACTCTGGAGGCTGAGGCTGGATAATTGCTTGAACCTGGGAGGCAGAGGTTGCAGTGAGCCGAGATTGCATCATTGCACTCCCGCCTGGGTGACAAGAGCAAAACTCTATCTCAAAAAAAAAAAAGAATTAGAGAAGCTCAAGTAGAGAGTGGGGCCTCAGTATATGGTGAACACTCCGTCACTATAGGTGTTTAAATAGAGCATGTACAGCCCTTGCAAAGAGTATCCTAGAAAAAATTCAGGAAACAGAAGCAAGTTGATCTCTAAGGGCCCTTGCAACCTTAAAGTTCTGTAGGTACAGAGAGTGGCTCTCATGATTTTGTGTCTCTCGATAGTTGTTTGTTGTGATAAATGCTTTACTTTTAAAATTGTACTTGTTATTCTCTTTAAATTCAAACTTGCCTTTGGACTTCCTTATCTTCCTAGACATTTAAATATGAAACTTACGAGTTATTTATAGATCAGTCTCTGTTTCTCTTTTTCTCATGTAGGTCTCTCCCTCATCCTTGATCTGTTGTTTTTTTAAATTAAAAGTCTTTTATTTAGCTTTTATTTTTATGAAACTTCTAAAATACACACAGTTAAAACAAAAGTCTCCCTCACCCTTCATTTCCTCTTCTCTACAGGCAACCGCTGTAAGTTCCTTTCACTGTTCCATTTGGTATATATCATCATACATCTACATAGCAGGTTCATATTTCTAGGTCTTGATTTTTTCTATTTAGGTATGATTCATTGAATTATCACTAGGAAAATAAGGATTTTATTCTCTTTCACCACTTTCCTCACCTCCTTTCTCATCCTTTCTCCCACTGTGTTATAATTTAGGCTAAAGCATTACTCAGTCTTATAGTATTATGACTGTTTATAATTGAGGCACACAGTATGCATTTTCCTTCATGATTGTAATTTTTTTTTGTATTTAATAATTATGCTTTTTGTTTGTGTGTGTAGTTTCTTTGTTTCCTATAGACATACTCATCATTAATTCAAACCCAAACTCTTCTACATTTTTCCAAGTCTCTTCTCAATTCTTTAGTTAGGTGTGTCAGATAATTTATCGATATTATGTTCTTGAGTAAATGCTCTCCTAGAATCTTTTGGCTTGTTCTGGCCCGCTGCAGTCTGGACTGGTTGCCTCTGTAGCTGGTGTACAGCTGACATCCTATGTTGGGATTTTCCTTCCTCTGTTGATTCTTAGGCCTACTGTGTAGAACCTTTTCTTGTATCCCATGTCTTCTTTCTTGATTGACTCCGTAAACCAAAAATAAAATTTGAAGGCCCCTCAACCATCTGAATGGACTTCCTCCACTAGGCCAGGGCCCTCCAAATTTAACTTGAAAGGCTGGTTCAAGCCATGATAGGAAGGTGGGGTGGGGGCGGGGGTTGGACACACCTCATTATGCCCTCCTCCCTCTTGGAATTCGGCAAAAGCCCCCCAGCCTTTAGCAGCAACACAGACCTTAAGTCTGATAAGAAACATTTACAATCTATTCTCTCTGAAGCCTGCTACCTAGAGGCTTCATCTGCATGATAAAACTTTTATGCAACCAAGACATTCCTTTCTATTGATAATAACTCAACCAATTGTCAATCAAGACATTTAAAAATCTACCTATAGCCTGGAAGTCCTCGCCGCTCTTCAAGTTGTCCCACCTTTCTGGACCAAACCAATGTATATCTTAAATGTATTTGGTTGATGTCTCCTGTCTCCCTAAAACATAGAGAAGCAAGCTTCACCCCTACCATTTTGGGCAAATGTTCTCAGCATCTCCTGAAGACTGTGTCACAGGCCATGGTCACTCATATTTAGCTCAGAATAAACATCTTCAAATATTTTACTGAGTTTGACTCTTTACCACACTCTCATTTTTGGTAGAGTCACAAGATTCCAGTGAAAGGTTCTTGGAGGCAAATTTTTTGAGACTTTCAGAAGCGATTGTTTTTATTCTACCCTCATACTTGATTGATAACTTTTGGCTGAAGGCAGAATTCTAGAATAGTTTTCTCCTAGATTTTTAAATGCCTTATTTTCTGCTTTTTAAGGTTAATGTTAAAAAACTATGTCATTCTGGCTCCCAAAACTTTGTATGTAAACTGTGTTTTTCTCTCCTCTACACACTTGGAAACCTGTAAGATTTTCTCTTCTCCTTAAATATTCTGAAATTTCATGGTGATATCTATGTTGACAAAAATTGTCAAACTCTAAAATATTTTAAGAGATTTATTCTGAGCCAAATATGCATGACCATGGCCTGTGACACAGTCCTCAGGAGGTCTCGAGGACATGTGTCCAAGGGGGTTGGGGTATAGCTTGGTTTTATGTCTTTTAGGAAGGCATGAGACATTAATCAAATATATTTAAGCAATACATTGGTTTGTTTTTTATGCTGGTGACCTGTGGATGGAAGACTGGATAAAGAAAATGTGGCACATATACACCATGGAACACTATGCAGCTGTAAAAAAGGATGAGTTCATGTCCTTTGCAGGGACATGGATGAAGCTGGAAACCATCATTCTCAGCAGACTAACACAGGAACAGAAAACCAAACACTGCATGTTCTCATAAGTGGGAGTTGAACAATGAGAACACATGGACATGGGGTGGGGGCATCACACACTGGGGCCTGTTGGGGGGTGGGGGGCTGGGGAAGGGATAGCATTAAGAGAAACACATAATGTAGATGATGGGTTGATAGGTGCAGCAGACCACCATGGCATGTATATACCTATGTAACAAACCTGCATGTTCTGCACATGTATCCCAGAACTTAAAGTACAATGAAAAAGAAAAGAAAAAAGAAATACATGGTTTGGTTTAGAAAGGTGGGACAACTCAAAGCGGGGCAGGTAGCGGGGGCTTCCAGGCTACAGACAAATTTAAACATTTCCTGGTTGACAAATGGTTGATGTTGTCTGAAGACTTGGGATCGATGGGAATGTTGAGGTTAAAGATAAAGGATTGTGGAGATCAAGTTTTATTGTGCAGAGGAAGCACTTAGGTAGCTGACTTTAGAGAGAGCAAGTTGTAAATTGTTTTTTATCGGACATAAAAGGGCTCTTAGTTGATTATCTCCTGGATCTGGGAAGGAAGGAAGGAAAAGAAAGGAGGAACGGAATTCTCTATAGGATGTACATTTTTCCAACCAGAGACTTTGCAGGTATGGCAAGGGAACGTATTTTGGGGTTAAATATTTTTTTCCTTGTCTTATAATGTTATGCCAGAATCAGATTGAAAAATATGTCACACTATATAAGGTTAAATAAAACCCATCTGATGAGAATTTATGGTTTATAGGGCATGACTCCCTAGACCCCTTAGGTAGGAATTTGGGTAAGATAAAAAATAGGAACTCAGTCCTCATCTATTTTTATTATTTGTGCTGGCCACGTGGATTAGGCCTTTAAAGTCTAGAAAAACATGTCCTCTAGCTCTGGGCTATTTTCTTGAATCATTCCTTTAATCGTTCCCTCCCTCCGTTCTCTCTATTCTGCTGGAAACTCTACTATTTGGCTGGTGAATCTCCTGGGCTAGCTCTCTAATGTTGCTGTTTTTTCTCTCCTGGTTTTCAGTTCTCTTTTTGCTCTCCTCTCTGGGAGATTTCTCCACGGTTATTTTCCAAAGTGTCCACTGAGTTTTTCCTTTCTACCCTTGGATTTGTAATGCTTTATTTTGGCTCTTCTCTTTATTTTGTTTTAATAGCATTCTGTTTTTGTTTCATGGATATAACATCCCCTTCTATTTCTCTAAGTTTATCAACATTAGTTTTATTCCACATGGTCCCTCAAGAGTCCATTCCCCCAAGTTGCTTTTTTCTTTTCTTTTCTTTTCTTTTTTTTTTTTTTGAGACGGAGTCTTGCTCTGTTGCCCAGGCTGGAGTGCAGTGGCACGATCTCGGCTCACTGCAAGCTCTGCCTCCTGGGTTCATGCCATTCTCCTGCCTCAGCCTCCCTAGTAGTTGGGACTACAGGTGCCCACCACCACACCCGGCTAACTTTTTGCATTTTTAGTAGAGATGGGGTTTCATTGTGTTAGCCAGGATGGTCTCAATCTCCTGACCTCGTGATCCACCTGCCTCGGCCTCCCAAAGTGCTGGGATTATAGGCGTGAGCCACTGCACCTGACCTTCCCCAAGTTGCTTTATACTTAATCAGTTGATTAAATTTTGGTTTCTGTCATTCAGCTTAGGTACTTTCCTCATGTGTCTGGTGATTCTTCTGTGTGAGAGTAGGGAATTAGACTTGTATAGTAATTCTTCACGAAGTCTGGCATGGTGGCTCACGCCTGTAATCCCAGCACTTTGGGAGGCCAAGGCAGGAGGATTGCCTGAAGCCTGGGATTTGAGCAACACAGTAAGACCCCCGTCTCTTCCAGAAAATGCAAAAATTATCTGGGTGTGGTGGCATGTGCCTATAGTCCCAGCTACTTGGGAGGCTGAGATGGAAGGATCGCTTGAGCCCAGGAGGTGGAGGCTGCAGTGTGAGTCCAAATCACACCACTGCACTCCAGCTTGGGTGACAGAGTAAGACTCTGTCTCAAAAGAAAGAAAAGAAAATCTTACTGACCTTAGTGGATGGTTGTTTATTGTCATTTATGGGATGCACCACAGGATGATTTGGCTGGGCCTTTGCATATCTTCCGGTGTCAGTTTTTCCTTTTGAGCTGGTCAAATTTACCCCAAAAGAATCTTTTCGTCTCCTGTCTAGAAAATGTATGTGTATTGCTAGAATTCTGGGATCCAAATTGGAGAAGAGAGCTGGAAATCTTAGTACTGGACATGTAAACCCTAATTTCATATTCCTGCCTTCATTTTCCATAAAGCACATTCTTATCCTTATCTGTACTACATACTCCTCAGTGTAGAGACCCTGTATTTTATTTTTTTAGAGAATAAAACTCTTGTTTGCAAGGAAGGAGGGGTTTTAGTGATCCATTTCTCAAACAACATACTTCCAACCAGTCTTTTTCTTTTGAGACGGAGGACAGAGTCTCGCTCTGTTGCCTAGGCTGGAGTGCAGTGGTACAATCTCGGCTCACTGCAATCTCTACCTCCTGGGTTCAAGCAATTCTCCTGCCTCAGCCTCCCGAGTAGCTGGGACTACAGGTACATGTTGCTATGCCTACAATATTTTGTATTGTAGTAGAAATAGAGTTTCAGCATGTTGCCCAGGCTGGTCTCGAACTCCTGAGTTCAGGCAATCCGCCCGCCTCAGCCTCCGAAAGTGCTGGGATTACAGGCGTGAGCCACCATACTCAGTATTTTTTTTTTTTTTTTTTTCAGAGACAGGGTCTTTCTCTCACACCCAGACTGGAGTGCCATGGCATGATCACAGCTCTCTGCAGCCTGGAACTCCTGGGCTCAAGCAATCCTTCCACCTCAGCCTTCCAAATAGCTGGTACTACAGGTGTGCACCACCATTCCTGGCTAAATTTTTAAATTTTTGTAGAGACGAGGTCTCCCTATGTTACCCAGGCTGGTCTGAACTCCTCGGTTCAAATGATCCTTCCACTTTAGCCTCCCAAAGTGCTGGGATTATAGGTGTGAACCACTGTAGTTGGTCCACTCCTCTTATTTTCAACTCTGTTTCTAGAAGTACCTAGTGCTGCCAATTCCTGAGGTTTTGGGGGATTCTGTGTTATAAATTGGGTTGCTTCAATTCATCATCTTTATCCATGAATTTCGATCTTAGAAATCTCTTGTCTGTACTCTCTATCAAGGACATGTCAGTATCTTTATTATTTTTCAAATGTATGCCGTTAATAGCTTTAAAAAATAACTTTGTTATCTGTGGTAATATTAGCTTATGGTTTTAATTGGCTTACACTCTTTATGGACAAGCATAAAATACTGTCCAAATTTCACTTCATATATGTCACTTTTTGCTCATAAAATGGTAATGAATCACTATGTAATTAAATACTATTTTTTATCCTGCATTCTAGGATCTTCATGATGAATGTACATCTTTCTGGGCTAATATTCCATTATTGTATACATTCAAATAAGTAAGTATGGATTCTTCATGATTCCCTCTCCTGCTTTATGACTTCTTGTCTCTTTGTCTTTGCTTCTCACAGTTCTTAGAGTGTGGAAGTTCCTCCCTATCCTTTTCTGACTATTGCAATCTTATTTCCCCCTCAGTGCTCATTTCCAGGGTGACCTCTTTCATGAAATCTTTATTTCAGCATTCCTTCATTCATGTAGTCATCTTTTTGCTCATTCACTGTCTATTTAGGGAGCCCCTAGCATGTGCTAGGCAATGTGCTAGGCTACAGGGATACAAAGTAAGCAACAAAGACATTGGGTCTGCCCTCACAGAGCTTACAGTGCAGTGGGAACAGGATGGAAGTGGGAGACAGATTTAAATAATGACATAATAAATACATAGCTATGAGTTGTGATTAGCATTAAGAAGAAACGATTGTGTCTAAAAAGTGAACAAAGTCTTCCCTGCCTAAGTGACTTTTGGGCTACAATGTGACGATAGGGAGGGGATGGAGCATTCTTGGTAAAGGGAAGAACAAGGGAAAAACTAGGCAGTGTGAAGGACTGAGGAATGTTCAATGACCTGAAGGAAGACCAAAGTGACAGAGAGCAAAGAGATACAGCCGCAGATGATGGGACTGGAGAGTTAGGCAGGGGCTAGATCAAGCAAGGCCTTGTGGTCTAAATTAAGGAATTTTGCACCTTACCATAAGACTAATGTAAAGTTCCTGAAGTGGTTTGAGTGGGAAAACCTATGACTAGATTTGTATTTTTACCACATCACTCCACCTGCAGTGTGCAGAGAACACTGTGTAGGCTCAGAATGGAAGCAGGGAGGCTATTTAGGGGGCAGTGCAATTCATGCCTATGGGAGATAATGGCAGCTCGAACTCAGGCTATGGCAATGGTGATAGAAAGAATGTTTGAAAAATATTTAGAAGGTAAAGTGGAAAGGATTTGATGGACTAGATGTGGCTGGTAAGGGAGAGGGAATAATGGGGGAAGATTCCTGGATTTCTGGCTTGTTCAAAGGGGTGGATGTCGATTCACTGAAATGAGAACATTGTCTCCTCTTTTAGGACATAAAAGAATAATGCAAGTCAAAATGTGCTGTTTTGCATATGCTTTTATCTGACTCTCCCCACTAAATTACAAGCATAGGTGAAGGAGAGAATATGCTTCATCTCTGTATTTGCAGATCCTCCTATCCTCAAAGTGTCCAGTCCAGTGTTTATACCACTGGAAGGAAGAGATAATGCTTGATTCTGATTTTGGAAACTGGAATATGACTGAGACTTGGACTTAAAAAAAAAAATAGGTGGCTGGGCGCAGTGGCTCACACCTGTAATCCCAGCACTTTGGGAGGACAAGGTGGGCAGATCACGAGGTCAGGAGATCGAGACCATCTTGGCTAACACAGTGAAACCCCGTCTCTACTAAAAATACAAAAAAATAGCCAGGCATGGTGGCATGTGCCTGTAATCACAGCTACTCAGGAGGCTGAGGCAGTGGAATAGCTTGAACCCAGGAGGCGCAGGTTGCAGTGAGCCGAGATTGCACCACTGCACTCCAGCCTGGGCAACAGAGTGAGACTCCATCTCAAAAAACAAAAAACAAAACAAAACAAAAAAAGTAGGCTTAGGAAACATTTTTACCTTCATCTTCTAATATTTTTTCCAAGTTGTATGAAAAACAAATGAGATAGCAAATATAAAAATATTTGTGTGAGAAAAAGGTCTCTCAAAAGGGATTTATGTCATTATTATCATTATACCTACGTTTTCTTTGGCCCTCACTTTAAGTTTCATATATTTCTCTTATTTGTAAAAATGAGAACTAGGTAAGACCTATTAGCAAAGGATCTAATCAGTGCCAGATATAATGAGATAGATTTGTTTTTGCTACACGCACCACTCCATGGGAGTCTGCTGGACCACTTCCAGATATTATCCCATGTGTTTGCAGAAACTTCTGCCTTACTTAGTGTATTACGTAGTATTTGTCCACATTGAATCTTAATCAGTCTTAAAGTAAAAGCAATTACTTAATAAATGTTGAAATTAACTAGTTCTTGAAAGCATACCTGCTTCATTAGGAAGACCTTTATAAATATTATTAAAACAAATGTCATAGGACATTTGGAAGACAAACAAAAGGTCTTTCTGGTTCATAGATTTCAAATACTGTAAGACCCATAAAACAGTGCAGCTTATCACCTAGCCAGTGTAAAAGATTGTGAAATACCGAGTGGTGCTGTCTTTGATGATTAAAAAGGGCTTTTATTTATCTTTTGGGGTAAATTAACTATTTGGAAAATATCAATAATGATGGACAGTCTTTTGCACTTTGATATTTTCTATTGCATGTTACCACTGTACTAGCAAACAGAAAAATATTATATCCCAATCTATTTGAGTGATATATCTACACCAAAGTTCAATTTCACCTCTGAAGTGAATATGAATTGTATTTAATGAAACTCTAAGAAGAGTTGTACAGAGTGAAAAGGTCAAATAATTTGGAACCGAATTTGTCAAGTAACATTTTACAAAAGTGACATATTTTCTTTTTTCATTCTTCATCATACTCACAATTCAAAACTGAGTCCAAATGTCACATCCCCTGTTCTGATTCGTCTCTTCTCTGCCTGGCAGAATTAGGCTTTTTCCTCTGGGCTGAAACAGCCCCTTTTCCTTTCCTCTGAAATAAAACTTACAACATGATATTGTACATTTTGGGTTTCCTGAAGGGAAATGATTTTCTATTACTCATCTTTGAACCCCCTATGCCCATCAGAGTTCTTGGCCCACAGCAAGAGCTCAGCATGTTTGTTGAATGAATAATGTAAATTCCCCCAAAGCACATGAATTCATTTCACGCTAAAAAATTTCACATTCAAATGTGTATTAGCTAGTTTCTGTAACAAATTCCAAAATTTCAGAGGTTTAACTAAATGGAATTTTATTTTTTATTCATATAGCAGCAATGTGGTTGTTCTTGTTCAGCAGGAGGGTGGCTTTTAAGGACTCATATTCCTTTCTTATATCTCTGCCTTTCTCTAGGGCCTCATTCAGAGTCTTAAATTTGTGTTGATTTACATCTTTGTAATATAGAAATCCCTGGATATATTCTTATATAATGCAATGCATACTACCTTAGGCAAGTCACTTATCTCTCATTAGTTCATATACTTAATATTTGAGGGTCTAATATATATAAGACAATTCTTTAGGCTCTTAGGATATAACAGCTAATGAAACAAAGATCTCTGCCCTTGTGGAACTTACATTTTATTGGAGGTAGACAATGAATAATGGGTTATATAAAATCATACAATATGTTAGACAGTGATAAGTGCTATGGAAGAATAAAAGGTGTGGCAAGGCAAAGGAGATTAGGAGTATGTAGATGGTTAGTTGAAAGGGGGGTAGATTTACAGGGTAGTGGAAATCAACAGTTCTATTTTGGCCACTCACTTTACAGAAGGGCTGTGAAGGAGGCACGAGGTTTGAGGAATCTGGAGTTTGTGGGAGAGGAGTAAGCCTGACACAGAAACTTGAGAGTCATCAGTGTGTGAATGTGATTTGCACCCAAGATAGTGTATGAGATCTCTGAGGGAGTAAGGTTAGATTGAAAGGAGGTGAGACCTGAGGACTGAGCCCTGGAGATATGCCAGCATTCATAGATTTGTAGAGAAGGCAGAGCCAGCATGAGACTGAAGAGTGCCAAACCAGGGGAGGGTTTGGGTGTCAGAACTTGATGCAGAAAGTGTTTCAAGGAGAGCGTAGACAAGCACGTCAAATGCGGCCAAGAGGATGAGGAAGATGAGGACTGGGAAGTGTCAACTGGCTTTGGAAAAAAGGAGATAATTGCTGATCTTGGTAAGAGGCGAAATTCCGGGGAGTGGAGGAGTAGAAAGCCTGACCAAAGTGGTTGGAGAAGGAATGAGGAAGTGTGGGTGGTAAATATATAGCACTTTTCCAAGGAGTTTTGCTGTGACAGGGGGCAGAGAAGTGAGGTGGTAGCAGGGTATACTGTGTGTGTGTGTGTGTGTGTGTGTGTGTGTGTACCTATGGACAAAGGAGGTTGTTTTGCTTTCTTTTCCTCTTCTATAAAAAGCAAACAAATGTGGGTATGTTATTATGACATGTGTGCCACCAAAGGGAAAGACCCAGTAGAGAGGAGGCATTGTTGAGGTAGGAGAGATAGGAGAATTCGAAAAGTGAAGCCTTGAGATGGCCAGAGAGGATGGGATTCATAGCTCAAGTGGAGGGTTTTTCTTGAGCGAAGTGACACAGAGGGCAGCATGGCTAATAGAGAGCTCGGGCTCTGGATGAGGCAGCATCCCCTCTTTTATCCTATGGACAATTCTCTAGTTTCAAATACATTCTTGATATGGATGCTTACCTGGATTTGAAGGATCTTATAATGCTGAAATTCACTACATGTTCTCAATTTGGTGGTGGAAGAGATAGTGAGAAGCTGTAACTTACGCAATGGTCGCCGGGCTGACTCTTCCTATCCTTTCACTCTCAGTTTATCACATCCTTGAGATACCACCCTCATCTAAATTATGTTCTGCTATTTGCTAATACAGAACATGTACTTCTCCCGTTTTGGCACCTACCAAATTTTATTTTTTGATAAGTTTTCTTGTTGTTTCACTTAACTAAAAACTCCATGAGGAAAGCAACCATATTTCTCTTTCTCTCTATTGTATCACCGATACCTGTACAACCCGGCATCAAAGAAAAGTTGAATACAGATATTCAACTCTATTCCTGCCAGGCAGTGGGAATGTAATAAATATATTTATTGAAAGAATAAATAAATGAGATTGTGTATGAGAGAGTGTTCAAATTTAAACTAACTACCTTTTAGATTTCTTTAGCAAGATTTCAGGAAATCCTTTTCTAATTCAATGAGAGATAGGGATTTATGTGGAGAATAGTCTTTAATGATATCCACCCAGACATCCATTTTTTTCCTTGCATTGTCACAAAACATCTGAATTAGATTATGGCTGAAAAAATATAATTGCATTACATCCAAGTGATTTAGTGACACAGATTATTTGTTAATAAAGCTTCTTACACATATGTAATAGATACCAATTTTTTTTCCTGACATTCAGGGAATAATTTTATCTTTCTTGAGAAGGATTTTATGAGAACTGGTATTAGCTCCCACATGTGAAAACCAGTGAAAAATCCAATATTAATCATTTTTAAAGATGTCCAACCTTGTTTTGTACAGTCATGCTGTAGGCTTGTGTCATCCTTATCAAGTGGTCCTGCACCCTCCCTGTTCTTGAGTGGGGCAAATCCCTGGTCTCATCCAGGGTTGCATTTATGACTGTTATTCTTATGGTCACATGATGCTGTGGCTCAGATGCTGGGTCCATTTGTGGTCCCATTTATGGGCCCAACATTGCTATTCCACATCTCCAGGTCCAGGTCCTTGCTCAGGTTCTGTGGAAACTCCACATAAGAGCATCTTGGGTAGGTCTCCAGACTGGGCTCCTGATGTCCTGCCCTGTACCCTTTAAGTGCCTGACACCATCAAGACCCTGCCACTGAGCTGCTGCAGAATCTGCAAACCTTGTCCTTATTCACAATTCTGCATTATCAAGTGGAGCAACGCCTAATTCTCCCCTGCCAATCTCTAATACAGAAAAATTCGTCCTGCTTCTTCTTTCAAAACTAGGGCTTCAGGAAGCACTGGATAACCCAGAGCACCTAGCCTCAGACCCACCACAAATGAACCTGTGTTTTTGGGAGTGAAAAGTACCTGACTTCCGGAACACAGAGGCTTGATTCCTTCCTTTCAGATGGCTCTGCAGCAACTGAGAACAAAAAAAAGCACAAATTAATTTCCCAGCTGGTCACCCTGCTGTATAATATTTTCAATAAGTCATGTCGTAAACACTCAATCCACATTTGCTGAATGCACTGGATTCTAACACTATATAAGAAACTCCTTTAATATACAGATAACATTTTTAATTAGCACTTTGCATAAATGGTTGGGCTGGAGGCCTTAAAAATTTGTGGTCTGGAAAGTAAAATTAAACATTACCTTTAACGTCACTGTTTTTAATATTCTTAATTTGTCTGAAACATTTCCCACACAAAACTGGCCTATTTCTATGTGGCTGACTGAAGATACTAAGCTCATATAGGATTTAGCTTTGATATTTTATTTTCTTTAGCTTGCAAACAGAAATATTTATTTTGTTTGCCCAAAACATATACTCACAGTCAGATTTGGGGGTATGTAAGCATTGTGTTTATAGGCAAAGAACGATCAAGTATCTGCATCTCTCTGTTCCTCTCCGGGATTTACTGTCAAAAGCCCATGCTTGCCTGGTCATAGTATCGCCCGGTCAGTTCAGCTTCTGTGGAAGTCTGTTATTTTCCTTGATTTCTGGGGTTAGAATGAGTGACCAGAAACACATTCTGTCTCCCAGGATACAAGCCTATTGAGGTTGCTGGAAAATGAGCACAATTAGGATCAGCTCATTAATTGCAATAGTTTTCAGAGCATCACACTGAGCATGTAACCCTATGTGGTCAAAGACATTGCCCATTAGCCAGCATCTGGACAATCACCTTTCCATGTGGTTTCTCTGAAACATTTCACACTCTTTATAACTGAAGCAAAGAAAATAGAACACCTTTAATGAGCAATTACAATTAACACACCGACTCACTGAAAAGTCACAATTGTGATATGTTAGGTATTAGTATATATATATTTGTAATCACGTTTGCTTTTGATTTTCTTTGTCTTACAGTTAGCACTTTTTCTAAGAAGATTTCTTGAGTATTTTCAGAAAGAAACTATAGTTCTGATTCAATACAGATTCAAAGAAGACTAGAGAGAGATATGTGGCACTGCCTATGACATTCTAGGTGGCCTCAGGCAAGCCATTTTACAGGTAATGAGGGGCTGAGCTAAATCAGTGCTTCCCCATGATGGCTGAAAAATTAAAAAACCCCTTGGGAGCTTTTAAAAGTACCATTTTTCAGGTACTACCCCAGATCAATTAAATCAGACATTGTGGGGTGCGAGCTGGCAGTTGTATTATTTAATAGCTTCTCAAAATGATTTTTACTGTGCAGCCAGGATTAAGACCATTAGACTGGATGATCTATACATGTTTTACTAGCTTTCACAGTCTATGAATTATTTCAGCATGTTTTCCCTGGAAGGAAGTTTGTATTATACTGCAGTCTTTTTATTCAAATTTTTGGTGGCATTTCCCTTGTTTATTTCTCAATGTAAACATTATTTAGGTAATTTGAAGAAATAAACATCAAAATTTTGTAGTTGAGGTTTCTAACAACACAGAGCTGGAGAGGAGGGCAGTTTTGCTGTTAGCTGGGCTGTGAGTCTATATGCAAATGAGGGGTGGTCTCCAATGCCTGTCAGTTACTCTACCAGTGTGTCTGTGACCCAAGGGTCTGGCTGACTCCCTCAAGGGTAGTCCTGCCTCAGCACTAAGATTAGGACCCAGAATCATCTGAGCCCTACTGAATAGAAGTCCTTTAACTTGACATGTAAGAATCATTGCACAGAACTCCAAGCGTGAAGGATGCTAGGTGGTGCTAATGTGCAGCTGGGTTGAAACATTGACCACACTAATACAATCTAATTCCTTATAAAATGTAAAATATAATTGGCACCTTGTAATTTAATTACCATATGTATAGCATAAGACTAGCTGTGTAGTTTAGGCTAGTTACATGTGTTCTCTGTGCCAGAATTTTGATCTGTAACATGGAGCTAATAATAGTACCTTTTAATTGGATTATAGTGAAGCTTAGTTGAGATGATTGAGGAAATGAGCTTAATTTAGTGCCTGGAACATGGTAAACACTCAAAAGTGTTACCTATTATTACTAAAATTATACTATCACTATTGTTATATTATTATTTTTTCCTTTTTTTACCTTTATACTGATATTTAAAAAAACATTATAGATGTGGGTGTCAGGGAAGGTGCAAGCTTTCTTTTCTATGATTAACAGCAGGAGCTGATGGGAACCAAAAGTTCCAGGGAATTAAAAAATATATACATATATACACACACACACACACACACAAACACACATTTATATATATTGCACTATGCATGTGAGTCCCAGAGAAGCAGAAAGCAGCAGCAAGAAGCAACCAGCACACAGCAACACCTGGGTATGTGCACCACACACTCAAGCAAAGCCATTCCTCTGGCTAGGGCAGCAGCAATCCTCACCTTCACATCAGCTCAAAATAGAGAAAAAAGAAACTTCCTTTTTTTTTTTTTTTTTTGAGACTGAGTTTTGCTCTTGTTGCCCAGGCTAGAGTGCAATGGCGTGATCTCAGCTCACTGCAACCTCCACCTCCCACGTTCAAACAAGCGATTCTTGTCCCTCAGCCTCCCGGGTAGCCGGGATTACAGGGGTCCGCCACCATGCCTGGCTAATTTTTGTATTTTTAGTAGAGATGGGGTTTCACCAGGTTGGCCAGGCTGATCTCAAACTCTTGACCTCAGGTGATGCACCTGCCTCGGCCTCCCAAAGTGCTGGAATTACAGGTATGAGACACCGTGACTGGCTTTTTTTTGAGACAGAGTCTGGCTTTGTTGCCCAAGCTGGAGTGCAGTGGCACAATCTCGGCTCACTGCAACTCCACCTCCTGGGTTCAAGTCAGTCTCCTGCCTCAGCCTCCCAAGTAGCTGGGACTACAGGCACCCTCCACCATGCTGGGCTAATTTTTGTATTTTTAGTAGAAACAAATTTTTGCCATGTTGCCCAGGCTGGTCTCGAACTTGTGACCTCAAGTGATCCACCCACCTGGGCCTCCCAAAGTGCTAGGATTACAGGTGTGAGCCACCCTGCCAGGCTGAAACTTTTTTTTTTTTTTTTTTTTTTTTTTAAGGGCCACCCAGTAATTTCTGCCCTCATGACCAGGAAACAGAAAAGAAAGAAAGAGAAAAAACCCCAGGCTGATAGTGCCTTGAAGGCCGTCAGTGGCCATTGTCTCCTCTCTGCCAAAGCAGGACATGTTGTTTATTTATTTACTTATTATCTCTTTCCACACGTTCTGAAGGACACTGTGTTAAAAGTTAAAAGGACACAGTGTTAAAAGTTATTTTTAACACTGAGGCTGGAAGGCCACGTCATTGTCCCTCATAAATACTTCAAACAGTTGTCTTCAAGATCCTATGGTTCTTTGCCTGACTTTTTTTTTTTTTTTTGATACCACGAATAACAGGTGGGATGAAACGGATCCATCCCTTGCTTCCTTTAAGATGGTCTCTAGGCAATGGGTTTTCTATAAGTCTGGCACAAATTCTGGAGCCAATCTCTGGCAAGGCAGAGTGCCAGGCAAGGCCTAGGGACCCAGGGTCTGTGCTTAAAGCCTCCCGCTCACTGGAAATTATTGACCTCCGGAGATACACAAATATTTTTTAATTTAAAGGGGAGGTGCACAGCACACCTTCCTCCACTGGGAGAAAGGGGGCCCAATTCCCACTCCCCCAAACACACACAGGTACACACTGACTAAGGCACAGCTAGGGCAGGGGTGGGTAGAAGGCCCCTTGGGAGGACATGGCACCGACAGCTGCAAGGGGTGTGGCGATCTGGAGCTCATCACCTCTGGAGGTGCGTCGGGGGAGGAGCAGAAAAGCCTCAGGGCTCCCAAGGAAATAGAAGATGGTCGGGAAATAGGCAGATGAGAAAACCAAAAGGAAACCTAGAAAAGAGATGAGAGGAAGGAAAGGAGAGTGGAAAAAGGGAAACAGCTCAGGGGTGAAAACAGGCTGTGGGCAACAGAACAAAACAGGAAGGAAACAGCAGAGGAAAGGGAAGAACATACATCAGAGAACTGGGAAAGAGTGCGATGAATTGGGAAGGAAAGAAAAAGGGGGAGGAGGGGAGATAGGGAAGAGGAAAACACAGGAAAAGAATACTCAGTAAGAAAACTCGGGAAAGAAGGATGAAGAGTTGGAGAGGCAAATGGGGTCCCTTGGGGGTCTTAGACTTTGACAAAAACCAGGTGGGCAGAGTACACCAGGTCGCCCACATAGGCCAGCAAGTTGACGGCCGTCAGGATGGTCACAGCCAGTCGGCGGTCCCAGATACACACAAGGTAGGGGTTTCTGTCGCGGCAGCTCACATCTCTCGCCCGCCAGGACTGGACACCATAATTCTCGTTGAACTGGTAGAGGGGCCAGAGGACAAGGGCAGTGGCATAGAGAAGGACGGACAGCAAGGCCAGCCCCAACAGGAAACCGTGGAAGGGGATGGGCAGCATGTTGGTGCAGTGTCCCAGGTTCAGCAGGATAGTGAGGGCCGCCAGGACGAAGCAGAGGGCGTACACAGCCACGCACCACTCCAGGGCCAGCCAGTTGTGGTACAGGTAGGGGCTGCTGATGAACACGAAGATGAGGCAGGCCACGAAGGTCTCCAGCACCTTCAGCAGCCCCGGCTCGGAGGCCATGTAGCCAGTGATCTCCCCGGGCCGGGCCCGGGTCCAGGCTACTTCGGTGGCGTAAGCCAGACACGCGATGCCAGAGAAGGCAGTGGCGGCGATAGCCTGGTCGCGGGAAGGGCCGTGGGATAGGAACTGCACGTAGGTGATGGGGTAGATGATGGAGGCCGAGAGGCACAGGAGGGCCGCATAGCAGGCGATGGTGATGGTGAAGTTGCGCCAAAAAAAGGGGAAGCGGGCCTGGAACCCGCCCAGCTCCACGAGGAGGATGACCAAGGTCACGGCAAAGCAGAAACACCAGGTGAACATGGACCAGTTACCCATATGTCCCCTCCAGGCACCTGCGCTGGCCACCAGCGAGAAGGCCATGCAGGTGGACACCAGCTGCAGCAGGCGGAGGAGGCCCAGGGGCTGGGTCAGGGCCCTAGGGGACCCTATGACGGTGGGGGACCCCACGGTGGTTGTGACGGTTGGGTGGGTAACAGTCACTGGCATGGCGGCAGTCCTGGCTGAGGAACTCATAGAGAAAGGTCTGGCTGTGGAAACGGATTAAGTCACACGCCTGGAAAAGGCTTGGAAAAGCGCCAGAGAGTGAGAGACAACGTCAGTATCCACTGGGACTGGGCTCCTCCCTCCCGGGACCCGACACCCCGCTGAACAGGAACAGGGCACCACCAAGTCCGGAAGAGGCCTGACCTTGACCAGGGGAAGTCCCGCCCATCTCCTTCCACTGGTTCCAGTAACTGTGTGGGCTGCGGCGGAGGGAACCCAGCGGAAGTGCACGCTGGCGCGTGTGTGACGGTAACCCTGGCAGGGACCAGGGGCAGGCGTGGTGGCGGGAGGGCCTGTGGCGGCGCTGCGGGGCCGCTGGCCCGGCAAGGCCCGGCTCTCCCTCCTTATAAAGGCTTCAAGTCAGCCTAACCATTTTTAATTTTTAGTTTCTTTGAGATAAGGTCTCATCCTGTTGCCCGGGCTGGAGTGCAGTGGCACAATCAGGGCTTACTGCAGCCTTGACATCCCAGGCTTAGGTGATCCTCCCACTTCAGCCTCCCAGGTAGCTGGGACTACAGGCACCAGGCACCATCTGCCTGGCTAATTTTTTGTGTTTTTAGTAGAAGCGGGGTTTCGCCATGTTGCCCAGGCTGGTCTTGAACTCCTGGGCTCAAGTGATCCACCTGCCTCAGCTTCCTAAAGTGCTGGGGTCAGAGGCGTTGGAACCAGAGCAACTTCATCTTGAATAGGAGCTGGGTAAAAAAAAGGCTGAAACCTACTGGGCTGCATTCCCAGAGGTTAGGCATTCTAAGTCACAGGATGAGACAGGAGGTCAGCACAAGATATAGGTCAGCACAAGATACAGGCCTCTGGGCTGCTCTATGGAGAGTAGCTATTCTTTTATTCCTTTACTTTCCTAATCAGCTTGCTTTCTTTGGAGTAGCCATTCTTTTATTCCTTTAATTTCCTAATCAACTTGCTTTCATCTTACTGTACGGACTCTGAATTATTTCTTGATCAAGATCCAAGAACCCTCTCTTGGGGTCCAGATTGCCACCCCTTTCTGGTAACGATGGGATTACAGGCAAGACTCACAATGCCTGGCTGTTATTATTATTGATCTATGACCAAGACTTGCTCCAGGAAAATCTGCAGTCATACATTCATTCTGTTGCTTGTCATTCTTTGAGGTTCACACCCAAAGCCTAGTCTCTAGGGGCCACAAGCTATGGGGAAGTGGAGGGCTGAGAAGCCAGACACTCACCTTCACCCTTTCTTTGCATCTGCTTTGTGCAACTCTACTGTCTGAGGCCATCTGTCCTTGGATGAATAATCGCCCTGGCTCTCTTATAGACTCCAGTTTCAAAGTTCTTCATATTCATGCATTTGTTCATTCATAAATTCATTCATTTATGTACTTCCTCATTCAAAGCGATACTTATGAATTAAATATACTGAAAAGTTTCTTTCCTGAGGCAGAAATAATTTGTATTCAAGCATATAAACACAGCTACAGTTTCATTCTCTGCTGTTTTGAGAGTGAAAGTGTGTTTTTAAAGGAAAGAAAGACCTCAGAGAAAACTGCATGTTGATTCTTTGAGGCTGTGGAAGCGGTAAAGAAGCCAGCTAAAACCCACCAAAACCAAGATGGTGATGAGAGTGTCCTGGTTGTCCTCACTGCTACACTCCCACCTACACCGTGACGGTTTACATATGCCGTGGAAACTCCCTCACAGTCCAAACCATGTGTGGGAGCAGTTGCCTCACTGGGGTACTAGGAGATACCAGCAGCACCCAGACTGCAGAGTCCAGGCTCTGCCCAGCACATGGCAGACACTTGCTCATGCTACTTCTCTTCACTGTATGTTTACATTAAACGAGCATCTGCATTCATTGCATTATTGGGCAGATAGCCGTGCTTAATATAAATTATTTGTTTGAAGGTGTGACCAGATTACATGGGATGAGAATTTCATTTGAGTCATTGGGTTTGAAGTCCCAAGTAGAAAATGTTATTTCCATAGAGCAAAAGGGTGAAGAAAGTTTGTAAACTTGTATTTGTTGCTTTTGTACCACTGAGGTTCTTCCTCATTGATGGTCAGCAAATCTAGGTCAAACTTTCAATATGGTCACTGCACTGGGTGCTGCAGGAAGTGACAGGCTGCTGCTAGTGTTACCCACATAATGCAAAGTTGCTGCAAAAAGCTCTTCCAGTCGTTTCTATGTGGAATCTAGTGACTAAAGAGAACATCTGAGGGCCCTGGTTTACAAAAGATGCCCTTATTTGCCAATGTTCTCTTTAAAAGACGTGTTTATGAGAATACATTACTGACAATTATAAAATGTTCAATTTGGTCAGTTTGCTTGTTCTTTTAAATGTGTCTGGTATTCACCTGCATTGCTGATTTTAAGAAGTGCTTTCATATATGTTGCCTTAATTGATTTGGATGTCATGTTTCTATAGGTCTCTGGGACACATCTTCTGTGTGCATTATATTGTCAAGCATTAGGAGTTTAGTTCTTATCTCTACCTTGAGGGACCAGAATGGACCTATGATTCAGCAAGGATGCCTGCACACTGGCAGACTTATTGTAGTCAAGGATTTTGTTGTGGAAAACCTTACAAAATAATTTTTCTAGCTTTAAAACATAGTAGATATTTATTGTAAAATGTTTTCAAGTAGAAGAAATTATAAAAAAGAAAATAAAATTACAATCTGGCTGTGTATGTAAACACACGTAACTATTACCTCCCTTAACACCTCTTCCCTGGGTCAGTTTAGCAAAATTATATTCTCCTTGCTCACACAGCATTTTATTTGAAAATTTGAAAGTTTAACTATATCATTATATATATATATATAAAATGCATCTGCTTTGTGCAGTTTTTATATATATAATATATATATTCAAATATATGTATCTCATATACAGATATATATATATATATATATATATGCATATTTAGAGGCAGTCTTGGGTCTTGGGTCTTGCCCTGTTACTCAGGCTGGAGTGCAGCAGCACAATCATAGCTCATTGCAGCCTTGAACTCCTGGGCTCAAGCCATCTTTCTGCTTCAGCCTCCCAAGTAGCTAAAACTACAGGGGCATGCCACCATGCCAAGCTATTTAAAAAACATTTTTTTTTTGAGACAAGCTCTTGTTATGTTGCTCAGGCTAGTGTTGAACACCTGGCCTCCTGCCTCAGCCTCCCAAAGTGCTGAAATTACAGGCATGAGCCACTGTGCCTGGCTCATCATACTTTTTGAAACAGTTATTTTTAGTGGCTGTATAGCGTTCTGTTCTTTGGATAGATAGTTAACCATGTATCACTTATGTTTGGTCATTTCAATTGTTCCTGAGATTTTTTGCAATTATTGACAATGTTACAAATAGAAAATAAGAGCAGGTGTGATTTATAGATGGTAGTAATAGTATTCTAAAATGTTGGTATTAATCTGGATTATGGCAAAATCCTAATCTGGATAATATTCCAACATGCTAGTCCTAATCTGGATTTTGATCCCCTCCCAAATCTATCTTTCCTGCCTGTCTTTGGTTCTGGCTCCCACATCACTTCTCTCATCTGCCTCCATCCTGGGAAAATCTTTCCTTAACTTCAGGACATACTCGGTTCTAGCCCAGGCTCTGCCCCTCACAGTTAGTAGAAGGTTAGAAGTTTGTGCATTATGACTAACTTTTGTCTCATAATTAATATGTAGCTTGGTTTGAAGTTTGTAAGATTACAAAGCAATCAGTTTTTTAGTGAATGTAGTCATATTCTTAATTCAGTATTCTACTTCTTTGCTTAGTGAGCTACTCTTTAAGACCCAAAAGGACCAGATAATACTGTAGAAAACGGTATAAAACCTTTCAAGTGTATTCTCCTATACTTATGGTTACTTTCTGGAATAAATACTGAGAATAGTCCACATCATTCCATGAAGTAGTTCTTATGATTTAAAAGAATCATAAAATAAAAGAAGAAAATAAAAAGACAAATCAAAATGGAATCATGAAAAATAAATCCTGACTAAGATAAGAGTTTAAATCTAAGGGAAAGCTTTAGAAACACAGACATGTGGCCCAGATGGCCCCAGTGGTTATGAATGTTGAGCTTGAATTAGGCCCTGAACAGCTAGATCAAAATGAGAACAATGTTCTGTCACATAATTCACAATAATCTCAAACTGAAAACGTACCCTGCATTATGGGTTAAAGCAATTTGTGAAGCACAGAAATAGTTTTACCTTATTCGGCCTACCCTTGAAATTTTACTAAAGGTGTCCTGGAATATTTTATGATTGTTGATGATTAAAGGAATCCTAGAATATTTTATGACTATCTTTCCACTGAGGCATACTCCATGAAAGACAGAAAAGTAAAACACAGAAATGGTGACCTTCATTGCACATTCAAAATGGCTATGGTTTGTTCATCTGGGTGTGATCTGAGACTCCAAACCTCTCTTTAAATATATGTATTCAGTTTTGACTAGATGATATATTCACATCACATGGTTCAAAACACACAAGGCACAAAAGCACATATAGTAAACATCTTCTGCTCATCTCTGCCCCACAGTCACTCAGTTCCTGCAGCAGAGGAAACCCATGTCACCCAATCTTTTTTTTTTTTTTGAGACGGAGTCTTGCTCTGTCGCCCAGGCTGGAGTGCAGTGGCATGAGCCCTGCTCACTGCAAGCTCTGCCTCCCAGGTTCACGCCGTTCTCCTGTCTCAGCCTTCTGAGTAGCTGAGACTATAGGGGCCTGCCACCACGCCCAGCTGATATTTTTGTATTTTTAGTAGGGACTGGGTTTCACTGTGTTAGCCAGGATGGTCTCGATCTCCTGACCTCGTGATCCACCCGCCTTGGCCTCCCAAAGTGCTGGGATTACAGGCGTGAGCCACTGTGCCTACAATCTTTTTGTAGGGTCTTGGGGATTAGGTGAAACCATCAAATGAGATCAAGAAAAAATAAGTACAGTTTATCTGATGATTTCAACACTTGGCTTGGGGAAAGAGGAATGCCAATAATCGCACTCCCAAACTGCTGATTCAGTTTAGCTTTTATGATTTCTGTGGTCATGGCTGCTTCCTGGGCATGTTACCTGTAAAGTTGCACTGAGCTCCCCATGGTTGGCTTAATGCTCTGATCTCACCATCTTGAAATTGCTAATGTATTTTCATTATGGGCCAGGTTCTGTTAATTATGTAGCTAGTCCTGATAGTGATACTTTTGAGATAAAAAACAATAGGATAATTATGACTCCAGTAGTCCGTGACTGACATGAGACAATTGCTTGCTTTGAGTAAAATTCAGATTCTCACTTGTCTCTGAGGTTCACAGTGTTGAAACATTTGCTAAAAAGGTGAGAAACCTCCTGACTGAATAACATTTCTAAAAGAATGGGAAAATACCAAACTGAATAGTAATGAGCTGCTTTTGCATATTAAATTCCAGAAGGATTTATTATGTTTACATAATTGTATGTTTAATATTTACTGTATTCTGGCCAGATGCAGTGCAGTGGCTCATGCCTGTAATCCCAACACTTTGGGAGGTCAAGGCGGACAGATCATGAGGTCAGGAGATCAAGACCATCCTGGCTAACATGGTGAAACCCGGTCTGTACTAAAAATACAAAAAATTAGCTGGGCATAGTGGCGGGCGCCTGCAGTCCCAGCTACTCAGAAGGCTGAGGCAGGAGAATGGCGTGAACCCAGGAGGTGGAGCTGGCAGTGAGATGAGATTGTGCCACTGCACTCTGGCCTGGATGACAGAGTGAGACTCTGTTGCCCCCCCCCCCCAAAAAAAACCTATAGGTTTTTGGCAATTGACATTTTAACCACAGCTGATGGCTGAAGTTAAACTTAAAAATGGTTAATGTGAGGGGCGGAGCAAGATGGCCGAATAGGAACAGCTCCAGTCTCCAAATCCCAGCGCGAGCGACACAGAAGACTGGTGATTTCTGCATTTTCAACTGAGGTACTGGGGTCATCTCACTAGGGAGTGCCGGACAATTGGTGCTGGTCAGCTGCTGCAGCCCGACCAGCGAGAGCTGAAGCAGGGCGAGGCATTGCCTCACCTGGGAAGCGCAAGGGGGAAGGGAATCCCTTTTCCAAGCCAGGGGAACTGAGACACACAACACCTGGAAAATCGGGTAACTCCCACCCCAATACTGCGCTTTAAGCAAACGGGCACACCAGGAGATTATACCCACCCCTGGCCGGAAGGGTCCCACGGCCACAGAGCATCCCTCATTGCTAGCACAGCAGTCTGTGACCTAACCGCAAGCCAGCAGCGAGGCTGGGGGAGGGGCGCCCGCCATTGCTGAGGCTTAAGTAGGTAAAGCCGCTGGGAAGCTTGAACTGGGTGGAGCTCACAGCAGCTCAAGGAAACCTGCCTGTCTCTGCAGACCCCACCTCTGGGGACAGGGCACAGCTAAACAACAACAACAACAAAAGCAGCAGAAACCTGCCCAGACGCAAACAACTCTGTCTGACAGCTTTGAAGAGAGCAGTGGATCTCCCAACACGGAGGTTGAGATCTGAGAACGGACAGACTGCCTGCTCAAGTGGGTCCCTGACCCCTGAGTAGCCTAACTGGGAGACATCCCCCACTAGGGGCAGTCTGACACCCCACACCTCACAAGGTGGAGTACACCCCTGAGAGGAAGCTTCCAAAGTAAGAATCAGACAGGTACACTCGCTGTTCAGCAATATTCTATCTTCTGTAACCTCTGCTGCTGATACACAGGCAAACAGGGTCTGGAGTGGACCTCAATCAATCTCCAACAGACCTACAGCTGAGGGTCCTGACTATTAGAAGGAAAATTATCAAACAGGAAGAACACCTATACCAAGACCCCATCAGTACATCACCATCATCAAAGACCAGAGGCAGATAAAACCACAAAGATGGGGAAAAAGCAGGGCAGAAAAGCTGGAAATTCAAAAAATAAGAGTGCATCTCCCCCTGCAAAGGAGCGCAGCTCATCGCCAGCAATGGATCAAAGCTGGTCAGAGAATGACTTTGACGAGATGAGAGAAGGCTTCAGTCCATCAAACTTCTCAGAGCTAAAGGAAGAATTACGTACTCAGCGCAAAGAAACTAAAAATCTTGAAAAAAGAGTGGAAGAATTGATAGCTAGAATAATTAATGCAGAGAAGGTCATAAACGAAATGACAGAGATGAAAACCATGACACGAGAAATACGTGACAAATCCACAAGCTTCAGTAACCGACTCGATCAACTGGAAGAAAGAGTATCAGCGATTGAGGATCAAATGAATGAAATGAAGCGAGAAGAGAAACCAAAAGAAAAAAGAAGAAAAAGAAATGAACAAAGCCTGCAAGAAGTATGGGATTATGTAAAAAGACCAAATCTATGTCTGATTGGGGTGCCTGAAAGTGAGGGGGAAAATGGAACCAAGTTGGAAAACACTCTTCAGGATATCATCCAGGAGAACTTCCCCAACCTAGTAGGGCAGGCCAACATTCAAATTCAGGAAATACAGAGAACACCACAAAGATACTCCTTGAGAAGAGCAACTCCAAGACACATAATTGCTAGATTCACCAAAGTAGAAATGAAGGAAAAAATATTAAGGGCAGCCAGAGAGAAAGGACGGGTTACCCACAAAGGGAAGCCCATCAGACTAACAGCAGATCTCTCGACAGAAACTCTACAAGCCAGAAGAGAGTGGGGGCCAATATTCAACATTCTTAAAGAAAAGAATTTTAAACCCAGAATTTCATATCCAGCCAAACTAAGTTTCATCAGTGAAGGAGAAATAAAATCCTTTACAGATAAGCAAATGCTTAGAGATTTTGTCACCACCAGGCCTGCCTTACAAGAGACCCTGAAGGAAGCCCTAAACATGGAAAGGAACAACCGGTACCAGCCATTGCAAAAACATGCCAAAATGTAAAGACCATCGAGCCTAGGAAGAAACTGCATCAACTAACGAGCAAAATAACCAGTTAATATCATAATGGCAGGATCAAGTTCACACATAACAATATTAACCTTAAATGTTAATGGACTAAATGCTCCAATTAAAAGACACAGACTGGCAAACTGGATAAAGAGTCAAGACCCATTAGTTTGCTGTATTCAGGAGACCCATCTCACATGCAGAGACATACATAGGCTCAAAATAAAGGGATGGAGGAAGATCTACCAAGCAAATGGAGAACAAAAAAAAGCAGGGGTTGCAATCTTAGTCTCTGATAAAATAGACTTTAAACCATCAAAGATCAAAAGAGACAAAGAAGGCCATTACATAATGGTAAAGGGATCAATTCAACAGGAAGAGCTAACTATCCTAAATATATATGCACCCAATACAGGAGCACCCAAATTCATAAAGCAAGTCCTTAGAGACTTACAAAGAGACTTAGACTCCCATACAATAATAATGGGAGACTTCAACACTCCACTGTCAATATTAGACAGATCAACGAGAAAGAAAGTTAACAAGGATATCCAGGAATTGAACTCATCTCTGCACCAAGCGGACCTAATAGACATCTGTAGAACTCTCCACGCCAAATCAACAGAATATACATTCTTCTCAGCACCACATCGCACTTATTCCAAAATTGACCACATAATTGGAAGTAAAGCACTCCTTGGCAAATGTAAAAGAACAGAAATTATAACAAACTGTCTCTCAGACCACAGGGCAATCAAACTAGAACTCAGGACTAAGAAACCCAATCAAAACCGCTCAACTACATGGAAACTGAACAACCTGCTCCTGAATGACTACTGGGTACATAACGAAATGAAGGCAGAAATAAAGATGTTCTTTGAAACCAATGAGAACAAAGATACAACATACCAGAATCTCTGGGACACATTTAAAGCAGTGTGTAGAGGGAAATTTATAGCACTAAATGCCCACAAGAGAAAGCTGGAAAGATCTAAAATTGACACTCTAACATCACAATTAAAAGAACTGGAGAAGCAAGAGCAAACACATTCAAAAGCTAGCAGAAGGCAGGAAATAACTAAGATCAGAGAAGAACTGAAGGAGATAGAGACACAAAAAACCATCCAAAAAATCAATGAATCCAGGAGTTGGTTTTTTGAAAAGATCAACAAAATTGACAGACCGCTAGCAAGAGTAATAAAGAAGAAAAGAGAGAAGAATCAAATAGATGCAATAAAAAATGATAAAGGGGATATCACCACCAACCCCACAGAAATACAAACTACCATCAGAGAATACTATAAACACCTCTACGCAAATAAACTAGAAAATTTAGAAGAAATGGATAATTTCCTGGACACTTACACTCTTCCAAGACTAAACCAGGAAGAAGTTGAATCCCTGAATAGACCAATAGCAGGCTCTGAAATTGAGGCAATAGTTAATAGCCTACCAACCAAAAAAAGTCCAGGTCCAGATGGATTCACAGCTGAATTCTACCAGAGGTACAAGGAGGAGCTGGTACCATTCCTTCTGAAACTATTCCAATCAATAGAAAAAGAGGGAATCCTCCCTACTTAATGAGGCCAACATCATCCTGATACCAAAGCCTGGCAGAGACACAACAAAGAAAGAGAATTTTAGACCAATATCCCTGATGAACATTGATGCAAAAATCCTAAATAAAATACTGGCAAGCCGGATTCAGCAGCACATCAAAAAGCTTATCCACCATGATCAAGTGGGCTTCATCCCTGGGATGCAAGGCTGGTTCAACATTCACAAATCAATCAACGTAATCCAGCATATAAACAGAACCAAAGACAAGAACCACATGATTATCTCAATAGATGCAGAAAAGGCTTTTGACAAAATTCGACAGCCCTTCATGCTAAAAACGCTCAATAAATTCGGTATTGATGGAACGTACCTCAAAATAATAAGAGCTATTTATGACAAACCCACAGCCAATATCATACTTAATGGGCAAAAACTGGAAGAATTCCCTTTGAAAACTGGCACAAGACAGGGATGCCCTCTCTCACCACTCCTATTCAACATAGTGTTGGAAGTTCTGGCTAGGGCAATCAGGCAAGAGAAAGAAATCAAGGGTATCCAGTTAGAAAAAGAAGAAGTCAAATTGTCCCTGTTTGCAGATGACATGATTGTATATTTAGTAAACCCCATTGTCTCAGCCCAAAATCTCCTTAAGCTGATAAGCAACTTCAGCAAAGTCTCAGAATACAAAATTAATGTGCAAAAATCACAAGCATTCTTATACACCAGTAACAGACAGAGAGCCAAATCATGAATAAACTTCCATTCACAATTGCTTCAAAGAGAATAAAATACCTAGGAATCCAACTTACAAGGGATGTAAAGGACCTCTTCAAGGAGAACTACAAACCACGGCTCAGTGAAATAAAAGAGGACACTAACAAATGGAAGAACATACCATGCTCATGGATAGGAAGAATCAATATTGTGAAAATGGCCATACTGCCCAAGGTTATTTATAGATGCAATGCCATCCCCATCAAGCTACCAATGAGTTTCTTCACAGAATTGGAAAATGCTTGAAAGTTCATATGGAACCAAAAAAGAGCCCGCATTGCCACGACAATCCTAAGTCAAAAGAACAAAGCTGGAGGCATCACGCTACCTGACTTCAAACTATACTACAAGGCTACAGTAACCAAAACAGCATGGTACTGGTACCAAAACAGAGATATAGACCAATGGAACAGAACAGAGCCCTCAGAAATAATACCACACATCTACAGCCATCTGATCTTTGACAAACCTGAGAGAAACAAGAAATGGGGAAAGGATTCCCTATTTAATAAATGGTGCTGGGAAAATTGGCTAGCCATAAGTAGAAAGCTGAAACTGGATCCTTTCCTTACTCCTTATACGAAAATTAATTCAAGATGGATTAGAGACTTAAATGTTAGACCTAATACCATAAAAACCCTAGAAGAAAACCTAGGTAGTACCATTCAGGACATAGGCATGGGCAAGGACTTCATGTCTAAAACACCAAAAGCAACGGCAACAAAAGCCAAAATTGACAAATGGGATATGATTAAACTAAAGAGCTTCTGCACAGCAAAAGAAACTACCATCAGAGTGAACAGGCAACCTACAGAATGGGAGAAAATTTTTGCAATCTATTCATCTGACAAAGGGCTAATATCCAGAACCTACAAAGAACTCAAACAAATTTACAAGAAAAAAACAACCCCATCCAAAAGTGGGCAAAGGGTATGAACAGACATTTCTCAAAAGAAGACATTCATACAGCCAACAGACACATGAAAAAATGCTCATCATCACTGGCTATCAGAGAAATGCAAATCAAAACCACAATGAGATACCATCTCACACCAGTTAGAATGGCAATCGTTAAAAAGTCAGGAAACAACAGGTGTTGGAGAGGATGTGGAGAAATAGGAACACTTTTACACTGTTGGTGGGATTGTAAACCAGTTCAACCATTATGGAAAACAGTATGGCAATTCCTCAAGGATCTAGAACTAGATGTACCATATGACCCAGCCATCCCACTACTGGGTATATACCCAAAGGATTATAAATCATGCTGCTATAAAGACACATGCTCACGTATGTTTATTGCGGCACTATTCACAATAGCAAAGACTTGGAATCAACCTAAATGTCCATCTGTGACAGACTGGATTAAGAAAATGTGGCACATATACACCATGGAATACTATGCAGCCATAAAAAAGGATGAGTTTGCGTCCTTTGTAGGGACATGGATGCAGCTGGAAACCATCATTCTTAGCAAACTATCACAAGAACAGAAAACCAAACACTGCATGTTCTCACTCATAGGTGGGAACTGAACAATGAGATCACTTGTACTCAGGAAGGGGAACATCACACATCAGGGCCTATCATGGGGAGGGGGGAGGGGGGAGGGATTGAATTGGGGGTTATACCTGATATAAATGATGAATAATTGATGGGTGCTGACGAGTTGATGGGTGCAGCACACCAACATGGCACAAGTATACATATGTAACAAACCTGCACGTTATGCACATTTACCCTAGAACTTAAAGTATAATAATAAAAAAAATGGTTAATGTATATTTTGTACTTACATTATTTTCATATGTGTTTGTGGGTTTTTTTTTTTTTTTTATATTTACCATAGATACTGGACATTAAATCCTTGCCTCAGTTATTGCTGGAGTTGAAGGGTGGATATTACCCAGATAGGATAGGTGCAAATGGAGTTGGTTCACTCCCAACAGGAAGTTCCCTAAGTAAAAGGGTTTAATTTGGCTTGCTTATTACCATAGAGCAGAAAGATGCTGATTCCTTGGTGGACAGTATGTACATAGAAAACAAATTCACATATAGGTTACTTGGGGAGTTAAGGGAAGAGCTGTAGGATTTCAGGATTGAGGCCATTTTTTTTTTTTTTTTTTTTGGTAGAGCATATTGGCGTGGAGTCAAGGCTTTTTTAGAAATCTGTCAATAAATATGCAGTACCCTGTGGTTGTGCATTGAACATGGGCACTTACTAAGTCTTCATAATAAGAGATATGAGGCCAGAAGGTGGCCTTCCAGCCTAGTACAGACCTCATGAGGGTAGGGTTGCCAGATAAAATATAGGACCCCCAGCTAAATTTAAAGAAACACATAATTTCTTTAGTATAAGTATGGGCCAAATGTTGCATGATTCTTATTTAGTATAGACATACTAAATAAAACTAAATATACTAAATATAACATTTGAGACGTATTTATACTGAATATAATATAAATAATTATACTAAATATAATATTTGAGACATTTATACTAAAAAATCATTAATTGTTTGTCTGAATTTAAATTTAACTGCATTTCCTGTATCATTACGTACTAAGTCTGGTTATTCCATTTGTGGGACAAGATAAGCATGAGAATTGTGGAAGTTGCAGACTTGACTTGAACTTAGCGTCCCACTGCTTAGGGTCAAATGCTGGGTTATAGTGGGGGAAATCTGCAAGTTAGATAAGAACACACTGCACTCTTGTTATACAGGTTGAATAACTCTTATCTGAAATGCTTGGGAGTAGAGTATTTTAGATTTTGGATAGTTTCAGTTACTTGCATATCTATTAATATAATTCGATATCTTGAGGACAGGACCCAAGTCTAAACTTAATGTTTATTTGTTTTATATGTATCATATATATGTATCTTGAAGGTAATTTTATATAATATTTTAAATAATTTTGTGCATGAAACAAAGTTTGTGTGCATTGATCCATCAGAATGCAACCCTTTTGGACAATATGTGGTTTTTTGGCCTCATCATAATTCCTGACTCTGAATTTATATGCTACTGATAAGCAATCATTTTCTTATACTTATTCACATATAAGTACTTAACCATAAGAAGTATGATACACTAAGGGAGGAGACTACCCCTCATATTGTCTTATGCCCAATTTCTGCCTCCAAAGAAAGATGAAGTAAAAACTAAAAGCCAGAAATGAAATCTACAGGTAGACAGCCCAGCGCCGCGCCCTGGGCCTGGTAGTTAAGGAGCAACCCCTGACCTAACCGATTATGTTATCTATAGATTCCAGACATTGTATGGAAAAGCACTGTGAAAATCTCTGTACTATTGTGTTCCATTCTAATTACTGGTGCATGCAGTCCCAAGTCAGGTATCCCTGGCTTGCTCAATTGATCACGACCTTCTCACATGGACCCCCTTAGAGTTGTGAGCCCTTAAAAGAGACAGGAATTGCTCACTCAGGGAGCTTGGCTCTTGAGGCAGGAATCTTGCCGATCCTCCTGGCTGAATAAACCCCTTCCTTCTTTAACTTGGTTTTGAGGGGTTTTGTCTGCAGCTCTTCCTGCTACATTTCTTCGTTCCCTGACCGGGAACCGAGGTGATTGGCGGGTGGTCGAGGTAGCTCCTTAGGCAGCTTAAGCCTGCCCTGTGGAACATCCCTGCAGGGGACTCCAACCAGTCTAAGTGATGCAGATCCTGAGAGCACTCTCGGGTAGGCATTTGCCCCGGTGGGATGCCTTGCCAGAGCAGTGTGTGGCTGGCCACTGTGGAGGATCAACGCAGTGACTGAACACTGGAAAGGAACTGGCACTTAGAGTCCGGACATCTAAAACTTGGTAACACCAGTCTTTGGAACTTACCCACTCCATTTGAGTGGAAACGTGCCTGATCACCCATGGCGTCCCTTTTTTGGCACTTTGGTTTTGGTTTTGACTTGGTTTGAATTGCTTGACAGGACTGGTCTTGGGAACTTGCCCACTCCATTTGAGTGGAAGCGTGGCCTGATCACCCATGACATGCCTTTACCAGCACTTTGGTTTTTGTTTTTGACTTGACTTGGATTGCTTGATACTTTGGTTTTGGGTTTTGGCCTGGCTTGGATTTCTTGATACTCCGATTTTGGTTTTGATTCTAGTTTGATATAAACTGTAAAAGTGTGTGTATGCCCTTTTTACTGGTTCTTTGTTTTGTGGTATGCGTGTGGTGTGAGTGTGGTGTTTTTTCTCGAGAAAGCATGGATCGGGCACAAAGTAAGCCCACCCCACCAGGAACTGTGTTGAAAATTTTCAAAAAAGGATTTAAGGGAGACTATAGAGTACTGGGACACCAGGAAAACTTAAAACTTTGTGTAAGATAGACTGACCAGCATTAGAGGTAGGTTGGCCATCAGAAGGAAGCCTGGTCCCTTGTTTCAAAGGTATGGCACAAGGTAACCTGTAAGCCAGGGCACCCAGACCAGTTCCCATACATAGACACTTGGTTACAGCTGATTTTAGACCCTCCACCCCACAGTGGTTGAGAGAACAGCAGCATAAGCAGCTGGCAGAGGCAAGCAAAGACCAGCAGAGAGAGAGAAAGGAAAGCGACAGAGAGGACAAGAAGCAAAGAGAGAGAGGAAGAGACAGAGAAACAAAGAGGGAGTCAAGGAGAGAAAGAGAGGGAGAAAGAGAGAGGCAGAGAGAGAGAGACAGGCAAAAGGAAAGTCAAAGATAGAGACAAAGTCAGAGAAAGAGAGATATACAAGTAGTTAAAAAAAAAGTATAACATATTCCTTTAAAAGCCAGGGTAAATTTAAAACCTATAATTGATAATTAAAGGTATTCTCCATAACCCTATAACACCCCAATACCACTTTGTTGTCAGCGTAAACAAGGGTGTAGCCCGAAAGCACTGAGGTCACTGACAACCTGTAGCCTTCCTATCAAAAAATCCTTAACCTATCTGTGGATGGCCAAAATGCATTCAATCTGTAGCAGCAACTGCTTTGCTAACAGAAGAAAGTAGAAAAATAACTTTTAGAGGAAACCTCATTGTGAGTATACCTCACCAGTTCAGAAGTATCCTTGGGGGGTGGGGGGGGGGGAAAGATGATTTAACATTAACCACTGAAAATTCCCTTAACCCAGCAGGTTTCCTAACAGGAGATCTAAATCTTAATTAGCATACAAAGGCCCTACCAGACCTATGAGGAACTCCCTCAGGACAGGATGATTGATGCTTTCTTCCGTGTAACCGAAGGAAAAAAAAAAAAAAGAAACCCATCTATACCAATTCTAAGTTAATTTAGACTAAACAAGGTCTTATTAATAGCAAAGGATAATTGAAATCCCAAACTTACAAGGTTTTCAACAAAAGTAAAGTTTGCTGAAAGTTAACAGTGTAGCATGTATTATAGTAACTTCTAATCTTGTGGCCTTAGACAGTCTAGTCCACAGACATAAAGGAAGTTCACTTTGGAAAAGAATGGTTATCTTCAGGAAAAAAAAGTGGGGGAGGAAGTTTATGTAAAAAGAATGTTATATGGTAAATTCTTGTCCTGAAATAAATTAACTGGTTGTTCAAAGAAAGAAATGTTTGTAATAAGTCAGAAAGTTAAGGCATGTCGAAAAATTGCCCATAAAAGTCGTGAAAGAAAAAAAAAAAGTTATAAAAAAAAGTGTGTTAGAAAAATAATTTATTCAAGAAATATTGCATAATTTAAAAGTAATTAGTCCTCCTGAATATAAAACTATTGAAGAGATAGTTTATGTGCACAGTGTATAAGGAAAATAAAGTATACCTTTGGTAAAGGGATTGTAAGGAGGCATAAGAATGTGGATTTTTACCTACATTAAAAGGTTAAAAAATTGTTTTAATGGTTTAAGCAGGTTTTAAAACATTAATTATGTGTAAATTCTGTGTGTAAACATATTAGGTAAAGTTAAAGAGGTATCATCCAGTTTTTCTGTAAACTGGACATTAAAATAAAATTGTAATAGGTTTTTCTTAAAGCAACAACCTGCTCTTTAGCAAAAATTATAAAAGGTTAAAAAGAGTCTATAAAATCTTACCTTATGGTCAAACATTAAAAATTAGATAAATATGTCTACAAGGTTTTATTAAAATTAGGTTTAACAATAATACACTAATGTAAAGGTAAAATTTAGCTTATCAGGTATAAAAATCATACTAAAAGCATTATTAAATATAAAATGGTGTTTGGATTTCTTTGGTCTAAAAACTGATAAAAATAGGTGCTAAAGGAAATTTCTCAGTAAGAAGGCACCAAAGACTACAAAGTCCACTGTTGATGTCCCCACATTTAAAACAAAAGGTCAGTTTCTTAGAAATTATATACTTAGTTTATCTTCCACTTTCCTTTCCCTCAAGTCTTTTAGCACATGTACCACCCCTAGAATTTCCAATAAACCAGCAACAGCCTGAAGATCATATTCTCATCAAAGGGTGGAAAGAAGAAAAACTCGAGCCAGCCTAGGAAAGACCCTACCTTGTGCTGCTAACCACCAAGACTTCTGTTCGTACAGCAAAAAAGGATGAACTCATCATACCTGAGTCAAGAAAGTGCCACCCCCTCCAGAGTCGTGGGCCATAGTCCCAGGGGAAAACCCTACCAAACTAAAGCTAAGAAAAATTTAACTTGGTTCATCTATTCTATTACTCTTGCTTCTTTCCTCATTCTATTGCTGACTGTCTAGTTATTAACATAACCAAATCAATTTCTCCTTAAACAATTGCATTGAATGCTGCCTTGTTATACCCTGTAGAGACTTGCCAAATCAAAGACAGCTTTTTACTTCAGAAAAGTACTTCTGTCGCTCCTGACTCTCCTCAGACTGAGCATTAGTAAACTAGGACCATTTAATCTGGGGAGATTTCGATAAAGACCCCAGTGCCAACCAGGAGTCTTGCCCCCCAGTGTAGAGCTTTCATGCCATAGTTGGTCCAACGTTCTGTGGACCACTAACGTCCAAGGATGGACTGCCCCAACTGGTTTTTGTAATTTCCTAAAACCATATGTTCATTTTACTAGAGGATCATAGAAGTTAAAGACTTAAACTTTAGCAATTAAGACAGGATACCAAGATGCAAATGCGTGGTTAAAATGGATCAAATATTTCATCTGCACGTTAAACAAAAGCAGTTGTTATGCTTGTGCACATGGCAGGCCAGAGGCCCGGATTGTCCCCCTTCCACTAAGGTGGTCCTCCAGTTGACCAGGAGTAGGCTGCATGGTAGCTCTTTTCCAGGATTCTACAGCCTGGAGTAATAAGTCATGCCAAGCTCTCTCTGCTATATCCTGAAGTCTGGCACCTTGCAGGTCAGCCCCCAAGGGCCATCCAGCTTCTGTCTCCCAACACTAAGTTCACTTCATGTCTCTCACAACAGGGAGGAAACTTAGCATTCCTTGGAGACCTGAAGGAATGCGATGAGCTTAAGAATTTCCAAGAGCTTATCAATCAGTCAGCCCTTGTTCATCCCCAAGCGGATGTGGGGTGGTATTGTGGTGGACCTTTACTGGGCACTCTGCTGAATAACTGGAGTGGCACTTGTGCTTTAGACCATTTGGCTATCCCTTTCACTCTGGCATTTAATAACCAGAGGGAGAAAAAAAGAAGACATTGTAAAGTGAGAGAAGCCCCTTATGGGTCTTTCAACTCTCACATCTATTTAGATGCAGTTGGAGCCCTGCAAGGAGTACGAGATCCATTTAAAGCTTGAAATCAAATAGCTACAGGATTTAAGTCAATGTTTTAGTGGGTGACAATTAATAAAAATGTAGATTGGATAAACTACATCTATTACAACCAACAGCAATGAACTTTTCATGAGTTAAAAGACAAACTCAGGTCGGCCCCAGCCCTGGGGCTACCTGACCTGACAAAACTTTTACACTGTATGTGTCAAAAAGAAAAAAAAAAGGCAGTTGGAGTTTTAACCCAGACTGTGGGGCCCTGGCCAAGGCCAGTGGCCTATCTCTCAAAACAACTAGATGGAGTTTCCAAAGGCTGGCCCCCATGTCTAACGGCCCTGGCTGCAATGGCCCTGTTAGCACAAGAAGCAGATAAGCTAACTCTTGGGCAAAACCTAAACATAAAGTCCCCCCATGCTGTGGTGACTTTAATAAATACCAAAGGACATCATTAGCTAATGAATGCTAGACTAACTAGATACCAAAGCTTGCTCTGTGAAAATCCCCACATAACCATTACAGTTTACAACACCCTAAACTCCGCCACCTTGCTCCTGGTATCAGAGAGCCCAGTTGAACGTAACTGTGTAGAGGTATTGGACTCAGTTTATTCTAGTGGGCCCAACCTCTGAGACCATCCTTAAACATCAGCAGACTGGGAGCTGTACGTGGATGAGAGCAGCTTCTCCAACCCCTGCAAAGTGACTCTGAAGAAGACGACAAGCCCTGCTCCCGTCACACCCGGAAGCTGACTGGTCCACACACGGCTGAAGCATGAGGAAACTGATCGCAAGACTCATTTTCCTTAAAATGTGGACTTGTACAGTAAGGACTTCAACTGACCTTCCTCAGACTTAGAACTGTCCCCAGTACATACATCCAGTCACTGAGGTAGGACAAAAGATTGCTACAGTCCTATTATTTTATAGTTATTATACAAAGTACCAGGACTCTAAAAGAAACGTGTTTATATAATGCTATTCTATCCAAGGTAAGTAGCCCAGTCTCTAAATGTCATTTCATGTTATGTTTGTGGAGGAACTGTAATGGGAGATCAGTGGCCATAGGAAGCCTGAGAATTAGTGCCTATAGGCCCAGTTCCTGATGAATTCTCAACTCAAAAGAATCACCCTGATAATTTCTGAGTTCTAAAAATCTCAATTATTGGACAATATTGCATAGCTAAAGAAAAACATTCACTCATCCTGTAGGACAACTTAGTTGTCTGGGACAGAAACTGTATAATAGTACCACAGAAACAGCCACCTAGTGGAGTTCACACCACACTAAGAAAATCCATTCAGTAAATTTCCAAAGTTGCAGACCATTTGGGCCCATCAAGAATCCCACCAGGACTGGGCGGCCCCCACTGGGCTATACTGGATATGTGGACATAGAGCTTAATTTAAGCTGCCTGACCAGTGGACAGGTAGTTATGTTATTGGCACTATTAAACCGTCTTTCTTCCTACTGCCCATAAAATCAGGTGAACTCCTGGGCTTCCCTGTCTATGCTTCCCGTGAAAAGTGAAACATAGCCATAGGTAATTAAAAACATGATGAATAGCCTCCTGAAAAAATTATACAGTACCATGGGCCTGCACTTAGGCACAAGATGGCTCATGGGGATACCGGACCACCATTTACATGCTCAACTTAATCATACGGTTGCAAGCTGTCTTGGAGATTGTCACTAATAAAACCGGTAAAGCCTTGACTGTTCTGGCCCAGCAAGAAACTACGATGAGCAATGCTATCTATCAAAATAGATTAACTCTTGACTACTTGCTAGCAGCTGAAGGAGAAGCCTGTAGAAAATTTAACCTTACCAATTGCTGCCTGCACATAGATGATCAAGGGTAAGTAATCGAAGATATAAAGACATGACGAAACTGGCACATGTGCCTGTACAAGTGTGGCATGGATTTGACCCTGAGACCATGTTTGAAAATGATTTCCAGCAATAGAAGGATTTAAAACTCTTTAACTTATAGTAGTAATAGGAACCTGCTTACTGATCTCTTGTTTACTACCTGTACTCATTCAAATGGTGGAAGGTTCCATCGCTACTCTAGTTCACCAGGATGCTTCAGCACATGTGTACTACATGAATCACTTTCGATCTGTCATGCAAGAAGACATAGGTAGTGAGGATGAAGGGGAGAACTCCCACTAATAAAATGAGCGTCTCAAAGGAGGGGTATAAGGGAGGAGACGACCCTTCATATTGTCTTATGCCCAATTTCTGCCTCCAAAGAAAGAAGAAGTACAAACTAAAAGGCAGAAATGAAATCCACAGGCAGACAGCCTGGTGCTACGTCCTGGGCCTGGTAGTTAAAGATCAACTCCTGACCTAACCTGCTATGTTATCTGTAGATTCCAGACATTGTATGGAAAAGCACTGTAAAAATCCCTGTCCTTTTCTGTTCTGTTCTGATTACTGGTGCATGCAGCCCCCAGTCATGTACCCCTGCTTGCTCAATCGATCATGACCCTCTCATGGACCCCTTTAGAGTTGTGAGCCCTTAGAAGGGACAGGAATTTCTCACTCGGGGAGCTCGGCCCTTGAGACAGGAGTCTTGCCGATGCTCCCGGCTGAATAAACCCCTTCCTTATTTAACTTGGTGTCTGAGGAATTTTGTCTGTGGCTCTTCCTGCTACAATACCATTAATACAGTGAAAAAACAATGTGTTCAGGGTAGGTAAGCAGCACAGTAGCATCACTAGAATACCTGTAATCTACTATTAAAAATCAGCAATAACAAGTGATAGGCTTTAAGTCTCCACCTATGATGCTATGTTTTGATTAAATGGTTACTATCCACTGTTTTTTTTTTTTCTTTTTTTTTTTTTCTATATAAGAGGAAACATCAGAAGCAGTGGAAAGACAAGGAAGTGAGTCCTCTAGGGATGAGAAGGCATTCTGCTGGATGTCTTTTTAAAAATGTTCCTCCAAAGTCATCTGCCTCATTAACAACATTTTTGTCTTGAAAGTCTCCTTTGATTTTATGAACTGACATTATTTCTTGTTCTGTTATGAATGAACACTGCTGTAGTCCTTCAGTAAGCCCATCACACATTTTCACCATGTTGTCTATAGGCACTTTTTCTGCAGTGGTATTGTAATCTTGATCATCACTATTATGATCAATTGATTCAAAACTATTTCAGGCCGGGTGTGGTGACTCATGCCTGTAATCCTAGCACTTTAGAAGGCTGAGGTGGGTGGATCACCTGAGGTCAGGAGTTCAAGACCAGCCTGGCCAACATTGCAAAACCTCAACTCTACTAAAAATACAAAAATTAGCCAGGCGTGGTGGTGGCTGCCTGTAATTCCAGCTACTCAGGTGGCTGAGGCAGGAGAATCACTTGAACCCAGGAGGTGGAGTTTGCAGTGAGCCGAGATCACGCCACTGCACTCTAGCCTGGGCGAGAGTGAGACTCTGTCTCCAAAAAAAACCAAAAAAAAAAAAAAAAAAAAAAAAGAAAAAAACCACAAAACTAATTAATTTAATTTTACCATCAGTGAATGAACAAGTGGGGCCTCATTATTGATGTTAAGAACTTCTTTGATTGGCTGGGCGTGGTGGCTCATGCCTATAATCCCAGCACTTTTGGAGGCTGAGTGGATCATGAGATCAGGAGATTGAGACCATCTTGGCCAACATGGTGAAACCCTGTCTCTACTAAAATACAAAAAATTAGCCGGGCATGGTAGCACGTTCTTGTAATCCTGGCTACTTGGGAGGCTGAGGCAGGGGAATTGCTTGAACCTGGGAGGTGGAGGTTGCAGTGAGCCGAGGTGATGCCATTGTACTCCAGCCTGGGCAACAAGAGTGAAGCTCCATCTTAAAACAAAAACAAAAACAAAAACAAACACAAACAATCTTCTTTGCTCTCCATGTCCTCCAGCTCACTGACACACTCTGAGGGTCTATTTTTTGCATATGTAAGGAGGATAGACGTTATTTTATCTCACTTGACATATAGGATCCTTCAAAATCACCACTTTGTTCATCATCATCACTGAAAATAATTGCAGGCCAGAGGTTGTGCCAGGCATGCACAACTGTGTCTTTAGTTAGAACTGTGTTCCAACAGTTGGCAGTAGCATACATGGCATCCTTCATGCTAAACTCCTTTTGAAAACCTTTCACATTCATGCCTCTGTTCACTGCTAGCATGCTGTTCAAGAAAGTGCTTTTATATTTACTCTGTATTGATTTAAGGATACCCTGGTCACATGACTGGATGAGTGAAGTCACATTTGGGGAAAAGTACATGGCATACACATTATTTTTTGATGCGAATTTCAGCTGGAGGATGAGCAGAGCGGTTGTCAAGGAATAGCAAAATCTCATAGTTGTCATTTATTCCAGCTTCCCTGTAGTGAGCACCAGCAAAATGTTTGTAAAACCAATCAGAAAAGATGTGCCTGGTGATCCATGCCTTTTTGCTAGTGTAAAAATGGACTGGTGAGAAATTAACTCTTCAAAAACAATGAGAATGCAAGCTGTTGCCTAACAGCAAGTTTGCACTTATGTGTGCCTGCCACATTAGCACATCCCAGCACAGTTATCCTATTGTTGGCATCCTTAATTCCTATATTGACTATCTCCTCAAGTGTAGTCAAGTGTCTTTCTGGGGCAATAATGCCAAAATGATGTTTCATCAGCATTACAGACTTGTTTTGATGTCAGATTTTCATCAGCAACAGCCTTGGCAAAGTCATCAATAAATTTTTCTGCTGCTTTGTAATCAGCAGATGCTTAGTCACCACAAATTGAAAAAAATTTTGCTGTGTTTTTTCTTAAATTTCTGCAACCAGCTCATTGAATATTCACAGTTCCTTCCATTTTCACTTCATCCTGACAGATCTTTGTTTCATGATCAACATAGCATTAAGTGGCATGTGTTCACTGCAACACTGATGGATTCAAGACACAATTGAGAATTTCATTTATCTTTAGCTTTTTTTTTTTTTCTTTGAGACAGAGTCTTGCTCTGTCACCCAGGCTGGAGTGCAGTGGCGTGATCTTGGCTCACTGCAGCCTCCGCCTCCCAGGTTCAAGCGATTCTCCTGCCTCAGCCTCCTGAGTAGTTGGGATTCCAGACACCTGCCACCATGCCTGGCTAATTTTTGTATTTTTAGTAGAGACAGGGTTTTGCCATGTTATCAAGCTGGTCTCAAACCCCTGACCTCAGGTGATCCACCTGCCTTGGCCTCCCAAAGTGCTGGGATTACAGATGTGAGCCACCATGAATGGAACCTTCATAACCTTAGAAATATGCCTGTACTATGTGCCGGTAACTGTGTTAATGTGCTTTGCTTGAATAATTTTATTTTATTATCACAAAAATATTATGAGAGAAAAACTAATATTAACCTATCTTAAAAGATGATAAAAAGGGTCCCTACTGCAAAATTGTAATATAATACTATAAAAATTCACCTTTTAAAAGTATATAATTCAGTGATTTTTGGTATATTTGCAAGGTTATGCAACCATTCCCATGATATATTTTTATTTTTTAAATTTTAATAATATAATTTAACAAAATATATCCAAAACATTATAATTTCAATACAAAAATTATTGATATATTTTTCATTCTTTTGTCTTACTAAATATGTATATATTTTGCACTTAAAAGACATCTCAAATGCTCGATAGCCAATATATCTACTGGCTACTCTACTAGCATAGCGTTAGAGAGCTATAGAGACTACTATTGACTTTTTCAAAACAGTTTATTTTCAACTAATTATAGATTCATAAAATGACAAGAAAAGGGGATATATATAAGGCCTTGTATACCCTTCATCCTGCTTCCAATAGTGCTGATATCTTATTATAGTAATTATAGTACAATAACAAAACCAGAAGTTGATTCTCGTCTGTCATTGCCTTTTTAAAAATTTTTTCAGTGTATTAAAAAATTTTTTTTCAATAGGTTGTTGGGAAGCAGGTGGTGTTTGGTTACGTAAATAAGTTCTTTAGTGGTAATTTCTGAAATTTTGATGCATCCATAACCCAAGCAGTGTACACTGTACCTAATGTGTAGTCTTTCACCCTTTCCCCCTAGTCCCCAAAGTCCATTGTATGGACTTATTTCTTAAAATAAGACATTGCATCCTCATAGCTTAGCTTCCGATTGTGAGCGAGAACACATGATGTTTGGTTTTCCATTCCTGTGTTACTTCACTTAGGATATAGTTCTCTCTCTCTCTCTCTATATATATATGATATGTTATATATATGTTTTATATATGATATGTATGTTTGATATATATATTATATATGATATGTTATATATATATCTGTCTCTCTCACACATTTCTTTATCCACTTGTTGATTGGTAGGCATTTGGGCTCGTTCCATATTTTTGCAATTGTGAATTGTGCTGCTATAAACGTGTGTGTGCAAGTATCTTTTTTGTATAATGGCTTCTTTTCCTTTAGGTTGATACCTAATGGTGGGGTTGCTGGATCAAATGGAAGATCTACTTTAGTTCTTTAAGGAATATCTACACTGTTTTCCATAGTGGTTGTACTAGTTTACATTTGCACCCACAGTGCAAAAATGTTCCCTTTTTACCACATCCATACCAACATCTATTAGTTTGTGATTTTTTGAATATGGCCATTCTTGCAGGACTGAGGTGGTATCACATTGCAGTTCTGATTTGCATTTCCCTGATAATTAGTGATGTTGAGCATTTTTCCACATGCTTGTTGTCCATTTGTGTGTCTTCTTTTGAGAATTGTCTATTCATGTCCTTAGCCCACTTTTTGATGGGATTGTTTGATTTTTTCTTGCTGATTTCTTTGAGTTCTTTGTAGATTCTGGATGTTAGTCCTTTTTCTGATGTGTACATTGTGAAGATTTTTCTCCCACTCTGTGGGTTGTCTGTTGATTCTGCTGTTTCTTTTGCAGTGCAGATGCTTTTTAGTTTAATTAAGTCCCATCTATTTACCTTTGTTTCTGTTGCATTTGCTTTTGGGTTCTATGTCATGAAGTCTTGCCTAAGCCCATGTCTAGAAGGGTTTTTCCAATGTTATCTTCTAGAATTGTTATGGTTTCAGGTCTTAGGTTTAAGTCTTTGATCCATCTTGACTTGATTTTTGTATAAGGTGAAAGATGAGGATCCAGTTTCATTCTTCTACATGTGGCTTGTCAATTATCCCAGCACCATTTGTTGAATAGGGTATCCTTTCCCCACTTTATATTTTTGTTTGATTTGTTGAAGATCAGTTGGCTGTAAGTATTTGACTTTATTTCTGGGTTCTCTATGCTGTTCCATTGGTCTGTGTGCTATTTTTACACCAGTACCATGCTGTTTTGGTGACTGTGGCCTTATGGTATGGTTTGAAGTCAGGTAATGTGATGCCTCCATGTTTAATCTTTTTGCTTAGTCTTGCTTTGGCTATGTGAGCTCTTTTTTGGTTCCATATGAATTTTAGGATTGCTTTTTCTAGTTCTGTGAAGAACGATGGTGGTATTTTGATGGGAATTGCATTGAATTTGTAGATTGCTTTTGGCAGTATGGTCATTTTCACAATATTGATTCTACCCATGCATAAGCATGGGATGTGTTTCCATTTGTGTTGTCTATGATTTCTTTCAGCAGTGTAGAGATGTTTCACCTCCTTGGTTAGGTATATTCCTAAGGTTTTTTTTTTTTTTTTTTAAACAGCTGTTGTAAAAGTGGTTGAGTTCTTGATTTGACTCTCAGCTTAGTCGCCGTTGGTGTATAGCAGAGCTATTGATATGTGTGCATTAATTTTCTATCCTGAAACTTTACTAAATTCATTTACCAGTTCTAGGAGCATTTCGGATGAGACTTTAGGGTTTTATAGGCATATGATCATATCATCAGCAAACAGTAACAGTTTGACTTCCTGTTTACCAATTTGGATGCCAATGATTCCTTTCTCTTGTCTGATTGCTCTGGCTAGAACTTCCAGTACTATGTTGAATAGAAGTGGTGAAAGTGAGCATCTTTGTCTTGTTCTAGTTCTCACGGGGAATGCTTTCAATTTTCCCCCATTCAGTATGTTGGCTGTAAATTTGTCCTAGATGTCTTTTATTACCTTAAGGTTGTCCCTTCTATGCTGATTTTGGTGAGGGTTTTAATCATAAAGGGATGCTGGATTTTTTCAAATGTTTTTTTCTGCAGCTATTGAGATAATCATGTGATTTTTGGTTTTAATTCTGTTTATGTGGTATATCACATTTATTGACTTACTTATGTTACACCATCCCTGCATCTGTGGAAACCCACTTGATCATGGTGGATATTCTTTTTGATATGCTGGTGGATTTGGTTAGTATTTTATTGAGGATTTTTGCATCTGTGTTCATCAGAGATATTGGTCTGTAGTTTTTTTTTTTTTTGTTATATCCATCCCCGGTTTTGGTATTAGGGTAATATTGGCTTCATAGAATGATTTAGTAAGGATTCTCTTTTTCTCTCTCCCATGGAATAGTGTAAGTAGGATTGGTATCATTCATCCTTCGAATATCTGCTGGAATTCAGCTGTGAATCCATCTGGCCCTGGATTTGTTGTTGTTGTTGTTTAAAAATTACTATTTCAATCTTGCTGCTTGTTATTGATCTGTTCAGAGTTTCTATATCTTACTGGTTTAATCTAGGGGAGTTGTATATTTCCAATTTATCCATCTCCTCTAGGTTTTCTAGTTTATGTGCATAAAGGTGTTCATGGTAGCCTTGAATAATCTTGTACTTCTGTGGTGTCAGTAGTGATATCTCCTGTTTCATTTCTAATTGAGCTTATTTGAATCTTTTCTTTTCTGGGTTAATCTCACTAATCAATTTTATTTATCTTTTCAAGGAACTAACTTTTTGCTTCATTTGTGTTTTGTATTTTTTTTTGTTTCAATTTCATTTAGTTCTGCTCTGATCTTTGTTATTTTCTTTCTTCTGCTGGGTTTGGGTTTGGATTTTTCCTGTTTCTGCAGTCCCATGAGGTGTGTGACCTTAGATTGTCTGTTTGTGCTCTTTCACACTTTTTGATGTAGGGATTTAATGCTATGAACTTTCCTCTTAGCACCACTTTTGCTGTATCCCAGAGATTTTGATAGTTTTGTCACTATTATTGTTCAGCTCAAATAATTTTTAAATTTCCACCTTTTTTTTTTTTTTTTGAGATGGAGTCATGCTCTGTCACCCAGGCTGGAGTGCAGTGGTGTGATCTTGGCTCACCGCAAGCTCTCCCTCCCAGGTTCACACCATTCTCCTGCCTCAGCCTCCTGAGTAGCTGGGACTACAGGTGCCCACCACCATACACGGCTAATTATTTGTACTTTTAGTAGAGACAGGGTTTCAAAATGTTAGCCAGGATGATCTTGATCTCCTGACCTCGTGATCTGCCTGTGTTAGCCTCCCAAAGTGCTGGGATTATAGGCATGAGCCACTGAGCCCGGCCTAAATTTCCATCTTGATTTCATTGTTGACCCAGTGATTATTCAGGAGCAGTTTATTTCATTTCCATGTATTTGTGTGGTTTTTAGAGTTCTTTTTGGAATTATTTGCAATTTTATTCCACTGTGGTCTGAGAAAATACTTGAAATAATTTCAGTTTTCTTAAATTTACTGAGACTTGTTTTGTGGCATATCATATGGTCTATCTTGGAGAATGTTTCATGTGCTGATGAATAGAATGTATATTCTGCAGTTGTTGGGTGGAATGTTCTGTAACTATCTGTTAAGTCCATTTGTTCTAGGGCATAGTTTAAGTCCGCTGTTTTTTGTTGTTGTTGACTTCCTGTCTTGATGACCTGACTAGTGCTGTCGGTGGAGGATGAAAGTCCCCCACTATTATTGTGTTGCCATCTATCTCATTTCTTAGGTCTATTAGTAATTGTTTTATAAACTTGGGAACTCCAGTGTTAGGTGCATATGTATTTAGGATTGTGATATTTTCCTGTTGGACTAGTCCTTTTATCATTGTATGGTGTTCCTCTGTGTCTTTTTTTAACTGTGGTTGCTTTAAAGTTTGTTTTGTCTGATATAAGAATAGCTACTCCTGCTCACTTTTGGTGCTCATTTGCTTGGAATATCTTTTTCCACCCCTTTACCTTAAGTTTATATGAGTCCCTATATGTTACATAAGTCTCCTGAAGACAGCAGAAACTTGGTTGGTGAATTCTTATCCATTCTACCATTCTGTATCTTTTAGGTAGAGCATTTATTCCATTTACATTCAATGTTAATATTGAGATGTGAGGTACTATTCTACTTATTGCCTTAATACCTTTTTTTAAAAATTGTGTTATTGTTGTATAGGACCTGTGAGATTTATACTTTATGGTGTATTTCAAGAATTTGCTTCAAGATTTAGAGCTGTTTATTTTTTTGGAGACGGAGTCTCACTCTGTCACCCAGGCTGGAGTGCAGTGGCACAATCTTGGCTCACTGCAAGCTCTGCCTCACGGGTTCACGCCATTCTGTGGCCTCAGCCTCCTGAGTAACGGGGACTACAGGTGCCCGCCACTGAGCCCGGCGAATTTTTTATATTTTTAGTAGAGACGGGATTTCACCATGGTCTCAATTTCCCAAACTCGTGATCTGCCCACCTTGGCCTCCCAAAGTGCTGGGATTACAGGTGTGAGCTACCACGCCTGGCCAAGATTTAGAATTCCTTTTAGCAGTTCTGGTAGTGCTGGCCTGGTAATGGCAAATTTTCTCAGCATTTGTTTGTCTGGAAAAGACTGTATCATTCATTTATGAAGCTTAGTTTTGCTAGATACAAAATTCTTGGCTGATAACTTTTTGTTTAAGGAGGCTAAAAATAGGACCCCAATCCCTTCTAGCTTGTAGGTTTTCTGCTGATAAATATGCTGTTACTCTGATAGGTTTTCCCTTATAGGCTACTTGATGCCTTTGCCTCACAGCTCTTAAGATTCTTTCCTCTTCGTCTTGACTTTAGATAACCTGATGACTGTGTGCCTTGGCTATGATCTTTTTGCCATGAATTTCCCAGGTGTTCTTTGAGCTTCTTGTATTTGGATGTCTAGCTCTCTAGGAAGGCCAGGGAGATTTTCCTCAATTATTCCCTCAAACATGTTTTCTGGATTTTAGATTTCTCTTCTTCCTTGGGAACACCAATTATTCATAGGTTTGGATGCTTAACATAGTCCCAAACTTCTTGGAGCCTTTGTTCATTTTTTTTAATCCTTTTTTCTTTGTCTTTGATGGGTTGTGTTAATTCAAAAGCCTTGTCTTTGAGCTCTAAAGTCCTTTCTTCTGCTTATTTGATTGTATTGCTGAGACTTTCCTGAGCATTTTGCATTTCTCTGTGTCCTTGATTTCCAGAAATTGTGATTGTTTTTTGTTATGCTATCTATTTTACTGAGAAGTTTTCCTTTCATATCCTGTATCATGTTTTTCATTTTTTTAAGTTGGATTTCACCTTTCTTGGTGCCTCCTTGATATGCTTAGTAATTGACCTTCTGAATTCTTTTTCTGGCAATTCAGAGATTTATTCTTGGTTTGCATCCATTGCTGGTAAGCTTGTGTGATCTCATGGGGGTGTTAAAGAACTTCGTTTTTCATATTACCAGAATTGTTTTTCTGGTTCCTTCTCATTTGGAGAGACTATGTCAGAGGGAAGATCTGGGACTCAAGGGCTGCTGTTCAGATTCTTTTGTCCAACAAGGTGCTTTCTTAATGTAGTATTCTTCTGCTTTTCCTAGGAGTGGGGCTTCCTGAGAGCCAAACTGCAGTGATTGTTTTTGTTCTTCTGGGTCTAGCCATTCAGCAGAGCTATCAGGCTCTGGGCTGGTACTGGGGAGTGTGAGTGAAGAATCCTGTGATCTGATTTGTCCTCAGGACTTTTGGCCGTGGATAACACACCTGCTCCTGTGAAGGTAGCAGGGGAGTGAAGTGGACTCTATGAGGGTCCTTGTTTGTACTTCTTTTTTTTTTTTTTTTTGAGACGGAGTCTCGCTCTGTCGCCTAAGCTGGAGTGCACTTGCGTGATCTTGGCTCACTGCAAGCTCCGCCTCCTAGGTTCACGCCATTCTCCTACCTCAGCCTCCCAAGTAGCCGGGACTACAGGCGCCCACCACCACACTCGGCTAATTTTTGGTATTTTTAGTAGAGATTGAGTTTCACTGTGTTAGCCAGGATGGTCTCGATCTCCTGACCTCGTGATCCATCTGCCTCGGCCTCCCAAAGTGCTGAAATTACAGGCGTGAGCCACTGCTGGCTGGTTGTACTTTTGTCTAGTGTGCTGGTTTTGTGTTGGCTGGCCTCCAGCCAGGAGGTGGAACTTTCAAGAGCGCATCAGCTGTGGCACTATAGAGAGGAAGCAAACTTGCCTTAGGGTCTCCTGGTTATGTATTCAGGTTTCCCAGGCAGTGAGCAGGGCCATAGAGCTCCAAAGAGATTTTGTCCTTTGTGTTCAGAAACCAGGGTAGGAAGAAAAAGACCACTAGGTGACATAGAGTTGTTCAAGGCCTTGGGAGCCCACCCCTTGTATCAGTGTGCCCTGCATGTGGAGCATAGAGTCAGGAGATTATTTTGGAGCTTTAAGATTTAGTCACTGCCTTGCTGGGTTTTGGACTTGTGAGAGTCTGTAGCCCCTTTCTTTTGGCTGATTTGTCCCTGGTGGAACAGAAATAACTACCCAATGCCTGTACCCTCATTGGATCTTGGATATAACTAACATGTTTTTTATTTTACAGGCTCATAGGTGGAAGGAACTTGTCATGTCTCAAATGAGTCTTTGGACTTTTGAGTAAATGCTGGAATGAGTTAAAACTTCAGGGATTATTGGGAAGGCATGAATGTATTTTGCAATGTGAAAAGGACATGGGATTTGGGATGAGCTGGTGTGGAGTGATATAGTTTGGATGTTGTCCCAACCTAAATCTCATATTGAAATGTAGTCCCCAGTGTCGGAGTTGGGGCCTGGTGGAAGGTGATTGGATGAATGGGGGTGTATTTCCCTCTTGGTACTATTCTCACAATAGTGAGTGAGTTCTCATGAGATTTGGTTGTTTAAAACTGTGGTGCAGTGGCTGGGCATGGTGGCTCACGCCTGTAATCCCACCATTTTGGGAGGCTGAGGCAGGCAGATCACGAGGTCAGGAGATCGAGACCATCTGGCTAATGTGGTGAAACCCTGACTCTACTAAAAATACAAAAAATTTGCCGGGGGTGGTGGCATGCACCTGTAGTCCCAACTACTTGGGAGGCTGAGGCAAGAGAATGGCGTGAACCTGGAAGGCGGAGCTTGCCGAGATGGCGGCACTGCATTCCAGCCTGGGCGACAGAGCAAGACTCTGTCTCAAAAAACAAAAAACAAAAAACAAAAAACAAAAAACAAACTGGCGCGGTGGCTCATGCCTGTAATCTCAGCATTTTGGGAGGCTGAAGTAGGCAGATTACCTGAGGTCAGGAGTTTGACCAACCTGGCCAACATGGTGAAACCCCATCTCTACTAAAAAAATACAAAAATTAGCCAGGTGTGATCAGCCAGGCGTGTTGGTGGGTGCCTGTAGTCCTAGCTACTTAAGAGGCTGAGGCAGGAGAATCGCTTGAACCCAGTAGGCAGAGTTTGCAGTGAGCTGAGATTGCACCACTGCACTCCAGCCTGGGCAATAAAATGAGACCCTATCTCAAAAACAAAAGACAAAACATCTGTGTAGCACTTCCTTGCTCTTCTTTTCCTCCTGCTCCAGCAATGTGGAGATGCCTTCTCCGGCTTTGCCTTCCACCATGAGCAAAAGCTCCCTGAGGCTTCCCCAGGAGCAGATGCTGCTATGCTTCCTGTACAGCCGGAAGAACTGTGAACCAATTAAACCTCTTTTCTTATAAACTACTTGATCTTAGGTATTTCTTTATAGCTATGTGAGAATGGCCTAATATGTAGCCCAAAAAAGGATGAAGATAGGGAGATCCCTCTAGCTTTCCCTGTTCTCTGTCTCATTTCCAAATCCTCTACTTCTCAGTGCCTGGGTTACAGAAAAAATAGCAAGTTACATATAAAAGAAATTGTAGCTTCTTTTGAAGCTTTACAAAGTTTAATACTTCCTATCAGTCTTCCTGTTTCTTGTGTTGCCAAAAAACAGAAAATAAAAGCAAGAAAATAAACACACGCACAAAAAACATAAAGCAAGAGGGAAATAGTTTGAGGGCTACTGTCGTTTTACTGCTTGTGTTGATTTCACTCTTTATACACGACCCAACTGTGCAGGACCCACAACTCATGCATGCTATAGGCAGCACAGAGAACAGCAAATAAACCAAAAAGAGTATCCCATTTCACTCCTTAGTAGCAACTCACTAGAATTCCTCCCACTGTAAATGAGAATCCCAAAATGCAGGGAAGAAATAGTACCTTTTTTCTTCTTACAGATCCAGTTAGTCAATATTTAACCATTCAGCTAAGAATCATACATGCATGACTCATTCCAGTAGTAGTTTCTTTTACATAGTGCTTTGTTAGAGGGAGTGTGGAAAGGGGAGAATGTTTGAGTTGAGCTGTTAAACAAAGCACATGTGCCAGCTAGTCAGAAGGAGGCACTTTCCCCAGGGCATGATTTCAAACAGGGGCAAGAGAAGGTAAAAATCTTAAGTTCACTTTCCCATTAAAAACCGAGATTATGATTTTGATCCTGCTGTTCAGTGTTCTTTCTCTCTGTCCTTTTACCAATTGAAAAATTCCCAGTCTGAGGCCTCAGAAATAGTGCCACACGTCTACAACCATCTGATCTTTGACAAAGCTGACAAAAACAAGCAATGGGGAAAGGATTCCCTATTTAATAAATGTTATTAGGAAAACTGGATAACCATATGCAGAAATCTAAAACTGGACTCATTAATTTACACTTTATTAAAAAAATTAACACAAGAGGCTGGGCACAGTGGCTCACGCCTGTAATTCCAGCACTTTGGGAGGCCGAAGAGGCAGGTGGATCACGAGGTCAGGAGATTGAGACCACCCTGGCTAACACGGTGAAACCCCGTCTCTACTAAAAATACAAAAAATTAGTCAGGTGTGGTGGCAGGCGCCTTTAGTCCCAGGTATTTAGGAGGCTGAGGCAGGAGAATGGCGTGAACCCAGGAGGCGGAGGTTGTAGTGAGCCGAGACCACGCCACTGCACTCCAGCCTGGGAGACAGAGTAAGACTCCGTCTTAAAAACATACAAGCAAACAAAAAACACAAGATGGATTACAGACTTACACGTAAGACCTGAAACTGTAAAAACCCTAGAAGAAAACCTAGGCAATATCATTCAGGACATAGGCATCGGCAAAGACTTCATGACTAAAACACCAAAAGCAATGGCAACAAAAGCAAAATCGACAAATGAGATCTAATTAAACTAAAGAGCTTCTGCACAGCAAAAGAAACTATCATCAGAGTCAATAGGCAACCTACAGAGTGGAAGAAAATTTTTGCAATCTATCCATCTAACAAAGGGCTAATATCCAGAATCTACAAAGAACTTAAATTTAAAAGATAAAAACAACCCCCTCAAAAAGTGGGAGAAGGATATGATCAGACACTTCTCAAAAGAAGACATTTATGTGGCCAACAAACATGAAATAAAGCTCATCATCACTGGTCATTAGAGAAATGCAAATCAAACCACAATGAGATACTACCTCACGCCAGTTAGAATGGCGATCATTAAAAAGTCAGGGACCGGGTGTGATGTCTCATGTCTATAATCCCAGGACTTTGGGAGGCTGAGGCAGGTGGATCATGAGGTCTGGAGTTCAAGACCAGCCTGACTACGATGGCGAAACACTGTCTCTACTAAAAATACAAAAATTAGCTAGGCATGGTGGCGGGCGCCAGTAATCCCATCTACTCGGGAGGCTGAGGCAGGGAATTGCTTGAACCCAGGAGGTGGAGGTTGCAGTGAGCTGAGATTGCCCCATGGCACTCCAGCCTGGGTGACAGAGCGAGATTCCATTTCAAAAAAAAAAATGTCAGGAAACAACCAGATGCTGGGGAAGATGTGGAGAAATAGGAATGCTTTTACACTGTTGGTGAGAGTGTAAATTAGTTCAACCATTGTGGAAGACAGTGTGGCGATTACTCAAGATCTATTACCAGAACCAGGTCAAGGATTTGACCCAGCAATCCCATTACTGGGTATATACCCAAAGGATTATAAATTTTTCTACTATAAAGACACATGCACATGCATGTTTATGGCAGCACTGTTCACTATAGCAAAGACTTGGAACCAATCCAATGCCCATCAATGATAGACTGGATAAAGACAATGTGGCACATATACACCATGGAATTATATGCAGCCATGAAAAGGATGAGTTCATGTCCTTTGCAGGGACATGGATGAAGCTGGAAACCAACATTCTCAGCAAACTAACACAGGAACAGAAAACTGTCTGACACATTGCATGTTCTCACTCATAAGTGGGAGTTGAACAATGAGAACACACGGATACAGGGAGGGGAATATCAGACACTGGGGCCTGTCGGTGGGGTTGGGGGCTAGGGGAGGGATAGAATTAGGAGAAATACCTAATGTAGATGATGGGTTGATGGTGCAGCAAACCACTGTGGCACTTGTATACCTATGTAACAAACCTGCATGTTCTGGCCAGGCTCACGCCTGTAATCTCAGCACTGTGGGAGGCTAAGGTGGGTGGATCACCTGAGGTCAGGAGTTTGAGACCAGCCTGACCAAAATGGTGAAACCCCGTCTCTACTAAAAATACAAAAAATTAGCTGGGCATGGTGGCGGGTGCCTGTAATCCCAGCTACTTGGGAGCCTGAGGCAGGAGAATCCCTTGAACCAGTGAGGTGGACATTGCAGTGAGCCGAGGTCGCACCATTGCATGCCAGCCTGGGCAACAAGAGTGAAACTCCATCTCAAAAAAAAAACCCAAACCCAAAACCAAACAAACAAAAAACCCTGCATGTTCTATACATGTATCCCAGAACTTAAAGTATATTTAAAAAAAAAAAAAAAAAAAAAGAACCTTTCTGCCTCCGTGTAGCAGAGGCACACAGCCCAACCACACATTAAGACTCCTACACAGTGAGATTGCTCACAAGGCCCACAGATGCTCTGATGTTGCTTCCTTCCTGATAGCAATGGGTACCAGGAATGCTTTGCTCTAATTCTGGGGGGTTACACAATTGGGGCAAACCACTCAACTTCCCAGTGTCTGAATTTAACTTGTGAAATGAACAAGAAGCAACTTATCCACAGGGGCTTAAGGGAACGGATTAAGGTTTCTAAAGACCTTATTCGATGAAAGATAATAAAATTATGATCATAAATAATTTAACTACAAATTTCTACATTATCCTCCCAATGCATGGGACCCAGAGTACTTCATGTACATGAGTCTATTTAAACTGCACAGATTCCTGATGAGACAGAAAAAAGAATGATCTCTAAACTCACATTCTGCAATGGGAAACCGAGGCCTCAGATAAACTGAGTTTGCATTCTTGTTGCTTAACTCCCAGTGGAATGCATTTGTTATGAATTCATATTGCACTTTAGGTAAAATCAGGGAGAAAGCTTGATTTATGATCTAGATTTGTCTCCCGAGAGTACTGTTTGTATTTTCATTACTTGGTAATTTACATAAGAGGAAAAGAGTGCTGATACTTGCTCTACAATGTCATAGCATATGAATAATATGGAGAAAACAGACATTGAAAGAAAAAAAGATGACAAAGAATAATTCAACAAAACACTTTGGATATGACTGATATGTTTCTGTCCAATTCAGACAATAACACACATGCACAAAGCCTTTTTGGGGAGAGTCAGTGAAGAAAAAAAGGTACAGATTATATCTTTACATATAATGAAAATTACTCTCCAAATGGCAGTTTAACTTATCTTGATGGAATATTACCAGTATTTTACAAAATGCCTATAAATTGCACAGCTGGCTTTTATCACACTGACCTATTTTAAATATCTCAGAAGTTATACTCTGCTTCTAATTGGACTTGATACAACTAGTTAGAAAAGAATACATAGTTCACTTTGGGGAAATATAATAACTTCTGGGCAATTTGGGTGTCATTTAGTACATTGTACATTGGATGGGGTAATTTTCTAAATGCTATCCTAGAATTAATGCATGTTTGAAAGAGAATAATTTACCCCTTTCTTAGTGGTAGGTTTAGGTTTAGGCTCATTCTTTTTTTTTTTTTTTTCCGAGACGGAGTCTGGCTGTGTTGCCACTGGAATACAGTGGCACGATCTTATCTCACTGCAAGCTCCACCTCCTGGGTTCACGCCATTCTCCTGCCTCAGCCTCCCGAGTAGCTGGGACTACAGGTACCCGCCACCACGCCTGGCTAATTTTTTGTATTTTTAGTAGAGATGGGGTTTCACCATGTTAGCCAGGATGGTCTCGATCTCCTGACCTCATGATCCACCCACTTCAGCCTCCTAAAGTGATGGGATTACAGGCGTGAGCCACTGTGCCCAGCTGGTTCAGGCTTATTCTTTACAATAAAATTCACCGGTTAATCTAATTAAAGCAAGCAACAGTCACTTGAATTTTCATGTTTGATCAGTCCTGGTCCTCAACACATAGGAGTAAGTCCTCCTCTATGGGGGCTGCAAGATCCCAATAGCTCTGGTCAGTGCCATTTACAAAGTTTGGATTTAAGATTTTGTTTAATCCCACTGCTTTCCTGAACAAGTTGTGGAATTTTAGAGTGAATAGAGCTGCTGTTGTACCTTTTGAGGAGGTTTGAGTCTTCTCTACCTTTTCTTTTCTTCTACTGTATGGGATCTGGTGACTAGAATGTTTTAAATCCTCAATATATATGACATCCCTGTCTAAGTTGGAATGAAGAGAGGTTGCTTGAAAACGTGTGTTGCATACATTCTTTGATTGTCTATCTGTGAGTCAAAGGAGAGGACATTGACTTGAGACATGGGATTATGATCCGGAAGTTTGGCTGTCTTGACATAGGTTGTGTGGGTCCTTGAAGAGGATGTGTATTCAGTTGTCAGTAAAATGTTCTACAAATGCCATTTAGATCCTGTTGGCTGATTGTGTTGTTGAGTTCTTCTGTATCTTTGATGGTTTTTACATGGTTGTTCTATCTACTTTTATTTATCTATTTATTTTTTTGAGAGACAGAGTCTCGCTCTGTCACCCAGGCTGGAGTGCAGTGGTGCAATCTCGTATCACTGCAACCTCTGCCTTCCGAGTTCACGCCATTCTCCTGCCTCAGCCTCCCGAGTAGCTGGGACTACACCACGACCGGCTAATTTTTTGTATTTTTTTAGAAGAGACGGGGTTTCACTGTGTTAGCTAGGATGGTCTCGATCTCCTGACCTCGTGATCTGCCCACCTCAGCCTCCCAGAGTGATGGGATTACAGGTGTAAACCACTGTGCCTGGCCCCTGTTCTATCCACTTTTGAGAGATGGTTGTTGTATTCTCTAACTACAAATGTAGATTTGTCTGTTCTCCTTTTACTTCTGTCTGCTTTACCTCAATTATTTTGCAGTTCTGTGGTTTGATGTCTTCTTGGAGTATTGATCTATTTATCATTACATGATAATGTCTGTCTGTGTCTGTTAATTTTCTTTGTTCGGGGGTCTACATTTTCTGATATTAATATAGCCACTTCTTTTTTCTTTTGATTGTTTTGCCTAATATCTCTTTTTCCATACTTTTATTTTCAACCTGCCTAGATGATTGCACTTGATGTGAGTTTTTTTTTGTAGAGAGCATATAGTTGGGTCATATTTTTAATCTACTCTGCCAATCTGTGTCTTTTAGTTAGTGTATTTAGATAATTACATTAAGTATAATATTTGTATGTTGGGGTTTAAGTCTGAAATTTTATTTTTTGTTTTATTTCTTTTTTTTTGTTTTCTTTTTCCTGCATTCTTGTGGGTTACCTGAACTTTTTAAAAAATTATATTTTGGTTTATCTTTAGTGTTTTTGAGTGTATTTATTTGTATTACTTTTTAAGTAGTCTGCAGGTGTTAATTTGCATTGACATAATTTATCATGGATTACTACTGTCAGTGTTTTACCAGTTTGAGTAACTCATGGAAATCTTAGCTCTCTTTATGTTTCTATACTCTCCTCCACTTATAATATAATTGAAATATTTTCTCTATATACATTGAGAATCACATCAGTGTTATAATTATTGCTTTATTTATCAGACATAATTTAGAAAACCCCAAAGGAGAAAAAAAATCTGTTGTTTTAACCCATATTTTTGCTTACCATGTTTTCTTCTTTACTGATGTTTCAAGGTTCCTTTTTTATTGTTTTCTTTCTGTTTAAAAACCTTTAAATATTCTGTTAAGATAGGCCTGCTTCCAACAAATTCTTAGTTTTTCTTAATCTGAGACTTCTTTGATTTTTCCTTCACTCTGATGGATATTTTTGCTGGATATAAGATTAGGAATTGACAATTTTTTTTTCAGCATTTGAAAAATGTTGTGTATTTCCTTCTGGTCTCCATGATGAGATTTCTGCTGTCATTTGAAGTGTTTTACCCCTATAAGTAAAGTGTTATTTCTCTCTCACTGTTTTCAAAACTTCTCTTTGTTTTTAGTTTTCAGAAGTTTGACTATGATGTATGTCTTTGGATGTATCCTGTTTGCAGTTAATACAGTTTCTTAAATATGTAGGTTTATATTCTTGGCCAAATTTGGGAAATTTTCATCATTAGTTTTAGTTTTATTTTATTTTTTTTTAGTTTAATAGCCTTTATTTTGTTTTCCTATATTATCTCTATTGTTCAGATTTGATAATTTCTATTGTCTGTCTTCAAGTTCACTGATTCTTTCCTCTATCCTCTTGATTCTGCTGTTGAGCAGTAGAACACTTACTATCTAAAAGTTTTATTTTCTGTATTGCTAGGCTGCCTCTTTCCTGATCTTTTGGCTAGAGAGAGATAGCAGGATTTTCTTGGGGTGATTTATTTTGTCTGTGGGGAGCTGACACATTTGTCTGTGCTGGCATTTCTGGGTTGCTAGCTTCTCAGTACCCAATCTAGGTATGTATGAGGCAAGAAGAAAACTCAGGGAACTCACCACTGAGTCATTCCTCAGGTATGAGGTCTCTATCTTGTCTGCTTGCTTCTCTCCATCTTTCAGGTCTTCTCATGTTTGTTTTATGACACCTAGGATCTTTAGTTGTACTTAGCGGGAGGACGAGGGGAAAATATAATATGTTTGTCCTGTCTTTCCTTGGATCATAGACTTTTCAAACTGGGAAGAACTTATTAGTCAACTTGGGCTACCATAACAAAATACCATAGGTTGAGTAGCTTAAATAACAGAAATTTATTTTCTCACAACTTTGGAGCCCAAGATCAGGGTGACAACATGCTCATGTTCTGTTGAGGCCTCTCTTCTTGGCTTGCAGATGGCTGTCTTTTAGCTGTGTCTTCACATACTGAAGAGAGAATGAGAACAAGCTCTCTGGGGTCTCTTCTTACAAAGGCACCAATCTCATCATGAGGTTCCTTCTCTCATGGCCTCATCTAGTCCAAATTACCCACTAAAGCCCTCTTCCAAATACCATCATGTTTGTGCTTAGGAAGTCAGTATAAAAATTTGGGGGAAAAACAAATATTCAATTCATAACAGAACTTCAAAGATATTACAGATGGACTTCTGAGGCCCATGGACATTAATTGAGATCTTTCAACTGCCCAGTTAATACTTGGCAAAAACTATTAATAGAATAAAGGCAGGGTGTTCTAATTTTTAGCCTGTTGTTATTCATGTTGTACTACATTACATCATGACTAACTACTGAAAAATTATTTTTGAAACATGAGAACTCCATCATGATAGTTCTACCTCCATACCCCCAAAAAAGAGCCTATCAAAAAACCTGAGACTTATTCCTAACACAATGTTCTTTGTTATAAGACTAGTTTTTCTTTTCTTTCTTTTCTTTTTTTTTTTGAGACGGAGTCTCACTCTGTCACCCAAGCTGTAGTGCAGTGGCACCATCTTGGCTCACTGCAACCACTGCTGCTGGTTTCAAGCGATTCTCTTGCCTCAGCCTCCTGAGTAGCTGGGATTACAGATGCCTTGCCACTGTGCCCAGCTAATATTTTGGTAGTTTTTAGTAGAGATGGGGTTTCACCATCTTGACCAGGCTGGGCTTGAACTCCTGACCTCGTGATCCACCTGCCTTGGCCTCCCAAAGTGCTGGGATTACAGGCATGAGCCACTGTGCCCAGCCTACAAGACTAGTTTTTCAAATATGAATCTGTTAATATAGAATGATAGAATTTTCTTTAGTTCATGTGTGATATTCCTCAACTTGTTAATATTTTGAAGTGACCGGGGGCATATTTTTTCACAATTAAAGAGAAAATCGAGGTATTACATAAAAACCATAAGAAAAGAGTTTCAAGTCTTGTAAATGTGTCTTTTTTTTTTTTTTTTTTTGAGATAGAATCTAGCTCTGTCACCCAGGCTGGAGTGCAGTGGGTGCGATCTTAGCTCACAGCAACCTCCACATCCCGGGTTCAAGTGATTCTCCTGCTTCAGCCTCCTGAGTAGCTGGGATTACAGGCATGCGCCACCACACTAGCTAGTTTTTCTATTTTTAGTAGAGATGGGGTTTCTCCATGTTGGTCAGGCTGGTTTCGAACTCCTGACCTCAGGTGATCTGCCTGCCTCAGCCTCCCAAAGTGCTGGGATTACAGGTGTGAGCCACTGTGCCTGGCCCATAAATGTGTCTTTGAGTGCAAATAATAGCTAGTTTAGTGGCTTTTGGAATTACTGTGTTTCCTAAAACATGAAGCTTTTTGGTAAAGCTCTGAGTGACATGAAGAAGGTGTAAAGATATTACCTTCTGTGTTAAAATTGATTATTGAAAAAGGCTATATACTGGATTACATTTTTAATTTTGATGCAATTAGTCTCTTAAGGACCCAGATCTCAAGGGCAAAGAGAAATTCCCAAGATCCAAGAGTGTGAATAACCATGATGTTGGATGCCATGATATTAAACTAGTATTAAGTCAGAAATGGTGAATAGTCTGAGATTTTACCCTACTTGTAAGCTAACAAGTTAGTCTGCCATACATAGGAGCTATATCTATCTCTATCTCTATCTCTATCTCTATATCTCATAAGGCACTTGAGCCAGAGACACAAATGGTTTATTATTCATAGCATAGTAGTCAGAGTAGCATCTTGCATCAGTTCCCCACATTTTAATTTCCCACAGGGAGATGTGAATGAGGGCCAGATTCTGCCTGTGCCTGCTTTGGGTTTTCATTATAGAAGACAAACCCTGATCTTAGGAGACTCTAGCTTTTATTAGGGTTGCTGGTGATCTGCCCATTCTTCCCTCTGGAGAGCCATTCCTCATAACTCTGGAACTAAGTAACTAACTTCTGGGAAGGAAGCAAACTTTACTATTTGGAATGCCTTTGGAGAAGGAGATGTTCTCTATTTTAGGGTTGCTATTCAATTATCCTTGAACAAAACTTGTCAGTGCCCTTCGCTCAGAAAGTCTGGACCATGTAGAAAATAAGGAATCCAGGGAGAATTGTCTCCCAATAAATGCCAGTGGATGTTTAACTGTGCTAGTATTTTTATTTGGATTGGGATTGTTTGTGTTAATGCTGTGCTTACAAAGTTGTGCAGGTTTTGAGTGATCTGTTCCAACTTTTTTTCCCCATAAACTCTCTAATTCTTAATGTATAATTTTGCAGAAAATAAAGTTTATCAGAAAAACATACCTACGTTATAGCAGCAATGTCTGTTACCTCCAAATCTGGAAAGAAACCAAATAAGTGGATTTATCTTTTCCCTCCTCTGACTCAAGGTATTAGAATGAGGATGAAATACAAGGAAGGGAATGGCCCAGGGGTTCACGTGTATTGGAGAGACACTGTAAGACCTGAGGATGCCCATTCACTCAGAGGCAGATTCACAGTAAAGATAAAAAGCTTAAGCTTCAGAGACTATGACTTGCTCAGGCCCTTTCTAATGCTGTGAGAGGGGCCTTAACACAATGTTTTCACATCATCATGTGTTTTTGTAAAATTTGCAAAAGGAAACTATTTTAACTTCGATCAGTTAAAAGAGCTGCTTTTTTCATTCCGGCTTCCCCTTGTGATGGCAATACAGTGGCCAACACTAGTTTTTGGGAACTAGCTAAGGGAATGTTGAGCTGCGGATATAGTTAGATTCGATTTAGTAGGATATATTGAAGTGCTCACAATTCCATCCATGAATATTGAAATTGTTATTAGCCCTCCCAGTGTAGAAATTGCCTCCAAGAACACTACTTTCTCCTTGCAAGCTCAACTGGAGTCATTTTAAGCAATTGCAGAGCCAGAGGTTGTATAATGATATGAAAGTGTCCTATTGTACCTGGCAGTGAAAATCTGTGGGTGCTAGAGCAGAAACAAGGTTTGACAAGTTTGGAACCAGACGTTAGAACATGGAAAAAGATTCAAATATGATAGTTTACATATGAAAGAAAAATGGCTGGCCGGCGTGGTGGCTCACGCCTGTAATCCCAGCACTCTAGGAGGCCAAGGCAGGCGGATCACGAGGTCAGGAGATTGAGACCATCCTGGCTAACACGGTGAAACCCCGTCTCTACTGAAAATACAAAAAGTTAGCCGGGCGTTGTGGTGGGCACCTATAGTCCCAGCTACTCGGGAGGCTGAGGCAGGAGAATGGCGTGAACCCGGGAGGCGGAGCTTGCAGTGCACGGAGATTGCGCCACTGCACTCCAGCCTGGGCGAGCGAGACTCCGTCTCAAAAAAAAAAAAAAAGGAAAAATGGCAGAGAACCCCAAATGTGATAATTCCCAAACCTTATATGATCGCACCAAGAAAACATTGTGATGATTAAAGAAATTCAGCTGGGTGTGGTGGCTCACGCCTGTAATCCCAGCACTTTGGGAAGCCAAGGCAGGCAGATCACGAGATCAGGAGTTCGAAACCAGCCTGGCCAAGATGGTGAAACCCGGTCTCTACTAAAAATACAAAAATTAGCCAGGCGTGGTGGTGTGCGCCTGTAGTCCCAGCTACTTGGGAGGCTGTGGTAGAAGAATCACTTGAACCTGGGAGGTGGAAATTGCAGTGAGCCTAGATCACACTACTGCACTCCAACCCGGGTAACAGAGCGAGACTCCATCTCAAAAAAACAAAAAAAAGAGAAGAAGAAATTCTCAGCAATAAAACTATTCACAATGTAAGCATCTTTTGGTAAATATGCTACTAGACACTAAATTATCTCTAGTCTTCCCACTAAAAATGGTTTTACAAAAATTGTCATGTTAAGGAGTAAATGAAAGATTGTATCCGTAAATATAGGAAAAAAGTATTATAGAAATGTGTAGGCAGTTAGCTAACTATTCTTCTGGAATACAATTTTGTGGGTTTTGCTATCCTTTTAATGCTTATAATATTTTGGTTTCCTTTTTCATTCTGAATAAAAATGTATGTAGAATTTGGACCATAACTTTGTATTCCTTTTCTTACAGAAAATCCAGCAAATTATATAAATTGTGGGTCTCATAAAATCCAGATCTATTCTTTTTTTTTTTTTTTTTTTTTTTTAAAGTCTTCTCTGTCGCCCAGGCTGGAGTGCAGTGGTGTGATCTCGGCTCACTGCAAGCTCTGCATCCCAGGTTCAGGCCATTCTCCTGCCACAGCCTCCTGAGTAGCTGGGACTACAGGTGCCCACCACCACACCCGGCTAATTTTTTGTATTTTTAGTAGAAACCGGTTTTCACCGTGTTAGCCAGGATGGTCTCGATCTGACCTCGTGATCCGCCCACCTCGGCCTCCCAAAGTGCTGGGATTACAGGTGTGAGACACTGCTCCTGGACTTTTTTTTTTTCTTTTTCTTTTTGAGACAGAGTCATGTTTTGTCACCC
>NC_045448.1:33788573-33815582 GCF_002776525.5 Piliocolobus tephrosceles
TTTTTTGTATTTTTAGTAGAGATGGGGTTTCACCATATTGGCCAGGCTGGTCTCAAACTCCTGGCCTCAAGTAATCCACCTGCCTCAGCTTCCCAAAGTGCTGGGATTACAGGTGTGAGCCCAGATCTATTCTTGATCCTATGGGATGTGCCACCTCACCCTCACTACCTTTCCCACATGGATGGAGCAAATACTCTCAGAAGAAAAGTGGAGCCCACGTGTTCTTCCAGAGCCCATACATAGCATCAGCTGACCTTCTTTTCTTATACTCACTCCATCCTGCTGTGACTCAGTCTATGACTGAACATGAGATGTCCAACTCTCTAATTGTAGCTGAGAAGAGAAAACAAACAGGTATTAAGCACAGTGGTAGAAGGGAGGTAATCCCACTATATCAGAGAAAAATTATCGGGATAGAGCAGCTCAATCTGAGCATAGTATCACAAGGAGAAATGGCAACACAAAGATGAAAACATACTCCAGCTGCAATAAACACAAGTATGAACAAAAATAAAAAGTAACAATAATCTAGTCTGGGAGCCACCATGACAATGACCCAGAACAAAAGAAAATTCCTCACAAGTGCTCTGTGTTATTTAGCAACTTCATAAAGGTGACAATCACATGGTGTCTCAGGGAAGAGATGACAGATAGTAATGAGTATGCTGCAGAGTAAATAAGACACATTAAGGATCAGACCAACCCATGACAGAACCAACAAGGTGATTTGAAAATCAGGGAACAGATAGCATAGGTGAAAATAAACATGCTAATATACAGAAAAGGCTTTAGAGAAACATAATGAATGCAGGTCAAAAATATGATACTGAAGTAATTGAATATAAAGTAATAGACAATGGTGACTACACAAAGACAATCCAATGTAAAGATAACTGATGGCCTTGAAATACATAATCCAACAGATGGAATTGAAAAAGTATTCAGAGGTTGATATAATAGAAGAAAATTCCCTGAAACAAAGAAGTGAATAAGTATATTGGAAAAGGCTACTGCATCTTAGGCGAAAGTAAAAAGCAGTTGACATTAAGCCATATGCTGATTAGGTTGAGTTTGAGGGATAAAGAGAGACTTTAGGCATGGAGGCAGAAAAAAGAGCTTCATATACAAAGAAAAACATAGCGTGTTGCCCTCAAGGTTTTTCAGTGTAACAGTAACATACTGGAAACAAAGTGATTTCATATTATAATATTCAGATGAGTTGTTTTTCAAGTATAAAGGAATCGTGCATTCTCAGTATTGTTTCAAATACTTCAGGCAATGAAGCACTCATAAACCCTTTTCTAAAGACAACAAAACAAAATTGATGAAATTAGAGAAATACAACAAAATCAACCCCGCCTGTGGTAGGAAGGATACTATTCATCCCCTCCCCTCTGTAAAGATATCCACATTCTAATCCTCAGAACCAGTGAATATATGACCTTATATGGCAGAGGGGACTTTGCAGATGCAACTAAGGATTGTGAGATGAGGAGACTACTATGGATTATCCTGGTGGTCCCAGTGTAGTTACAAGCGTCCTTATCAGCAAAAGTAGGAGACAGGAGGGTCAGAATCAGAGAGATACTTGAAGATACTACACTGCTGGCTTTGAGGATGGAGGAAGGGGCCATGAACAAAGGAATGCAGGCAGCCTGTAGGAGTGACGCAGGGCAGGTGAGCCCCAAAGTGGAACTTAGCCCAGAAGGGTTCTTGGCTTTGCTCAGGAAAGAATTGAAGGGCAAGCCATAAATAGAAGAAAACAGCTTTAGTGAAGAGGCAGTGTTAAACCTCAGTGACTGTTCCTGCAGAGCAGGGCTGCCCTGTAGGCAGAGAGTAGCAGCTCAGGGAGTTTTGCAGTCATATTTATACCCACTTTTAATTACATGTAGATTAAGGAGTGGTTTGTGCAGAACTTTCTAGGGAAGGGGTAGTAACTTTTGGGTCATTGGGTCATTGCAATGGAAAGGGGCAGTAACTTTGGGTGCTGCCATGGCAACAGTAAATTGACATGGCACACCTGTGGGTGTGTATGATTAGAAAGCTTCTGCCCCCCGCCCCCCGTTTTAGCTAGTCCTCAATCTGGTCTGGTGTCTGAGTCCACCTCCTATCTCAGAAGCTGGAAAAGGCAAGGATATGGATTATCTTCCAGAGCTCTCTGAAGGAATGTGACCCTGCCAACAACTTGATTTTAGCTCAGTAAAATCTACTTTGCAATTATGACATACAGAACCATAAGATAACAAATTTGTGTTGTTTTAAGCACTAAGTTTGGGGTAATTTGTTATAGTAGCAATAGGAAACTAATATGCCACCAAGCCAACCAACCAAAGAAAAACGAAAGAAATTACCCAGAATTCAGAAATAGGGACACCCTGGTAAAAGGTATTGGCAGGGAACACCGAATGCTTTTAAATATTGAATTCAGACAAATTAACTCTAGGAATTATTTCATCGTCAACAATCATTATATAGTCTGTTGATATATTAGTTGAGATATTAGTCAAGGTGCAGTTAGGATTCTATAAAAAGAAACCTAAAAGTAAATTGGCAAGAATGAAGTAGAAATATATTTCGTTCCTACATCACAGTCTGCATAGACAATCCAGGACTGGTTTGGATGCTAAGGGTACTGGGGACCCAGATGTCTATGACTTTGCTGTCCTGCCATCATCAGCATGTGGCTTTCATCTTATGTACCCACACGGATGTTTTAGCTGCCACTGTTGTGTCTGTGTTTTAGCCTGGAGAAAGGTGGGATGGGGACAGAGGCAAGGGTACAGTCCTTCTCTTTAAAGGCACAATCCAGAAATTGCATCAATTCCTTCTCCAACATTTCTTTGCCCAGATTTGGTCAGATGGCTACACCAAATGACAAAGGAGGCAGGGAAATGTAATCTTTATCAGGGGAGTCTTATGCTCAGCCAAAACTTGTATTATAACTGGAAAAAGGAGAAAATAGAGAGTGATGAAGACCAAGCAGTTTCTGCCATACTTGATAATGTAAAAATAATGAAATAACCTGAGTCAAAGAGTGGGGAGGGTGGGGGGAGGTTATGTGATCTGCTTCTTTCCTCATGTTTTTCTAGCAAGTAGCCAGTGTGCTGGAAGCATCTTAAGTTGAAATGTAGTTACAATAATTTCAACTTATAGCTTTTCATGATCACCTTTTGACCTAAGAGTGATCTTTTAGGAAATACTTACAGCGGAGAAATATTCCTTTAATATTCAGGAATCGCTTCAATTTTGCTTCAGTTTTTTTTGTAGTTAAATAAAATTAAAGAATTTCTTAAGTTAAAATAGCATGATAATGATTCAGTGTTAATGAAAGTTGATCTACCCTTCTGAATATATGAATAGACAGTCAACTAGAATAATATTCACATAATGTTGATTCTGGCTATTTTTGGGAAGTAGGATTTTAGATAACTTTTTTTTCCCTTTGTTAGACTTTTCTATGTGTGTCACTTTAATTTTTATAATGAGCACACATCATTTTTAACAAAATGATAAAGGCTTTGTTCTTAACAAAGCTACAGTCATTACTAATGTGAGGAGGCAGAGATTTTTAAAAAATATAAGTACTATGGAATATCTTTAATTAATGCAAAAGCTTGAGTTTCTAAAAAAATCTCTTTAGCAACTCTTTTTAATGTAAGAATTATGTTTGCTATTTTACATATCTCTTTTCTGTTTTCCTGTCATGATTAGCAGTAAACCTCTCATATTCAAGAGTGAATATTTTTAGATAGCAAAAGTAAGGAGGTGTTTTCACTCCAAGTTCTTGCATAGGCCAGGATCTCCAAGAAGCAGAGGAGGTGGTGATAGCTTTGAAGAGAAAAAGATCCAGATTGCTTTCCAGATTATGGGAAGAAAGAGACAAACCTGTGGGTTATCTGTCTGGGATTGATAAAAGAATGTACCAGACATATCAAAATACCATCCCCTCAGAGCTACACACAGCCTAGAACCTGTACTGCCCTGAAATGATGTTTTCTAGCACACAACATATCTTCCTGGCCATAGCTTATTGGATTAGGAGTCGGCACCTTTATCTAGGGCAGCCACTATTTCATCTGGTTGGTGACCACCTATATGGCTTGGCTTAATGATATGATGCATAAACCTCTGGGGCATGCTCCTGTCCCTGATTGGGCTCTAGGGAAGCTGACTCTGTGAGGGAGATCAGTGTATAGGAAGTTTATCAGGAGTGCTGTTGAGATCAACATCTATGCAAGAAGAGAGGAGGGAAAGGGAGGGGAAGAGAGCAGCAGGAAGGGATAGGAGCAGGAGTGGGCAGAGGGAGAAATTGAATGGTGATGTAGTCTCAATTCAGGGCTGAGCAGATACCACAGTGGGTCCTACAGCTGAGATGACCCTTCAGAGGTGTCCTGAGTTGGGACAAAAGGACTGGGCCTTTATCTTCTTTCTCAGTCAGTTCCAGCTGCCCTAGAAGGGGACATGGCCTTGGATGAGACAGCTCTCTTAAGCTGAGGCAACCTCTCTGTAAGGGCTGACAGCTGGGGGCTATCTGCCAGCAGCACTCCCAGTGGCTAGGGCAGAAATCTCTTCATTTCTGAAAGAGATCTGGGTGGCACAGCTCAGTGCCCTCTGCAGCTCTTTTCATCTTTTGGCTATAGTTTGAATCTCTGTTTTGGGATTTAAAGTAGGTAATAAAGTGTGCATTGTTATTGTCCTTGGAAGAGACTAAAAGTCACGTGAAGAAGGGGCCATCGAGGCCATCATGAGGCATACAGAGTTCATGTCATGAAACAGAAGCTGTGTACACAAGGAAGCTGCTTGAAGCAGGAAGCTGGTTTAACGCAAAAGAGAGCAGAGGTGTGTCACCAAGCATTCCAAAGACATAGCTGGAATTAGGGTGTATGAGATCTTGTGGCTGAGCCCTTAGAGATACCTCAAGCTCCAGTATGTTTTTTAATTTTATATAGATGATATTTTCTTTATGGTTCTACATCTATTCTTCCTTCAGATGGTAGGTTAAATATCTGAAATTCTGTGGTTGACTTACGTGTACATAATCCCATGCGTGAATACAAGGAACTCAGATAGGATCAAGATACACAGGCCATACTGTTTTTTGGGCCATTTATCTATGTCTCTGTTGTTGTAATAACATGGCCCCAGGCAATGCAGGATGACAAAAAGTTTAGGTGTGTATTCAATGGCCTTTTATCACATTGATCCAACTCCATTTCTATGTTCTTGCTCTGTGGCACTCATTCCTAAATTGTGCATACATTTACATTGTATGCTTGAGCAAAAAATTCCTACAACAGATATTTAGTTAATAAATACCCTGAGAGTATTTAGTTAAATAAATGAGATGCAGCATTATTTGTTATTGACCTTCATAACAGTATGAAGAATATAAGCATTATTGTGTATCTATTACATGCCAAACACTAAGCAAAGGCCTAAACAAAAACAAAATACATATGTTATTTCAATGAACATGTCAACACCATTATGGTAGGGAAGTTTTTTTTTTTTTTTTTTAAATCCCCTTTTTACAAATGAGGAAAGTGAAGCTTAGGCGATTTAAGCATCTCACTAAAGGTTACAAGGTTAGTAAGTGGTAGAACCAGCACTTCAACTAGGCAGCTTAACTCAAGACTGTGTGCTTAACTATACACTCCTCTGCATTGTAGATCTAAAGGATTGTAATCCTTATGTCAGCAGTGCTGGGCTTTTGATGGGGTCATGGGTGGTGGTATGGCAAGCTCTGTTCTCCTCATCCAGGGGCTGTTCTGTCTGAAATTGAACCCTTTGAAGTTTCCTCTTCATGTTCTTCTCTCAGCTGTCCTCTTTTAAAGGGCAGAAATTTTATAGGACACCAGACACTTGAATTAATTCTCACCAAGATGTTATTGTATTGTTGAAACAATTTAATCCTATAAAACCACCCTCAGATATTGGATGTCTGGGAGTCTAGGGCACACTGAAGAGAGGTGACAAAGTTGAAGGCCACCAGAAACAAATTCACCTTGGAGGCATTTTCCCCACCGTTGCCTCTATTTAAGGAAAAGCTTGGCTGGGCGCAGTGGCTCACGCCTGTAATCCCAGCACTCTGGGAGGCCGAGGCGGGAGGATCACAATGTCAGGAGATCAAGACCATCCTGGATAACACGGTGAAACCCCATCTCTACTAAAAATACAAAAAAATTAGGTGGGCGTGGCAGCGTGCGCCTGTAGTGCCAGCTACCAGGGAGGCTGAGGCAGGGGAATGGCGTGAACCTGGGAAATGGAGATTACAGTGAGCCGAGGTGGCACCGCTGCACTCCAGCCTGGGAGTCAGAGAAGAAAAAAAAAAAAAAGAAAAGAAGAAAAGCTTGTGCATAGTCCATCTTTTTGAGAACACAGAAGATAAATCCAGGTGAATTTTAGAAGTTGGATGCATTCCAAATGAAGTTTATTTTGCTTATTTTGTAAATCAACATATTATAATTGGTAAAATATGCTCACACACAATTTTGGGAGAATGGTGGTGGTTCTGAGCTGTATTTCAACTCCTTCCTGTCAGTGTTCTTTTGTTGCTGAAAGCAAGACCCTTCAGGTGGTGGCAGCAGTGTAGTTTGTTACTTTAAATGCTAAGGTCTGTGCTAGGCGGTTGCCTAGCAACCCTTGTCTCTTTTGTATTCCTTTGTAAGAAGGTTTTTTGTTTTTTGTATTGTACAATGCAAAATTTTGTATTTGTATTTATTGACGATTTAAAATGATATTCTTATATGTGTGTTAGAATACAACAAATTCTATATGAGTCCATCAAACCTCCTGAGTAATAATTATGAGACAGCCAAGCCTTATTTGGTGAAACTACAAGCACTAACGGGCCCACAATTATTTCAAAAATCCTGCTGAAAAGCATAAAGGTCCCAAAGAATGTGCTGCATCTAATGGAACTGCATGTTTCTTATGAAATGTTGCTTTTTAAATACATATACTATTAGTGCTTTCATGGGCTAAATGTACTTTTATTGAAGATAAGTTGCTTAGTACTCAAAGCTACAGCAATAAAAAAGATACAAAACAATATAAAACATGTAGAATATCTTTCATTGTTTTCTCCCAGAACTTATGAACACAGTGACTTGCTATTTGTTTTGTTTTGTTTTTAACTCTGAATGAGGAAACCCTTAGGTTTCTATGTGATTTACATTCCAAGTTTCATTTTTTAAATGGGCTTTCCTTGGTTCTCAAGGGTTCCACAGGTTGATATCTAGAAGGCTTGAGAACTGAACTTCCTTACGTATTCATGTTGGAAGCTGTGATCTTTTTAAAGTCTGGAAAAATGAGATTCTGATCTGCAGAGATAATCTTATGGCAAATATTTAGCTGCCCCAAACATAGAATCTAAGTTTGTGTAAACAGTGAAACCTAAATATAGAGTTGAAATGGAGTTTAAGGTCTTCACCAGAACAAAAGATTCCTAATTAAGTAAAGTCAGGATCAAATAGAAGAATATTTTTAGAAGTTAATATGATCCTCTCAGTAACATGGAGCTAGTATTAAACAGTGCTTAGAAATGTTCACATTCTGTTACGTTTGACGGGTTGTTGGTATATATGACTGATTATAGAAACAGCCATGTTAAGCACATTCTCTAACTGGTCTACCCAAATGTTCTGGGGCCGAAGTAAGAAACAATGGATCATTCATTTGCCAATGGCTCATTTGGAACAACCTCTTGTCTGCAATATGAGAATGTTATTTACTATGCATTCTAAAAATAAGATAGGACTTGAATAAAGCAGTGGAGGGAAGCCTTCTTTGGCAGTACTGCCCTAGAGCTTGCCCAGTAGGGGCTATTTTGCTAGGGGTCAGCCACATGGAGATTCAGGAAGGTCCCAGGTGACAAGAAAAAGGAAGCTAAATTAACCGATGTTCAGAAAAGACCTGAAGTTGATGTTTATTCCATTATCCTCTAACCCAGTGACCAACACCTCCATGATTTTTGGCAAACCGAGTTTGTGTGTATGTATGCACGTGTGGTGACCTCTTGCTTTTGATTCATTTCCTGTTTGCAGTTTTTATATTTTAAATGTTTTTTCTGTCTTCATCCTACTGTAGATAATCATCCTAAGTTTTGCAGATAGGAAAATGTGTGTGTAGGTGAGAGGTGACAACGTGCTAGCAGCCCTTGCTTTCAGTGCCTCCTTGCCCTTGGTGTCCACTCTGGCGCGCCTGAAGAGCCCTCCAGCCCGCCACTGCACTCTGGGAGCCCCTCTCTTGGCTAGCGGAGGCCCGGGCCGGCTCCCCTTGCTTGCGGGGAGGTGTGGAGGGAGAGGCGTGGGCGGGAACCCGGGCTGGGTGTGGTGCGCTCTGGGCCAGCGTGAGTTCCGGGTGGGCGCGGGCTCGGCTGGCCGGGCACTTGGAGCGGCCCCGAGCAGTGAGGTGCTTAGCACCCAGGCCAGCAGCTGCAGAGGGTGTTCCAGGTCCCCCAGCACTGCCAGCCCACCCGCTGCGCTTGAATTCTCACTGGGCCTCAACCGCCTCCCTGTGGGGCAGGGCTCGGGACCTGCAGCCCGCCATGCTGGAGCGCCACCCCCTCCATGCCAAAGCTTTCCCCCGGCCCCCTGCAGGCCTGCAAGACCACAGACCCACCAGGAGGAATGAGCAGCTCCAGACGCTCAGCCTTAAGAGGTGTAACACTCCCGGTGAAGGTCTGCAGCTTCACTCCTGAAGCCAGCCAGACCAGGAACCCACCAGAAGGAAGAAACTCCGAACACATCGGAATATCAGAAGGAACAAACTCCAGACACACCCTCTTTAGGAACTGTAACACTCACCGCCAGGGTCCACCGCTTCATTCTTAAAGTCAATGAGAGGAAGAACCCACCAATTCGGGACACACAGGGGCATGGCTGAAGAAAGACAAGAACGTGAGGTTAGTAGGTGATTCATAGCAGTGTCCACCCATTCATCCTTTTGAGTTGACTTACGAACATAGCATGTCTTTGAAAAATTATATTCATAGGCGGTATGGGTGAGGAAAGATTCTCAATTTGAGAATTATCTGATTTTTATTCCTTCATACTTTAGGAGGGAGAGACATGGAATGAGGCAGCTCTCTTCACGGAGTCAGTTGCGCTTAAATATCTAAATCTTTTGGATATGGAGAACTACTTGACTTATTAGATACAATGCCCTATTATGAGAGCCATGGATAAATAAATGTGACATTTGATTTGTTTTTCTAAGACCACCAGAGCGGGCACAAAAGAACCAGCGAGTAGGCAAGGATAGGAGCAAAACCGCAAATTTATTTTTGGTCACCTAGCTTCAGGGAAGAAGGCGGGTAGGGAGAGGTCTGTCGGCCTCTGGCAAAGAAGGCCCACAGAGTCCCCCGGTGGGGCTCTCCCGCCGGGTTCCTGATGCAGTCCCGACATCCCGACAGGAGTAGGGGGCTGGGAAGTCGCGCCACACTCTGCCCCGAGCGGCTTTTCTAGGAGTGGGAGGGCAGAAGGCGGGGCACCGGTGCGTCCGGGGGCGTTCCGCAGGTGTGACCAGGTAAATCTTGGTCTCTTCGGATTGACGTCACCTGGCGCATGCCCGGTTGGTCTGCACCTTCCCGGGCGCCTGCTGCATTTTCGCGCCAGCGGAAAAGTTGGTGATGAAGAACCCGGAAGTGTGCCATCCTGCCTCCGTTTGTCCAAACAACATTGGAATCAAGTTCCCTTTCCTCTCTGTTCTTGAACAGAAAAAAAACAAAAAAACAAAAAACCTGAGAGATACTTGACGTCTTCCTGGTCAAACATGCCTCAATAGTAGTTCCTGAATTTCATGAGCTCATTGGCTCTTGCCTACTCACAGGTGGATCTCAGCCCACTTTTAAAACTTTCTACTTTTTATGTATTTCTTAGAGTTCTCAGAAGAAGTCTTCTGTGTTCTCACAGATAAGCCCTTTTGCTCCTTTCTGCTCCTGGGCTAGTCCATGTCATGCAGTTGCTGCCAAATGCCTTCCATGTGAGGAGACATTGCTGCTTTGCTCTGGAACTCTGTTTATCTAGGCTGATAGTCTCCTGGGGCCAGTGTGCTGCTTGGAAATCCCTTCCTCTGGTGTAGATTCCCTAGGAGGGTCTAGTCACAGATTCTCTTAGTCCTCATACCGCTGCATCATTGTAGCAGTCTGCTCAGAACAGAAGGGTTGCAGTAGACAACTGTTTTTGCTCATCCAGTTCTCATTTTCTTCATCTCGTTGTTTTTTTTTTTTTTCCTGTGGGGAGCTATGCCTCCCTCTTCCATGTGGTCTAGTGGGATTGTCAATAGCAGTGTCTTACACACATGGCCTGTGGGTGTCCCTCATGCCCCAAACTAGGACTAGCTGACCCAGTCTCTAGGAAATTTGCACCTTGATGGGAGGGACACATTGTTGGAAGGAAGTTGTTATTCCAATGGAATTGCCTTAAGAAGATTGTGTGTTTTTAACAGTGATCCGTTGGGCCACTCTGATTTCTGCCCTTCCTGGGTTTACATGGATTAGCTTTTCTTCTATGGCTGAAATATCCAGAGTTAGTTTGGATTGCTTAAAACCAGGGAACTAAAGTTACTGATACTGAAAAGGAATGGTTACTTCCCTGATCACTTAGGGTTAGTTGTGGCAGATTGCTCAGTTGTTAAGGAGTTAGACGATTTAATGAGATGCTCTTTTTTGTTATAATGATAACTTCTGTCTTTCCAGAGAATCTGCTGGTTTCCGAGGTGACTGGGGTGGAATGGGTTCAGGTGACAGCCCTCCAAGCCCACACCCTGTTACTAAGGCTCTCTTGTACTGTGATTCTCTACTGAGGGCACAAGGTCCAGTGGGGCAAATAGTTGCCTGGAGATACAAGTAATTTGAGAAAGTATATTGAATATTATATAATTACATGAGTTACAAGTTGGAAAAATTTCATATATACCACTATGTGGTAACCATATACCATGCTTCCCCCACAACTTCTCCTCTGTTATTCAACTCCATTTCACAAATTAAAAACATTATAGGATCTGAAGATATAAATGTATTCTATATGTTAACTATTCTTGAAGCATTCACCATTCAGCAGCAGAAAGAACCAGCTTAAACAACTCACTTTAATAAAAGTGCATGATTAGAGGCAAGTGCAGAATGTCTTGGGAGTTCAGGGAATATTAATTCTTCCTGTGTTTGGTTCATGAAGGAAGACTTACTGGAGGAGGTGACTTCTGGATTGGAATTTGAAGATCAATAGGAATCTACTGGGCTGAAGCACTCCTTGCCCTGCTCAGGGTCTGACACCCTATGCCTAACAGTGTGAACTCCTATCACTAGTGTGAGGGGTAGATGGGCATTCTGCTTCGTGTCACCTGATGACTTTTACACTGAATAGTCCAAGAAGGGAATGAAGGGATGCGATCCAAAAGTAGGGAAGGGGATGGAAGGGAAATGAAGGGAGGGAAAAGCAGGAGAAGGGTGGGGATTAGAGAAGAAAATGAAGGGAGTGAAGAGGAATGGAGGAGAGGAAAAGAAGGGAATGAGAAGAGGAAAATTGTGTTTTAGCTTTTCAGTTCTTTCATTTTTAGCTGGTGCATATTATTCCATTGCATGAAAAGCCCACAGTTAATCCATTCTTCTAATGAGGAAAAGGTAGGTTATTTCTGTGTTGCTCTTAAACATGTGGATCAGCTTTTAATGTACATGCAGTTATGAGAACACTGGAAGATAACTATCATTAAACTTTAAACTGTGGTCTCTTTTGCATATTTTCCATATGTGAATCTACCACATTTTTTCTCTTGCTTGGGAACAGCCTTGAATTTTAAAACAAATTCATTAGGTTATTTAATCTTACAAATCTGTATTTGAACATTCTTTGGATATCTCCTCATGTTAGACTGGATGGATTAGGCAAACCTGTATTTAAAAAAAATGATACTGGATGTATACTTTAACAACTAAAATAAAAACTTCTACACTCTAAGTTTAGATTTTGCTTGCAGTTCTAATTCTTATTGGAACTTGTATACTTCATTTAAAACTACATGAGGCTCTTGGGAAAAGTATTTTTAAAGCGTGGCTCAGAGAGTGAAATAGCTAAAATTAAACATTCCTGGGGAGGTTTTTAAATGTCATATAGAAATTTCTTCATTTTTAATGGACATATTTTTCAAAAATAGGATATTTTGAAGGATGCTAAACTTTTGTGTGAAAGTGTGTTTCATTAAAAGGATATTATCTTATTTTGAAATTAAGCTAGGTCTTCCCCAGTTTCAGCAAAGCCTTTGGGGCTCTGTGTATTTCTTTGTTCACTCTCCCTTACTCATCTCTTTCTCCTTCATTCACTTAGCAAATATTTGTTGATCACCTACTATGTGCAAAGCACTGTTGTAGTTACTGGGATTATAGCACTAAACAAAAGAAACAAAAATCATGGCTCTCAGGAACTTATGTGCTACTGGGAGAGATAAAGAATGAGCAAGAAAACAGCTGTATATGTTTAAGTAAGATGTATACATTAGATTGTGATAAATATAATGGAGTAAAGCAAAGAAGGGGGATAGGTAGTGTTGGGGTGTAGTGGGACAACTTTAGATATGGTAGTGACATCTGTAATGCGATGGTGACTTGGGAAGGAAATTCTGGGCCAAGGTAGCAAGTGAAAGGAATGTGAGATGCAAATGTCCCTGACAGGTTTAAGGAAGAGCAAGGAGGTGAGTGTGACTCACAGAGACATGGAAGGAAGGGTAGCAGGAGGCAAGTCACAGTGTTAATGGGGATGGAAGCGCAGGGCATATAGGGCCTTGTAGATCACAACAGGGACATTGGGACATTGCAGTTTGCATGGAGTGAGATGGAAAGGGAAAGCCATCATCCTGACTTCTTGTCCTTGATCTTTCTCACTTCTAACAATCTATGGTTTGAATGCATGTATACCTCCAGAATTCATATGTTGGAACTTAAACCTCAAGGTGATGGTATTGAGACCTTTGAGAGGTGATTAGGCCATAAAAGATGATGCATTTTGTGAAATGTCTTTTAGTATCTCACAGGAGGACTATATGATTTTATCTTCTTCATGCTTACTATGATGAATCTATTAATATGTATTGACTATTTTGTCATTCTTGGAATGAAGCTATTTTGTTGTAGTGTGTAATTCTTTCACTATACTCTCTAACATTCTTAGTTTATATTTTCATTGTGTTTTTTTCTAATATTTATAAATGAAATTTGCATGGTATTTCTTTTTGGTGCATTTTTTTCAGGTTTTGGTATATGATTTGCTGGCTTTTAAAAATTAAGTGTTTTTTTCCTCCATTTTCTTTGATAATGTATTGTTTTTATGAAAATGATTACTGTTTCTTATAAGTAATTCAAGTTTGAAAGAAAAAGAAAAGAGAAACATTCTAAATTCTATCATTCAAAAATAACTGTCATTACTTTTAGATGGACATACCAGATATTTTTTGATGTGTGTGTATTGTTTTTCTGTGTGTGTGTGTATGAAAAACTGTTCCTGGAACATAGTAAGTGCTCAAGTAATGGTATTTGTTGATTGAACAAGTAGAACATTAGATGGAATGAATTTTGCAAACATGGAGTCAAACTAAATGCTATTTTTATTTTTAAATTTTGTTAATATTTTAAATAAAAAGTAACAAAATTAATTTTACCAAAATGAAAATAAATAACTGAAATAACTGAAATTGTGGCAATTTAGAAATTTAGGTAAAGTTTTGTTTGTATAAAGTATTAATTTCTAAAAGATCCCTATATTGTTCAAGAAAGACAATGGCATGATGAAAGGAGGGTTTGATTTGTTACATTTACTTTTACTTACTTTTTACTCAACTTACAGCTGGAATTGATAACATTTAAATAATTTCTTTTTACCTCATTTTAAAAATTAGCTTTATGTTGTTTTAAGTTATATTTATTTTGTTTAATTTCTATTCTTTTTTTTTTTTTTGAGACGGAGTCTCGCTCTGTCGCCCAGGCTGGAGTGCAGTGGCTGGATCTCAGCTCACTGCAAGCTCTGCCTCCCAGGTTTACGCCATTCTCCTGCCTCAGCTTCCCGAGTAGCTGGGACTACAGATGCCTGCCATCACGCCCGGCTAGATTTTTGTATTTTTTAGTAGAGATGGGGTTTCATCATGTTAGCCAGGATGGTCTCAATCTCCTGACCTCGTGATGTGCCCGTCTCGGCTTCCCAAAGTGCTGGGATTACAGGCTTGAGCCACTGTGCCCGGCCAATTTCTATTCTTTACTCATAATTTCCAGTTTGCTTTAGCTGTATTACCATGATTTAATATTTTGAATACTTACCCGTCATCCCTTTAACAAGTCTTCTTTATTCATCTCAGTTAACTTGTTTGCACTGTTCAGGGGAATTTGCAAGAAAGTCTTGTGGGTGCTGAACTCCCTGAGTTCTTTCATGTTGAGAACATTATAATTAATCAGCCTCTTCCTGGATAGGTTCTTGATTTTCACATTCCCTCAGAACTTTGCATATATTGTTATTATCTTCTGGTAGTGAATATTTCTGTGGAGTGGTCTAAGGCCATCCTGTTTTTAAGTTTTATTTTATTTTATTTTATTTTATTATTAGGCCATCCCGTTTTAAAGTTTATCTCATTTTATTATTTTCTAATGATACTTTAGAGGTTCTGTAAGAGAGGAGGACCCCCTGTATCCACATTTTTACCCAGCCCTCTATTCCCCAAAGCCTTTCCCACTCTCTCTGATCACAAACGGGAAACAGTAAGGCTGTCTTTCTGCCTCTGGTCTTATTAGGGTAGACAGATACCCTGTCATGATACTGTCGTCTTGCAGTCACTCAATTCACTTCTCTGTGAATTGAGGCTATTAGTGTGAGTTAAAATTGAATTTCAGAAAAACAATGAATCCTTTTTTAGTATAAGTGTGTCCAAATGGAACTGGACATTTTGTGATTTTATTAGCAAAATCTGGCAACCTTAGGTACTACTTGTTTTCTGGCCTTTGGTGGCGTGTGAGTGGGTGAAGCGAACTTGCCTGGGGCCTTGCAATGTTCCCTCTCTCCCCTGGCTTACTGTTCTCTCAGACGATCTCATTTCATTAATTTTCTCATCTGTTTTCAACACTGCTGCGTCCTTGTTCCTTGCTGGGGATAATTAAGTCTGGGTGGAGGTAATAAGTACACCTTCTCTCTCTGTGTTTCACCTGGCTTGTGGCGACGGTAGCTGCTTTCCTCCCACCTCACTGGGAGCCTAGAGAAAGTTGGCCAGGGCTTCTTCCCCTCAGAATTAGTTTGTTCAAGTCTTTCCAGGGAATGTCTTCTTCTCAGTCACTCAGTTTGCTTCTCTGTGAACTGGGGCTATTAGTGTGACTTCTCAACCTATCTTGCATCTGACTTCCTCGCACCTCTTGTGATGTGGACTAATGGTCCTACTGCATCATGCCGAACCGTACCACCATTTTGCCTCTTCTGGAAGTTTATGGCGGAAATTTGGGTTCTTTCTTGTTTGACTTGTTTGTGTATGTGTTTATTCAAACACATACACGGAAATTCTTGTTTGGAATTTCATGTTTTTGTTTTAGTTTTTTTTTTTAAAAATGTTTTGAGGGTTTTGACATTTTTAGAGAGAAAATAGACGTACTTTAAAATTATCTTACTTTTCCTTGTATCAGTCATCATTTACCTTTCTCTTTCTTAAATTTGTGTATTTATGTTTTATCTTTTTTTACAGATCTTTTAGTAGTGCAGTGGTATATTTAGTTTATTTATCCCCCCACCCCACTCCCACTTCCCACAGGACTAGCTCTTGTATTTATCAATCACTTATTTTTTGTTTTCCAATTCATTAATTACTATTTTTTAAATTAAAAGTTTTTCCTCAAGTTGCAGTATCATTTAGCAACGTAACATGCACACTGCTTAAGTGTGGAGCCTAATGAATTTTTACCTTCATGTTTACCCTTATAATAATCATCTAGGTCAAGTTATAGAGCTGTTCATTACTTCCAGAAAGTTTCTTTGTGCCTTTTTCCTATTAATACCATTGAACCCCACCCTAAAAGATAATCCCTCTGCTGATTTCTATGGCCATAAATTAGAATGGACTGTTCTTAAGCTTCTAATAAGTGGAATTACGTTACATTATAATGTGGGTGGGGTGTCTGGCTTCTTTGGCTCAACTTTTTTTTTTTTTTTTTTTTTTTTTTGAGGCAGAGTCTCAGTTACTGAGGTTGGAGTGCAGTGGTACGATCTTGTTTCATTGCAACCTCCACCTCCTGGGTTCAAGCAATTCTCCTGCATCAGCCTCCTGAGTAACTGGGCCTACAGGGGTATGCTACCATGCCTGGCTAATTTTTTTGTATTTTAGTAGAGATGTGGTTTCACCATGTTGCCCAGGCTGGTCTCGAACTCCTGAGCTCAGGCGATCCACCCACCTTGGCCTCCCAAAGTGCCAGGATAACAGGGATGAGCCACTGTACCTGGCCCAACAAATATTTTTAATTCATTCGTATTATTGAGTGTATGTATCCATTCATTTAAAATGGATTTAAATTCTGTTTTTATGTATACTTTTTAATTTTTCCAACTCAAATGTTCCAGTTGTTTTATTCATATCTGTTTAGTAACATGTAAGTGTTTCAGACCACAGATTTCCTTTACCGGCTGTGTTAGTTTTCCACTTAGGTTTTATCCTTAGTAAGTGTTGCCTTCATGCTCATGGTTTCTAATTCCTGTGCTGTTGCACTTTGATTCCCACTTTGACCCACAAGTTGTATAGAAGAATCTGTCTCAAAAATTTCCAAGAATCTGGGTTTTTAATTCCTACCTCTGTTTTGGATTTCTAATTTTATTGCAATGATTATAATCAGAAAATTTGTTTTGTGCTATTTCTATTAAAAATTATATTAAGATTTCCTTTACTATGTATTATAATACATACTTATTCAAAAATGTTCCATGGTACCTTTAGAGAGCACTTTTTGTCTTTTTAAAAGAGTTCACCGAATATTTACAAAGATTGATTATAGGATAGACCACAAAAGCTGAACACCACAATTCTCAAAGTTAATATTGTACTTTTTCCCCTCAATCCGTAGACATTATTCCATTGTCTTCTGGCATTTAATATTGCTGAAAAGTATGAGTTTAGCTTGATTTTTTCTTCTTTTGTAGATTCTGTTTCTTCTGTTTAATTACTTATAGACTTCTTCTTTGACATTCAATAGCTTGACTATGTTTCTTCTTCAATGGTTTGCTAATAATTTTACTTGTATAGTGTGAGCCCTTTCAATCTGTGCATTCCTATCTTCTTTTATTTCAGAAAAATGGTTTTCTATTATCACTTTATATTTTTTTTCCTTTTCACGGACACTACTTTTTTCTCTAGGACTGCAATTCAGATATTAGATGTCCATTATCTTTATTTCAAGCCTATCATCTTTATCTCTAATCAGTTTTATACATTTTACTTTTCCTTTTGCATTCTGTTTTTCCTCTACCCAGTCCTTCATATCACTATTTTTGCTAATTTTGACTTCTTATTGCTACCATTGTGGTTTTCACAATGTAATGTTTTTATTAATCTTCTTTTTTTCTTTTCTTCTATTGTCTTACCTCTTAGTTGATCTCATGAATCTGAATCTCTTCTCCTATGTCAATTTTTGTAAAGTCTATGTCCTCTCTGATTTTTCCAATACTTTGAGAAGTTCTAATCTATAAATGAGTTATGTGTTACAAGGCATTGTTCTTGGAATAACTGTTCTTCCAATATATAGTCTTTATTTCCTATTTGTTTAGTGGAATCTTTTTTTCTCTCTTCTACCTCCTCTTCTATTTTTTTTCTTTATGTTTTTGTTTTGGTATGAACTGTGCACAGGTGCCGTGTTTGAAACTTCATCTTATTAATTCTGTCTGTTTGAATGCAGGCACTTCTCTTCTGTCTGGCCTATTATTTACTCGAGAAGTGGATAGTGGAATTGTCTTTCCCTGAACATATTCCTCTCCATACAGATTTGCAAACTTTAAAATTGTGCTACCAGACTCTAAGGTGGAAAGTTAAACTCTGTTTAGTCCTTCATGAGTTTGGGGGACAGAGGGACAAAATAAGGAGTCTTATTGTAGGTGCAGTGTCTTCACATTCTTTCTAATTACATATGATGGCCCATCACCCATTATCCCGCAGCTTCTGTGTATTTCCCACTTTAGGTCTGTGGTTCACTCTGGCAGGAGTCTGGGTGAGTGAGAACCGTGGGACTCACATTCAAGACCCTTTGTTTGCTGATTAGAGTTCATTTAATTTAGCCAAGCAGGTATATAGGCTTCCATTTATTATCTCTCCTCATCTCAAGGATTTTTAATGAATAGATAGTGAGATAGAAAAAAATAAGCATGATTTCATTTCCCTGTCTTGCAGCCACTCCTCTTAGCATGTACAGTTGTTCAATAAATATTTGATGAGTTGATCTTTGTAGCTCATCCTACTGACCACAACTTCTGCTCCCATTTTCACATCCATAGAATTTTGGTGTGGGCATTTTAGGGCTCTTGCTTTTTGTAAGGGAAATTTACATTCTTCCTATGGGGTGTGGAGTCAGATGTTGGTTTCCACACATCTTTCTTTAACTTGACCTGAATTTTGGCATGAATAGATATTCATTATGGTGTCTTTTATGCCATTTTCACCATTCTCTAGTTTCACCATGGGTGATGATTATCTGGCTCTGTTTTTGGTGGTTGTTACTCATTTCAGTGAGTTTCTGGCAGAGGAACTAAGTAAATGTGCATTCATTTTGTCACCTTGTAGCAAAAATTCTCAAGTTCTTATTTTAAGACAAAATATAAACAATGAGACAACTGTTCCTATGGGACATATTTATGAAACTGTTTGAGATAGCTTTTACCTCCATTTCCAAGACTCCTTGTTGCTGGTACTAGGGTGTGCTGTTTGGATTTCTGACGCTTCAGAATTCATGATGTCCTCAACTCATGACTAATCCACAGGGTTTGACTCATGTTCTTTCGACTTTTGGGACCCATGTTTCTGTGGACCCATGATTGTACTCTCAGCCTTTCTACCCAAGTTTCTGAACATCTTGAGTTTAACTAATTTCCAAGTTGTTACTGATCTTGCTTTTAATTTCTCACCCTCCAGTTTCCAGCTTTGTATTCCCAAGTCCACCATCACTCATGGTCTAGGTTTATAGCTTGTTTGTATTAAGAAATTCAGCACATTGCATTTACTATTTTAAGTTCCTTTGAAGTTAACCCAATCTTGTTTTCCTACATTTGAAAGAAAATGACTTATATGAATGGAAGTTGTTAAAAACAGATGAAACTGAGCTACCAAGATCCTGTGGCATTTCAATTTAATCGATTTTATTGCACCAAAATGTCCAGAATGGTGAAAGAACAACATAGACACAACTCTCTGTAACCCTCACTATCCCATTTGTACAACATCTTGCTTAGAGCAAAGCAAGGAGTGGAAAACACTGGAGTTACGTCTAATGCAGTCTTATTTGTATTCAGAGCAAAGCTGTGGTATATAGGGTGAAATAGAGGGTTGTGGCTCAGTGCCTGGATTTTCTTCAAGGATTTGCCAATGCCTTAATCAGTGATTATAAGTCAACCATTAACTTGGCTATTCAGTGCTTCTGATTATCTGTTTATGGAATTGGAAACTTTATCATGATTTTTGTAGCCTAATAGATGTTGTGATGATTGATGAGACAATGTAAGCTCACCAGATGTCCTCATCTATGAAGAAAGCCTGGGGTTCTACATACTTGGCTAGGATTTGTAATTGTTCACTTTAGTCTTGGATCAGGATATCAGTAGCCTGCTGGTAATCAGTCCAAAAGGAAGTTTCAACTTTTTGCAGATTGAGAGAATGGTAGGGAAATAAACATTTCAAGGTTTAAGTTGTGGTTTCCTTTCAAGGTAGCATATTTTGGCCAGACTAGGTTACTTTAAGTAACATAAAATATTCTTTACCCTTTTTTTTTCATTGTTTTGCAATGCTCTTTGTAGATTTTTTTTTAATTAAAATTTTTACATCACTAAGCAGTGAGAGCTTTAATTCGGAATTTCAAATGAAGTCTGAAATTATAGTCACCAAAAAGAATTTTTTTTTTGACACAGAGTCTGTCTCCGTCACCCAGGCTGGAGTGCAGTGGTGTGATTTCGGCTCACTGCAACCTCCGCCTCTTTGGTTCCAGGGATTCTCCTGCCCCAGCCTCCTGAGTAGCTGGGATTATAGGCATGCACCACCATGCCCAGTTAATTTTTGTATTTTTAGTACAGACGGGTTTCGCCGTGTTGGCCAGGCTGGTCTTGAACTCCTGATCTCAGGTGATCTGCCTGCCTTGGCCTCCCAAAGTGCTGGGATTACAGACCTGAGCCACCAAGCTTGGCTGGTCATTAGAAATGGAAGCAACTTTATGTTTTTCTCTTTGTGTATGTTTTGTTGTTAAATTGTGCTTTTTATTTTTATTTTAGGAATTACAGTCCTGTGCTTGGTATTCCCTGGAATGCTCAGGATCACCCTTGGCTGCTCCTTATTGTCACTCAGACCTTAGCGAGCCCCTCCTTGATGATCCATGAAAAATAGCTACCGGTCACTCCCTTTCGCTTTCTCTATTTCAATTCTGTGCATAGTGCTTATGGTCATCGAGTATTTCCCTTCCCTTCTTCTTTCTTCCCTTCTCCACTCCACCACACCTTCTGTCTGATTTTAGATACTGGTCTTGTTTAGCTATCTGTTCACAGCAACTCGTAGGATTATGTGAACTCCAAGGTATTAATAGTAGGGACCTTGTCTGTCTCTTGAGTCACCTCTATTTCCAGCATCTAGATCAAAACTCAAAGTAGGTACGTGATCAAACATTAAATGAATGAATTAATAAGGTGTTAAGTTTGGTTAAGTAAAGTAAGTTAAGTTTGGTTCAAAGCTACCTTCCTTTATATTTTAAATTTGGCTTAATGGTTTCTGCATGCATAGTGAGCTGTAACCTAACTTGATGTGTAAACAGACTGTAACCTCCTCTTCTGTAACAAGTAGCCAAGTTTCAGCCAATTACAGGCAGCCAACTGTTCACACCAGTTTCAAATAAGGCAAACACCGGGCTATAAATAATCCGGATATTTCTGTACCTTGCTTCCGTTTTCCATAGGTCACCTTCTTTTTTTCTGTCCCTTAATGTTATTGGATCATGTGGTAGCCCTGTAGTTGCTCTGAACTTGTGGTTCTGGTGGCTGCCTGATTCACGAATTGTTTTTTGCTCTATTAAACTCTATAAATTTAATTTGTCTACAGTTTTTTTTTAATGGAACAAATGAATTGGAAGTTTCCTAATAGTCTATTGAACACAATATTGAAGTAATTATAATTAGTGAACATTCCATAAAGCATCATTTAATGTTTGAATGAATGTCCAAATGACTGAACTGCTACATCCTCAGGGAAGATGTGCTTCAGTACAGTCCCTTGTGTAAGTGTTTAACGCATCCCTTCTGACTGAGTGTGTTTGCTTTTTCCAAACTCATGGCTCTTCCTTTGATCCCATTTTTATGTCTGTCCTGAGCTCTACCCCTGGCCTCCTTTTTAAATTTTACCTGGGCAAATATGATTACTTCAAAAATTGATGTGATTATATGACAGGAAGGACTAACCCCACACAATGTTTAGTTACTAAAGTATTTGTTGAGTTTTGGATTGCATTATATTCTTTTAGCACTTTACATATTCAGGAAATAAGTTCATGCTCACTATATTCTAGGTACTGGAATATATAGATGTACAAAGTTCTTATTTTGAGTGGCTAATATATTGTTGGGAAAGATAAAAACACAGAATCTGATGAATTCAAAATGATGTCATAGGACAGATGGATTTTTCTTGAAAAGTTGCATAGAAATTTTCCAGGAAGGTAAGAACAAGAAGAATATTCTCAACAAGTGCCCAGTAGCCTCTTAGGCATCAAGCTCTACTCAACTCCTAGTCGCTTCTATACTGATACTTACCCTTTACCAAGTAGGTCTAAGCAGTGAGGAGGCTGCTTAGCATTGTCTGGCAGATGCTACACATTTAATAAATGTTCAGTGAATAGATGAGTAACTTTGCCCTTTGGGTAACAAAAATCCATCAAAAATTTCCTTGTGGGCATACATGAGTAAGGTTTTTTTTTTTTTTTTTCTTTTTCTTTGAGATGGAGTCTTGCTCTGTTGCCAGGCTGGAGTGCAGTGGTGGGATCTCGGCTCACTGCAACTTCTGCCTTCTGGGTTCGAGTGATTCTCCTGCCTCAGCCTCCCAAGTAGCAGGGACTACAGGCACGTGCCACCACATCCAGCTAATGTTTGTATTTTTGGTAGAGACGGGGTTTCACCATGTTGGCCAGGATGGTCTCAATCTCTTGACCTTATAATCTGCTGAAACTGACAGCAGTGTGGAAAAATATACAGGTGGTGGGGAGAGCCTCGTGCCTATGGGGCCTGCTGGGGATAAACAGGAAGTAGCCCATTGTTCTTGCTGTCCTCAGAGCCCCTGAGTGACAGCACGTATGGCACATATGCAAAGTGTGTGTGTGTGTGTGTGTTGGGGGATACGTTCTGGAAAAAAGTAGAGATGTTTAAAGGGAGAGGCAAGGGATATTCTATTCATGGACAATTGGGCACTGTGGATATTCTAAGTTGCTCAGAAGTGTTCTGAAGCAAACATTCTATGAATTTGAATCATTGGATTGTTATTGTTACTCTCTGAAGTTACAACTTCCAAAATGAAATCTTTTGCTGTTTTTCCCTAGGACCTGATATTTGTCAAGCTTGGCTCCTCCTTTAGGGTAATTTGGCTTATTTTAAATGTTTTTCTTAAAAAAAGCATTGTCAATCCTTCAATAAGGATTTGTCTGTCATGGAAAAGTCTCTCCCCCAGCATTTCTCCTACATTGACAAGAGATTGAACTCTGGGTAGAATCCATTTGTCAAGGCAGGTTGGAGAAGGGAGTCCGGCTCTGTGGGCTGCCACTAACGTGCCTCTCAGGCTAAGATTCTGTGGTGGCCACTAGTATACAGCACTGTGGTCCTTCCTGAATCTCAGTAGGTGAAAAACTACCCCAGAGATGTACCACCTGCATTATTATTAATGTTTTTCATTAAATACAAACTTTAAATTTACCTAAAAAAGTTAGGCCTTTTCCAAACAATCACATTCATGGAATCACAGACTTTGTGTAATAGTTGTTCCCTCCCCCTGCCCCAACACCCCAATGCACATAAGATGAAATTATAACTCATGAAATGTGTTTATTCTTGTATCAAATACAATTAGCTTGTGTCTCTGCAATGGTACAGGACCTCCACACTGGGAAACCCTGACAGAGTGTATTTAAGCTTGCTGGGACACACATGTCTTAGTCCTTTTATGTTGCTATAAAGAAATACCCCAAGCTGGATAATTTAGAAAGAAAACAGGTTGATTTGGCTCATGTTCTGCAGGCTGTGCAAAACACATAGTGCCAGCATCCGCTCTGGCATGGGACTCAGGAAACGTCTACTCTTGACATGTGCAGATCACATGTCAAGAGAGGAGGCAAGAGAGAGAGGAAGGAGGGGCCAGGTTCTTCTTAGCAATGAGTTTTCCTGGGAACTAAAAGAGCAAGAACTCATTCATGACTTGGAAAACACTACCAAACCATTCATGAAGGATCCACCCGCATGACCCAACACAGACCTTAATGCACAGCAGTGCTGGCTAAAATCCAGAAGTGCATAAAGAATAGTGGAGGGACCTATACCTCCATCCGCTGACTGCTGGCTCAGTCAGCTGGCCCGCTGAGGAGAAGTAAGAAGGTCTTAGCAAGTGAAGAATGAAGAACACACATTTTTCTTCCCAGATAGTTGACAGGAAGCCCAGAAAAAGGAAGTTAAGCCCTAGCTTTGGTGTGGCAAAAGAAGAAGTGATACCAGAGGCTTAGAGATCTTCTGTGTCCTTTTTGCCCAGACAATGCACAGCACAGGAGGTAGAGCCACAGCCCCACATGAAGTGCAATAATCAAAGGGGCCAAGGAAGGAATCATGGTGGATAAGAGAATTGCGTTTTCTCTGGAACCTTGGCCCCCAGTCTGATCTTGGCTGCTTGGGGAGTGACCAGATCTCCTGATAGCTTGGGCTTGCTTGCTCATATCGGCTGAAAGGCAGGGATATATGGGTTTATAGCTCATATATAGGTTTATAGCTCACGGATAGGTTTATAGCTCATGAAGCATCAGGATTCTCATTGACCAAGACATTGCTCTGTTATATTTATTCAGTAATGGAGAAACTAAGGAAAAAATGATGACTGCTTTTCACAGCAACTACAGGGGGAATTCAGGATGACAGAAATGTAGTTACAGTGGCACTTCGATTAATAAAACCCATGGGAAACATGCCCTTTTACAAGGAAATCATCATGTTTGAGAAAATACAAAAGAAAAACGACTATAAATCACAAAGTTGCCTGTACGTGCTTTTACTTGACTTAAAAAAAACCCCGACAAATAAAAAATCCAAGCAATCAACCAAAAACCTGTTTCACAGCTTGTGTTTTCTCCTCACAGTGTGAGGTGAATAAAAAATTCTTTGAGCAAAATTTCTTTTGCACCACCAATCTCACCTTTCTATTACTTGCTAGCATTCTGCCCAGTCAATCCCAGCACTCACTCCCTCCTGAATCCAGTGGTCATACCCTCCCCAGTCTTCAATGTTTAAGACCTTCTTTCATTTTTCTTCCTCACCAAAACTGAGGAAAATCCGGAACCCCAAACTGTTTATCACTGATTGCTAACTGATGGTATGTTAGCATATCTGTGAGTATGGCCCTTGGACAGTTTTTCGGATGTCAGTGGGAGGGTGCTTTGTCACCAAAAGGAAAAGGTTATGCATCAAATAAGACTGTAAAGTTCTGGGTTGAGTAACCTGAATGGGTTTCATTACTGCAGGAGTTCTCAGAAACTTTAACTTGTGTATGTAAATTAGGAATCATAAGAATGATATGGAGTGTACAGTGTTTTCCAAACTTTGTCCATGGTAACAATTTTTTTTTTTTTTTTTTTTTTTTTAGCATCTTGAGGAACTAATGTTTGTCTTACACACTCTGAGAAATGCTGTTTCAGCTAAAACTCCTCTACGTGTATCTAAGCAACCTGTTAACATTTTACATCTGTAGTGGGCTGAATAGTGGCCCCCAAAAGATATGTCCACGTCATAACCCCTAGTACTTGTGAATATGACCTTAATTCAAAATAGGGTTTTACAGATGTAATGAGATTAACAAATTCAAGATGAGATCACTCTGGCTTCAGGATGGGCCCTAAATTCAATGACTGTTCATCTACTAGATGAGAAAGGAGGAGACACAGAGACATACAGAAAGAAGACCATGTGAAGAAGGAGGCAAATAGAGTTATGCTACCAGAAGCCAAGGAACACCAGGGGTCACCAGAAGCTGGAAGAGGTGGAAAGAGATTCTCTCTGAGAGCATTTGGAGGAGACATGGCCCTACTGACACTCTGATTTTGGACTTCTGGTCTTCAGAACTGTGAAAGAATACATTTGTCTTGTTTTAAACTCCCTGGTGTCTGGCAACATTGTCAGCTCTAGGAAACGAAATACAACACGGTCTCTAATTGTGGAGTATGCTGACTCAGACTTTGGCCTTTCATTACTGTATAAAGACTAGGCATCTGTGAGCAGAGGGCAGATTTTTGAGGTCAGAGCCTGATTCTACTTTTGATCACTGAAAATAAAATCTGTTTAATTTGAGGTGATTGGCTGAGGAGTGTAGTACATTACAAGAAATAGCCATGATTCTCTCCAAAGATAGTTCTCTTCCTTTTTGGTCCTTTTCTGGTGTTTTCCTCTTTTGGTGAATGGTGACTGCATCCATTCTGTCTCTTTCACTTTCCACACTTGATCAACCACAAATCCTGATAATGTTAACTTCCAAATACCATTCCCATCCATCCTCTCATCTGCCACTTACTGTTGCATCTGAGTCCAGGCTTCTTCACCTCCTGCTTGGGCTACTGGGATCCCCTGACTGGCCTCCCTGTATTTACTCTTGCTCCTCTCCAAAACGTTTTACATGCAGCCAGAGCATGTTACATTTCTCCCACCTTCCCTGCTACCACTTAAAATACTACCATGATTTATTACTTCTTTTAGATAAAGGAGAACATCCTTAATACGGGCTACAAAGCTTGCCATGTTATGGTCTCCACCGACTGCACAAGCTTGCTTCTTCACAGTCTGCTTCCCTCTGCTCTCTTATTTGTAGCTGTAGTAAGTTTCTTTCAGTTCCTCAAAGACACTTTGCTCAACTTGCTATAGAGCCTTTGCTCATACTATTTCCTTTGTCTGAAACATCTTTCTCTCTTTCCCTGTCACATAGCTAATTTTCACTCTTTTTTCAGATTCCAGCTCAGTCATCAGTTGCTCAAAGAAGTCTTCCTTGGATTTGATGATGATTAATTCTCCCTATAATATGGTTCTTTCCTGAACAGTTATCACAATTGCACTGTTACATTTATTTGTGTGATTATTGCCTACTAAACTACATGTACATGAGAGGAGGGACCATGTCTGTTTTTGTCAATTGGCACAGAGTAAAGGTTCAGTAAGTGTTTACTGAATGAATGAATGAATGAATGAAAAACTAAATGACTGAATGAACAAAATCAATGAAGTAATGAAGAGAATGAACAAAGGTTGTTCCGACTGAAGATGTTGAAAGTTTAATCCTTACGAGATTTGAGAATTATAAAATCTTACTTCCTCCAGAACCTGAAAGCATCAGTCATGGTTTTCAGTTACAAGCAAAAGAAACCGACTTACTAATTGAAGCAGAAAGGGGATTTGCTGAAATGTGGTGGTGACTCACAGAATCTCTGATAAGGCTGGAAATCCAGGCTTGGAGATTCTGTAGCCAGCACCGTGCTCACATTATGCATCAGAACAGAGCCTGTGAAGATACTGTTATTAGGTTGGTGCAAAAGTA
>NC_045448.1:33815982-33848175 GCF_002776525.5 Piliocolobus tephrosceles
GTTTTGGCCACTGAAAGCAATGGCCAAAACCGCAATTACTTTTGCACCAACCTAATACTACCATACCAATGTTGAACAGTGGGTACTACTGATAGACTCATACCTGCTGCTGCCTCTGGAAGCCAATTGCAGCTTCCATGCCCGCTATTACTGTCACCAGAATGGCTTCTTTGCAATCCCTGCTTCTTCAAACCCCCAGCCTCCTTCCCAATGTCTGAGGGAGAATCTGGGAAAGTGAGTGTCTGGCATTTTGAGTTTCACTCGTGAGTGGTGAGGTCAGTCTCACAAGGTTGGGAAATCTCCAGCCATAGTGACAGTGTGCAGATGTTGGAGAACACAAAGAATAATGGTTGTTCACCGTAGCCCACTTGGCTGTACAGTGTTAACATATCGTCTTTTCTCCTTATTAACATTAAACAATAGAAAACGTACCTGCCTAGTAATGTTAGCACCCCTCATCCAGGTGGGTATGTGGTCAAGGCACAACAGTTACTACATCTAGCCACAGAACCAGCATCTCTAGTTCCATCATGTCATGCTTCAATATTCTGGACTAAATTCTAAAGCTTGCTTCTACCACAGCACCATATATAAAAGAGTAGGAGAAAGGAAGAGGAAATAAGAGAAAAGAGTCTCATAAATGAATATCGGAGGCTGTAAGCCTACAAAGCTGTATTCCTTATTTCTAGACCTAACCCCAAGGCCATAATTGGTACTTTTTCTTTATCTTCAGCCACCTCAGCTGGTCAGCATGCTTTATCGGCATTTTCCATCTCTCTCTCTGAGGGTTCTAAAACCTATCTGTGTGGGTTGCTGTTGTCTTCTAGTAAATTTTACCACTGAATATGGAACTATAATAAAGTCACTCAGGGAAACTGTCCCCATACTGCAACAATAACACTGCTTACACTTGATAGTCAGGATCGCTCATCCTACTCAGCACCCTAATACTCTTTTTTGTTTTTGCCTTTTCTCCTTATGAGCCCCAAATGAGATTTTGCAGCTTCCAATTCAATGGTGCTATTGTTGGGTTCCTGAGGAACACTCCCTCTGAATCATCTGAACTCATGTGGACAACAGGGGAAAGCAGACATTTTGAGACGACTTGTTAAGAGTAATAGAGGTGTTCCTGCCTTCTACCTCTTGGTTTGAATATATCCATATATTTTGACTAGTGGAGAAACAACCAACCACGCATATCGGTTTCTGGTTCAGAGTATATTTGTATCTTGTTGGAGAGCACCTCAGTCTCACAAACTGGTATCTAAACTGAGTCTTCAATAGGCCATCCCACTGTTCTGTGAGGTCAGCTTCTTCTGGGTGGGGTGGCATACATAGTAAAACTGGAGGATTGCCAGAATCCAGATGTTCGAGGTTACAGTGAGCTATGATCACACCACTGCACTCCAGCCTGAACAACAGAGTGAGACCCTATCTCAATTCCTCAATGTCCATGAGGAATCTCATGGAAAATATCATGGGCATTGGCCCACTGTCATGTTTATTTCACTGCAAAGTGAGTTCCTCAATTAGAAGCAATAGTATGTATGTGTTATATAATGATGGTGACTATAGCATTCGGTAAGTCCAGGGATAAAGAAGCTACCAGAGACATTGTGATCAAGGGTAGTAAATAAATCTAAATCCAAAATAAGCAAGGGCAAAGTAATCACAAATACCTTCCCCCTCCATAATAGAATGAATACAAGGAATTCAAAGCTGCCAGGTATCTGGCTGTTTCCCTGTGACAGGACTTAGTGTTGGTCTCTGTTATTACTAGCAAGTAGGACCCACAGATATGCAACAGTGTTAGCCTTGGTGAGAGGAAGTCTATGCTGTTGCATAACCTCCATTCCTACTTCACAGTCATCCCGTTCATGAACCTCATTAGCAACCATGGATTGGCAGGGTAAAGAGACTAACAACTGTTTATAGAAAGCTTCCTTCCCACTGGGAGCTTTTTGGTCATCATTCGTATGGAACAAAAAATATCACTTCATGGTGGGTCCATTGTGATGAATCCATGTACATACAGCTCTTTCTCAAATATCTTTTTCCAAAATCCTCCAAGGAACTTGATCCTTTCAAGTTTTTGTTCTCTTTCTCTCTTTTTTAGAGACAAGGTTTCACATTCTTGCCCAAACTGGGTACAGTAGTGTGATAATAACTCACCGTAGCCTGAAACTCCTGGGTTTAGGCAATCTTCCTGCCTCAGTTTCCCAAGTAACTAGGACTGCAGGCCCACACCACCATGCCTGGCTAATTTTGGTTTTTATAAAATTAAAAAAAATTATTTTAGAGATGTGGTCTTACTATGCTGCCTAGGTTAGTCTTGAACTCCCGACCTCAAGTGATCCTCCTGCATTGACCTCCCAAAGTACTGGGATTACAGGCTTGAGTCCCAGTGCCCAGATCCTTTCAAGTTCTTGACAATCTAGTGGAACTATTAATCATTGCCCGTGAATTGATATAAATTCTTATTTTAGGTTTTCTCTGCTTCTCAGCAAGTGGCCCAGAGGAAGAACTGCCTAAAGGTCCACCCGCTGCAGCAGTCTACATCTGGTGCCAACAGGTTAGACAGAAGTATCTGCAAGTCAGGCTTAAAATATCCTGTTGGTCAACTAGTCATAGCAAAGTTCTCGGCAAACTTTAAAAGTCTGTAGATGGAGAGGTCATAACATAGCCTGTAGGAGTAAGGCTTCTTCAGTGGATACACCATGAGTGTGAACCACTGACTTATTCCTTCAGGACATTCTCAAGCCTGATTTCATAAATACTATGTCCACTTGAAAATGGAGTGCTCTTAGGCACACCTGTGTTTCTGGATTATAGAAATCAAATAACACCTAGTTTCCATACCTCCTGATTTCCTATGATAAGTCATCCAGTCTCTCCCAGGGCTAAATAGCAAGTCAAGAGCTGTTTCTTGAAATGAGAATAGTTACTACAAAGAGTGCATGATTTTACTACGAAATCCTTGAGGCCACTTTTCCCATTGAGGGTAACTGTAAGGTCCTTACAATGATCTATTCTTCTGCAGACAATTCAAGCACCATTGGATCCTCTAGGTCAGAATTCCAGTGAGGCCCTAGGCTCTACTCGCTGCATTCTTTGGGAGCTTCCAGTAAGTGTCATAGAATCAGAGTACAGGTCCTTTATTCTTCCCTCCTTTTTTCCGCTTTGCTTTTCTACTTTCCTTCCTTCTTGCACTCATTTATTGAGTTCCCTTTACTCCAGTCTGTCCTGCCTTTCTGTACTCCTGTCTTTCTGTAGAAAGACCCTGCCTCTCACTTCTCGAATGTAATGCAATCCCTGCCCTTTTCTGCCTATACCCCAAGACTCTCAGCTATAACTTTTATAATTCTGGCACTTCTGACATTATAATAGTTAGCACTTAATTCATTTTTTAGTAATGCAACTCTTCCTTGTTCTGGAGTCCTGAAACACATCACTAACTCACCTACATCACTTGACCTTTGTCAGAAACTTTCTAAGTAGAAGAAATGTGTCGAAGCCACATGTCCTCTTTGTTAAATGGAAGCATCACATATTAAGCTGAATTGCCTTGGAATCTGGGTTGCTGCTGAAACTGGGTGTTGGGACTCGTAATAACTGCAGGGAACCAGGATTTCAGCCTTATTCTTATTTGAGAGATGTTCCCTCTGAGAGCAGGACATATGTTTCTTCCTATCATAAACTCTGCCTCAGAAAGAGCTCTATGGTCGTTTGTTCTATTACTTGGTCTATTACACCAACAGGCTGTATCACGGGAGGAAGGGCACAGTCTAGCATCTCATCCCAGCTGGTGCTAAAGGCCTAGAGACAATGACTTGCTCTTGCTCCCTGGGCAGCTTTAGATTCATGGCTTCACTCTTCATGGGTTTGCAAGGTTATTGTACTTTATTCCTCTTCCTTAAAAGTCCCTCCTCTTTCTTAATTTCTGTTCAGACAAAATGCAATCCCCCATTACACATCATTTGCAAATGCTTATGGATTACTTTTATGTGCCTCCCATTTCTTATAAGCCACTTAGCTACTCTTGTTCCTCTTACTACTCCTTGTCATGCACTCCCTTCACTTCAGGCATGACTTTGTGACATTCTGAAGCCCAAAATCTGGTGCGTCATCCTCAGAGAAATCTCAGTAGATTCACACTATTTCTTTGCTCAGAGGAATAACAGAATTTTATACATGTACCCAAACAGTGGCGTTTGTTTTCCTTCGTGGCTTAGCTCATAATATAAACTTCTTTATAATGTGCTCTTCTTGTTTGCCCCTTGGTGCTTTTTATCATTATTAGTTTCCTATTTCCTCCAGTCCCTTGGGCATGGTGAATGTCTCAGTTGAATGAGTTAGCGTTTTTACATTGAATTTTATACAGCTGTGTCTTACCTGTGTTTCCCAAGCTTATTTTATATAAATATACTTGCATTATTTTACCTTTGCTTACTAGTATTTGCAACATCTCTCAGGTTAGAAACATCCAGAAAATCTCATTAAATTACTGATCACTCTATCTCCCAGGTCTTTATTAAGATATAAAGATTCAACACTTCAGTACTCTACCCATCATTTCAGTTTCACAGAAGTCTTTGAGGCAAAATGAGAAAGGACCCTGTGGATGCATCTGCCAGTTTTATTAATGCTTTACCTTGTATGTCGTCTGGATCTACTAATTCATGCATGCTCCTTAGATTTTCCTGTGTCTTCTTTCGCTTTTACTTTTCCACAAGAAATTATTTTTATAAGATGATTCCTATTTATTAATTGTCCATATTTACAGTCTTTCAGTGTTAAAGATGGACACTCCCCCATCCATCTCCATAAATTGTCAAATTGTTGCAGAGGGTAGGACAATGTTCATGGAGTTCTTACTATGTTTTAATATGTTAATATAATTTTATTCAGGGCTGGGCACGGTGGCTTGTGCCTGTAATCCCAGCACTTTGGGAGGTCGAGGCAGGTGGATCACGAGGTCAAGAAATCGAGACCATCCTGGCCAACATGGTGAAACCCAGTCGCTACTAAAAATGCAAAAATTAGCTGGGCATGGTGGTGTGCACCATGCAGTCCCAGCTGCTAGGGAGGCTGAGGCAGCTTGAACCCAGGAGGTAGAGGTTGCAGTGAGCCAAGATCCCACCACTGCACTCCAGGCTGGGCAACAAAGCAAGATTTGGTTTAAAAAAAAATTATTTTATTCAGCAGACAGCACCCCCACATAAGAAGGTTTTGTAGATTTTGAAGGTGAGATGCAAAGAGGCTAAGTACTTTTATTCTTGGCCCAGATGGGATTCGATGCAGGTCCAGGCAACACCCGCTGCACCACTGACTCTGGAGGACCAATCCATCAGCCAGGCAGCAACACTGTTCTGTGGCCCATTGGTTCTTTACCAGTGATTTTGGTTTACTTGGTGAAAACCCAGAGAAAATATCCAGTAAGGAAAATAGTCAGCATGTCACTGAGGATGAACCAACCATAGAGTACTGGTAGAAGGGTTTCAGGAATCTCATGGGGAAGGTGACACTTAAAAGGCTGCTCTAAGGCTGGGCGTGGTGGCTCATGCCTGTAATCCCAGTACTGGGTAGGCCAAGGCAGGTGCATCACTTGAGGCCAGGAGTTTGAGACCAGCCTGGCCAACATTGCAAAACCCCGTCTCTACTAAAAGTACAAAAATTAGCCAGGTGTGGTGGTGAGCACCTGTAATCACAGCTACTTGAGAGGTTGAGGCAGGAGAATTGCATGAATCCAGGCGGTGGAGGTTGCAGTGAGCTGAGATTGTGCCACTGCACTCCAGCCTGGGCAACAGAGCAAGACTATGTAGCCAAAAAAAAAAAAAAAAAAAAAAAAAAAGGCCGAGTGTGGTGGCTTATGCCTGTAATCCCAGTACTTTGGGAGGCCAAGGCAGGCAGATCACGAAGTCATGAGATTGAGACCATCGTGGCTAACATGGTGAAACCCCATCTCTACTAAAAATACAAAAATTTAGTGGGCCATGGTGGCGGGTGCCTGTAATCCCAGCTACTCGTGAGGCTGAGGCAGGAGAATGGCATGAACCTGGGAGGCGGAGCTTGCACTGAGCTGAGATCACGCCACTGCACTCCAACCTGGGGGACAGAGTGAGACTCCATCTCAAAAAAAAAAAAAAAAAAAAAAAAAAATAGGCTGGTCTAAAAAGCACCTGTGTGGCCACCTCCTCCCTTTGTGACCTCTCTTCAAGACCTCCTGCCATTCTCCTACAGGGTGCCACAGACTTTCCGATTGTGCCTGCCTCTCCATGTTTGCTATAGGAAACTTTGAGTCTTTTTAGAGCAGTACCACCTTGGAAGCATGGTATTCTTTTAAAGATCGTGAATCTCTTTTCCCACCTCTGTCTCTGGTGTGGCACAAATTTAGAAAGACACAACTATTTCATTCTCAGGATAAAGCTAACACAGAACAGTCCAAAGGAAGACACAGAGAACAGTCAAGGTAATATGTAGAAGATTGCTTTAGTAAACTGGAGGAAGGGTTTTGCCCAAATGGGCTCAGTACTGTCCGTGTGACTACAGCTGCTTTGTGAGATTATCTCGGTCACATGCTCTTGCATCAGGACCTCGTCCATGGCAACCCCTGAACTCACTCTCTCAGTCGTGCCCACCCTTCTGCTATAAACCCTTCCCTTCTCGTCCACACTTGGTGCTGTGAATCCTGCCTTGCCTTGGGTCTGGAACTTGTTGCCTTGGGTCTCAGCATTGAATCAATCCTTCCAACTTCCATGCCCCACTGCAACTGCTTGATAACTGACCCAGCCTAGGTCAGACTCCGGGTTGTCCTGCTAACTCAGAAGAGGCATCAGATGAATTGACGGTTGATCCCTTGGAACAAGGAGGCACCAAAGGCTGAATGCTGGAAACACTGTATTCTCTAACAGCCGTCTTCAAGTTTGTCTAGATTAAATTACAGATGCTAAACTAATCAACACACGCTTTGAGCACTCAGTATCGTGAAGTCCTGCTCTGAGCATTTAAAGTGATATAGGTGTCCCCAGTAGAGTTGCTGGATTTAGCAAATAAAAGCACAGGTGACCCAGTTTATGTGAATTTTAGAGAAACAATAACTTCTTAGTGTGTGTTCTAAATAACTGCATGGAAACTTTTTTTAGATTGTATAGAAACTGTGGATGCGAAATGGACAACTCGGCTGACAACTTCTACCCTGAATGAACTTGAAATTGAAATATTGCACAGGACAAACTTATGCTAAAATTTGTTGTTTATCTGAAATTCACATTTAACTGGACAACTAGTTGAATTTTATTTGGCAACCCTAGACCCTAAGGAACATGCCTTAACTCAAGTAGTAAATAGCCTCATTGGGAGGATGGAGTCACCTGTGCAGCCTGTATTGGTGCTCGGCAGCTCGTCACAAGGGCCAGGAAAATGCCATAGAACAATGAGCTCAGAAACAGAAAACTTTGGCCAGGCGTGTGGCTCATGCCTGTAATCCCAGCACTTTGGGAGGCCGAGGCAGGTGGATCATGAGGTCGGGACTGCAAGACTAGCCTGGCTAACATGGTGAAACCCCATCTCTACTAAAAATACAAAAAATTAGCCAGGCATGGTGGCGGGCATCTGCAATCCCAGCTACTTGGGAGGCCACCTGTAATTCCAGCATTTTGGGAGACTGAGACAGGAAGATCAGTTGAGGCCAGGTGTTTGAGACCAGCCTGGGCAACATAGCAGGGCCCCATCTCTCTAAAAAGAAAAAAAGTATGCACAGGGAAGGGATTGAATTTCAGGTGACTGGCCAGGCATGGTGTCTTGTGCCTGTAATCCCAGCACTTTGGGAGGCTGAGGTGGGCAGATCACCTGAGGTCAGGAGTTCGAGACCAGCCTGGCCAACATGGTGAAACCTATCTCCGTTAAAAATACAAGATTAGCCAGGCATGGTGGAGCACAACTGTAATCCTGGCTACTCAGGAGGCTGAGGCAGGAGAATTGCTTAAACCCAGGAGGTGGAGGCTGCAGTGAACCGAGATTATGTCACTGCACTCCAGCCTAGGTGACAGAGTGAGACTCTGACTCAAAAAAAAAAAAAAAAAAAAATTTTCAGGTGGCTGAAGGTATAAAAAGCTCAAGACATTGTCAGGGGCTAAGTAGTCCCAGGTAGAACAGTAAATTGGGAATGAACGGAAGGGAAAACCAATTTTGAACTCTGTTGTCTCTGTGTGTGTGTGTGTGTTTTTGGTCACTGTGGAGACATTAAAATTTTTCACCATGGGGGCCAGGCGCAGTGGCTCTTGCCTGTAATTCCAGCACTTTGGGAGGCCGAGGAGGGCGGATCACGAGGTCAGGAGATCAAGACCATCCTGGCTAACACAGTGAAACCCCGTCTCTATTAAAAATACAAAATCTTAGCCGGGTGTGGTGGTGGGTGCCTGTAGTCCCAGCTACTTGGGAGACTGAGGCAGGAGAATGGACTGAACCTGGGAGGCGGAGCCTGCAAGAGAGCTGAGATCACACCACTGCACTCCAGCCTGGGCGACAGAGTCTCAAAAGAAAAAAAAAAAAAAAAAAAAAAATTACCATGGGGTAGAAACACTGTGTCATATTTTTAGAAGATTATCATTTCCATAGGAGGAACCTGAGGACAGAGAGAGAGGTTAAGTAATTTGCCCAACACCAGAGTTGTCTTATTGAGACAGAAGAAAGGCCATGGGGATACAGTTAACTTTAAGCAACTAAGAATTATACAGATGTTCCTTGACTTATGATGGGAGTCTGTCCTGAATTACCCACCGTTAAGTTGAAAAGATCATAATTTGAAAATGCATTTAATACACATAACCTACTGAACTTCACAGCCTAGCCTAGCCTGCGTTAAGTGTGCTCAGAACACTTACATTAGCCTACAATTGTGCAAAATCATTTAATGCAGAGCCTATTTTGTAACAAAGTGTTGAATATCTCATGTAATATGTTGAATAATATATTGAAAGTGTATCACTTTTGGGCCAGGTGTGGTGGCTCACACCTGTAATCCCAGTACTTTGGGAGAATGAGATGGGTAGATCATGAGGTCAGGAGATCGAGACCATCCTGGCTAACACGGTGAAACCCCGTCTCTACTAAAAGTACAAAAAAATTTAGCCAGGCGTGGTGGTGGGCATCTGTAGTCTCAGCTACTCGGGAAGCTGAGGGAGGAGAATGGTGTGAACCTGGAAGGCGGAGCTTGCCGTGAGCTATCCTGCCACTGCACTCCAGCCTGAGTGATAGAGCAAGACTCTGTCTCAAAAGAAAAGAAAAGAAAAAGTGTATCAGTTTTATTCCATCATTAAGTTGAAAATTTGCAAGTCAAGGACTGTCTATATGAAAACATGGCTTTAGGACTGACTTTTTCTTTGTGCATCTTTACTAGATTGTGTAGAAAGTGTGTAAGTGGCAGAGATGTACAACTAACAGCCTCTACCTTGGTTAACTGTTCTCTTGGCCTCTCGAGATATTTGTAGTTTAGGAAGCATAAAATTTAATATCTACTAAGGATATTTCTCCCAGTACATGTTCACCTGCTTTACCTTGGCCCAAACACTGGGGTTATTAGGGAGGGCCATAGCCACCTTTATTGCTGCAAGGATCTGGCTTAGTTTAATCTACTAAATTGTTGTCATGGCCAGCATAGACCCACCCTTTGCCCATTTGTCTCTCTTTTTCAAGAGACATGTAGTGCAATAAGAATGTGAGTTTTTATCTAAGAGCTGCCACCTTTAGAACTGTTTCTAATCTGTGAAGTTCATAGTGATTATGCTATTTCTGCCTAAATGTGAGGGCAAGATTTCAAGGAAGCCCCATTCCGTGTGGATAGTCTTAGTGCTTATGTGTGGCAAACCCTAAAATCACATGTCAAATTAACATCAGGAAAACATGAGCAAATCTTCAGCCTTGTACTTTTGTGGGTGATGAAATTGCTTTTATGTAAGTGTTTATAATTTTGTTTTTAATCTGTAGGCTTATGTTTTCTACGTTCTGCATTAACTAATACATTCCTGTTTTCTGGAATGTACTAGGCCAGAATATACCTATGAGTGGAGCTGTAGTAGAGACTTAGGAATTAGAAGGGATGTTCAACTGAATGACTTTTAGGTTCCCTTTCATTTATGAGAATTTGTTATTCCACTTCCTTGGTGACTCAGAATAAAATTATATACTGATTTTCCTACAGGAAACTGTAGTTGATAGAAAAAAGGAGCACAAATATTGATTGCTCATCCATCCTACCTTTTGTTTAGGTTTAAACGAGTGATATATTACTGAAATTTGTCTTTTGATAATAATGATGATTTAATTCTTTAGCAACTATTTATACAATACTGGCCAGTGAAAAATTTCAGATGGTTCTCCATGTTTTAGGCTATCAGAGCAATACATTGGTCTGAAACATAACACCCTCAAAGCCTAAGAAAAGAATGAGGTGCACAATACAAGAGTCATTCCAATTAAGATATGGTAGAGAAATCTTTTTTTTTTTTTTTTTTTTTTTTGAGACGAAGTCTGTAGCCACTGCACGCAGCTAATTTTTTTATATTTTCAGTAGACACGGTGTTTCACCATGTTGGCCAGGCTGGTCTTGAACTCCGGACCTCAGGTAATCAGCCCTCCTCGGCCTCCCAGTGTGCTAGGATTACAGGCATGAGCCACCATGCCTGGCTGAGAAGGCATTCTTAAATAGTGGATGACAGTTCTCATAACTCAGAATCAGATAGGAAACTTTCCAAAAATATGGACTGCTAGACTCTACTTTGGAAATTTGGGATATGACATTGGAATCCTCTTCTAACTCAGAAGAAGCTGGGCTCTGGCCTTCTACCTGCCTGAGAAAAGCTTAGCACTCTCTTCTCCGACCAGTGTATGTGCAAAATGGATTGGGATTATCCTGGGAAGCAATCATTTCTCAGAGTCCCAAACATGATTTGGGGCAATCCCTGCCCACACCCTTCAATTCATTTCAGTTCATCTAGTATCCCTCCTTTGCTGTGCCAAACCCTGTGCATTTTACACCCGGTTGTCCAGATGTTCCTTCTCTTCTCCCCATGCATCAGTAAAATCCTATCACTACCACAAAACACAGACCTTCCTGCCTGTGGCACCTGCCTTCCTGAAACCCCTTACTACTCTAACCTTAAGATAGGATCATGGGGCTGTGCACGGTGGCTCATGCCTGTAATCCCAGCACTTTGGGAGGCTGAGGCAGGCGGATCACCTGAGGTCAGGAGTTCAAGACCAGCCTGGTCAACATGCTGAAACCCCGTCTCTACTAAAAATACAAAAAATTAACTGGGCATGGTGGCGGGTGCCTGTAATCCCAGCTACTTGGGAGGCTGAGGCAGGAGAATCACTTGAACCCAGGAGGTGGAGGTTTTGGTGAGCTGAGATCGTGCCATTGCACTCCAGCCTGGGCAACAACAACAACAACAACAACAACAAAAAAAGGATCCTGCAGATAAAGTTCATCTATCAATGCATGATGCCAAATTAAGAGGTGTATCTATAAATACATGTAATTTCAATACCTTTATAAATCTGAGGAATAGTATACCATTTCATTTTCTACATTGACCAATAGATTTTTTTTTTTGCATTGTTGGCAGATTGAAATAAGTGAATAAATATTTTTCCTTTATCGTGGACCTTCCTCAAATCACAAACCACAAAATACACAGTTCCTGTTGTGCACTCTGTTTCCAAAGGGAGAGACAATTACCTGCCCAGTCTAACATATTTTAACTTAGGTAGGCATAGGAAGGTTTATGTTGACTTGTTTGTTTTTCTTTTGGTGCAGGTTTCACTCCATCCTTAGTAATTGCTTTTGGAAAAGACACTTAACAGAAAAGCAAACTGTTACATCTGGAAGATTGATTATACCTTTTCTTCCATTTCTCTGTCCTTATCAATTTTCTATGACATTTGTGAAAGTCAGTATATTGTTCATTTTTTATAAGGATATGAAGAAAATGCTCAGCCATGAGAACTTTCAAAAAACAAACAGGGGGCTGCGCACGGTGGCTCATGCCTGTAATCCTAGCACTTTGGGAGGCCGATGCGTGCGGATCACGAGGTCAGGAGATCAAGACCATCCTGGCTAACACAGTGAAACCCCGTCTCTACTAAAGATACAAAAAATTAGCCAGGCATGGTGGCAGCCACCTGTAGTCCCAGCTACTCAGGAGGCTGAGGCAGGAGAATGGCGTGAACTTGGGAGGCGGAGCTTGCAGTGAGCCGAGATCGTGCCACTGCACTCCAGTAGCAACAGAGCGCGACTCCATATCCAATATAGAGAAAAAAAAAAAAAGAAAGAAAAGGTTGTAGCAATGAATACTTCCATCAGCAAAGTTTCAAAGTGTCTCTTTCCCACACACTCATACTATCAAACACTTTGGACCTTGTCATTCCAGTAGGTGATAACTTGTTATATCATTTAATTTGCGTTTCTCATTATGAAAGAGTTTGAACATCTCTTCCTATGTTTAAAAACTTTTAATTTCATTTTCTCTATATTCACTGTTCAATCACAGCCATTTTTCTATATTTTCTGTCATATTTTTTAACATTTATTTTTAGGCACCCTTTAAAGAGTAAAGAACATAGATAGCCCTTTGACTCTAATGTTCTTGCAGATTCTTTTTCCTTGCCATTTTGTAATGAGTGTTTTTAATATAAATGATGTTCTTCCCCAGCCTCACCTGGCCTGCCATGCACAGTGTTTTTTTTTTGAGACGGAGTCTCGCCCTGTCGCCCAGGCTGGAGTGCAGTGGCTCCGCCCCCCGGGTTTATGCCATTCTCCTGCCGCAGCCTCCTGAGTAGCTGGGACTACAGGTGCCCGCCACAGCACCTGGCTAATCTTTTTGTGTCTTTAGTAGAGATGGGATTTCACTGTGTTAGCCAGGATGGTCTTGATCTCCTGACCTCGTGATCCGCCCATCTCGGCCTCTGAAAGTACTGGGATTACAGGTGTGAGCCACCGCGCCCGGCACCATGCAGGTATTTTTAAAGTTTTTGTGTCATCAAATTTATCAGCATTTTCTTGTGTGAAGTTTAGATTTTGTTTTCTGTGGAAATACCTTCTTCCTTCCAAAATTACATAGAAAACGTTCGTTTGTCTTCTATTTTTCATTCTCTGTTTTAACTCTAATTTGCCGAAAATTGGAAGCATTGGTGAAAATAGTTTTTTTTCTCAAATGGCAACTTGTTTGACTATAGTATACATATACATTAAAAAATCCATCTTTTCTTCCTTGTTTTCAGGATCATATTTATCACCTCAAATTTGTGTATATATTTGTGTCTATCTTTGGAGTGTCCTGACCCATTTATTCATCTATTCATGTGCCAATACTTCCTGTTTCAGTTATTGTAACTTTTAAATATGCTTTAGTATCTGGTAGGACTGGTGATCCCTCATTACTTTTCTTTTTCAGAATTGTCTTCTTTAAAAAACTCTTGTTGGTATTTTTATGTATGTAGTCCCAGAATTTTGAGACATTGGTTTATTTCCAAGTTTTAACCATTATAAGCAATAGTTTTAAGATTTACCATCAAGATAATTTTGGGTTTTTTGCAAATAATCTTTCATTGCATTCTGCTTTATTTCTTTATAAAAGAATCTTAGATGTGGAATTATTGGGTAAAAATAATTAATTTTCTAAAAGCCTCTTAATGCATATTGTCACACTAACTTTCCAGAAAACTAGCATACTAACAGTATGTATTAGTTGTCTTTTGCTGTGTAAAAAAATTACTCCCAAATTGAGCTTAAAATAATAAGCATTTATTAATTCCAGTTTCTATGGGGCAGGTATCTGGCCATGGCTTAACTCAATTCCTCTGGTTCAGGGTCTCTCATAGGACTACAATCAAGGTGTCTGCCCGTGGTGAATTATCTCAAGGCTCCACTGAGGCAGGATTTGCTTCTGAGCTCATTCAGGTCACTGTTGGCATACCTCAGGTCCTCACTGGTTCTTGGCTGGAGATACCTGTTCCTTGCCACATTGGTTTCTTCGTAGGCCAGCTCAGAACATGGCAGCTGTTTCTCTCAGAGGGAGCAGGGGAGACAGTAGGAGAGAGGAAGCAACATGAAAGTCACGTTTTTTTTCTGTAGGTAACTTTGGAAATGACATCTCCCACTTTTGCTCTATTTTGTTTGTTAGTAGCAAGTCACTAAGTCCAGCTCACTCATGAAGGTAGTGGATTACACAAGGCATGAATTCAAGGAGGCAGGAATCACTGGGGACAATCTGAGAGGCCACCTACCACAGAGCTCTAGTTTCATTGCATTGTCACCAGCGTGGAGTGTTTGTGTTGTTAAAACCTTTCAGCTTGATATGTAAAAATCATTGTATTTTACTGTAGTTTCATTTTCTATTTCTTTTACTACTAAGGAAGAAAAGACAATTTATTATTTATTGATTATTTGTATTTTTTTTTTTTTTTTGAGATGGAGTCTTGCTGTGTCGCCCAGGCTGGAGTGTACTGGCCTGATCTTGGCTCACTGCAAGCTCTGCCTCCCGGGTTCACACCATTCTCCTGCCTCAGCCTCCCGAGTAGCTGGGACTGCAGGCGCCTGCCACTACGCCCTGCTAATTTTTTTGTATTTTTAGTAGAGATGGGGTTTCACTGTGTTAGCCAGGATGGTCTGAGTCTCCTGACTTCATGATCCACCTGCCTTGGCCTCCCAGAGTCCTGGGATTACAGGCACCAGCCACCGCGCCTGGCCGATTATTTATAATTTTATTCTGTAAATTAAATGTTTTCCCCCTTTTTCCTCTTTAAGGATTTTAGTTTCCCCATCTCCATAAATTTGTAATGCTAACTTAATTTGGAATTGTGACCCTTCTATGGAAGAAAGAGTTGCCCTGTTAACTTCAAGGAGGTGAGAGAAATTTGTATCTCATTTTGCACTATGGTTCAATGCTAGTACTTTTTTCTTAATGAAAAGATTGAGGTATTAACTGCAGATACCATTGGTTGATGCTACTGAAACTACCAAAAAAAAAAAAAAAGAAAATGAAACTTGACATTTATTTCCCTAGCTGCCACTGTATTTGTAATAACATATTGACATTTAATGTTTTAACACTTGTTACAGATCATCTACTAATTTGCAGGCTAATCATTATCATCTAACTTTTTCAATGCAAAATTGGTTAAAACTAATTAAAGTGCTATGCTAACAATTTGCAGAACTACAAAAGCTTTATCTATTAAAAGGTTCCAAGGAGGCCAACTCTCAGATAATAAAAAACTTGAGTTTTGCTTAGAAGATCAAGAATTGAATAGCAATAAGTAACATCACCTGCAATTGTAGGAAGCTTATTATTTCCTAAGACAATAAAGAAATATTATACAAGAAAGAGAACATCAGACATGCATCAGTCAATATGTGACCCTGGGCAAATCATTTAAGCCTGTCGATTTCTTCATCTACAAAAAGGAGACCTATGGCTTTGTTACATATTTTGAAATGCCATAATCATTAATGAAGTAATATCTGGAAGACATAAAATTTATGGGAATATTTCTTTTTATGACTCTTGGTAAATTTTCTGCTTTGGAATTCAGCCCCTTCCATTGCTAGACAGCTTTAATTATAGGACAAGTCTTCCCTTACTTTAAGCTAAAGTCTGTCTTTTGCTAACTTATCTCCATTCATTGTTGTTTTATACTTTGAAACCACTCTAAGTTTAATTCTTCTACTACATTATTAGTACTTAAAATGCTTGAAATAAACTCCTTAGTTCCCCTAGAAGATTTGTAAAGAATCTGCTGTAAGCAGTATTCAGTCTAAAATAAAATTTGCCTTTTTATTTAGGAAAACCTACTAGAAAACCTATTTTGTTTAGGAAAACCTATTTGAGAACCTAGGGGAATTGTCATTTCCTTAGGTCAGATCATAATCACTAAAACCCTGCAATAAAACTCAGCTACATGTAGTGCTTTAGAATAAAATGACAATTACACACAGATACTTGGTCATTATTCTGTGTTTGCTTAAATATAGAGCAAAATATGGGGCCGACAAAATATAGAAGCATTCTGATAGCTGAGCTCATGCTGCATTTGTAAGATCAATTAGACTCGCAGGAAAGGCCTGTTCTGGCAGAAAGATGACTCTGAGTGGGCTGGAGGGCAACAGGGAGCTGGAGGAGGATCTGCTTTACATTTAAGGTTGGACCGTGTGTTGGATGAGAATGGAGAGAAATTTTCTTTCTAGTGCTATTCCATAGTAAATGCTCAATATATTTATTTGATCTTTTAGTAGGATGATATTTTGCTTTAGTCTTTTGTCTGGGGTTGATGAATGTACAGAACCTACTATTTTGTTATTGGTCATCTTAAATCTTTCTTCATGAAAATCAATGTATTTTATCAATTCATATTTTTGAAGTATGTATTATGGGCTATACATTGTACTGGGCACTGGGGATGTTAAAGTGAATTAGGCAAGGTCTCCTTGCTGAGGGAGTTTGTGTTATAGATGAGTGAAAAATAAGAAAACGAGGAAGAGGTTTTCTCCAGAGGTCCAGAGATCAGGCCTTCCCATGGAGGTGGATCACAAGGCGGAAAGGGGGTCCCTCGAGGCTTCTCAAAGGGAGGCTGAGGCTGACTCTTGAAGGCTGAGTGAGGGATGGGAAGGGCATTCCTGGCACAGGACAGAGTATATGCAAAGGCACTGAGGAGAGAATCTACAAGGCCTACTTAGGCAACCACTGGTGGTTGGAAGCAGCTTGAATTAGGAAGTGCAAGAGGAGCAGTGATAGGAGATAAATCTAGAGAAGGAGCAAAAGGCCATGTATCAACAACATGCAAAGCCCTTTAAAAGAAATTGTATTATGTACTCTCCTTGCTTCTCATTTTCCCCGCCTTAGACTAATTTTCTCATCTTCTACTACAAAACTTTTTCCACTCACTGTCATTTCCTGATTTATTTCCCTCCAGGCACTACTTCTAAGCACTTCTCCCTGTATGCACACAACCCTGTCCTTATCATCCAACACCAGGCCTTTCATTTTGGCTTGGACTGCTGGTTATGGGTTCAGTAAGGCCAGGCTATTTAACTATACTGCTGCTTGTCAGGGGGTTTATGAAATTTTTAATCGGGATTTATGTAAATCAGTATAAGGTAACTTCTAAAACCTTTATAAAACTTTATTTTTTTAAGACTAAATCACAGGTTAAAAGTTTAATGACGTCAACACAACTCAAACTAGCTTTAAAAAAGAATATATAGTTCATGTTACTGAAAATTTCAAATGTAGAGCATTATCTGTCATTGCTAGCTCTGGGGCTCAACAAATGTGAGCAGAACTTTGGCTGTGACTCCCTCCTTGTGTTTTAATTCTTCTTTATTATGCGCTGGCTCTATTAGCTGGCTCTGTCTATGGGGTGGCCTCTGGCAGCTCCAGATTGGTGGTGTCCATAGAGTTAGGATTCTCAGTGTAGAGAGTGCTTCTCCTTCTCAACATTTCTACCTGATGCTTCGGATTTGAGTGTTACTGGCCTGGGTATGCCATGTATCCATTCCTGAATAAATTATCATGGCTAGAAGGATGAAACCCAGATAAGCAACCGCATACCTATATCAGGAGTGGGGTGGGAGCTTTGAGGCAGCCAAAGTCCAAACCACGTGCATAAAAATATGGAAGGAATGGTTTTCCCTCGTCACTAGGATGTCCTACCAGAAGATGGAGAAAGGAGTGTTTGTCAGCAAAAGCAAAATGTACCTAACATGAAGATTTTAAAATTGATCATCCATTCAATGAAATTTATTGAGTGTCCAGGATTTCAAGGTATCATGATAAATAAGTGCGGTTACTTACTGTCCTCAGGATGGTCACAGTCTTCAAGTAAAAAATGATAGGTTAATGTATCATATTAATCAACAAGCAACACTTATCTTTGAATCCACATTGTTTAATCTCATCTTCAGTGTTACAAGAAACTGTGAAGACTTTGATAAAATCATTATGCATTACAGAGACTGGAAATTTCAGACCTGAAAAAAATATGTAAATTAAATCATTTTTATTGCATTAGAATGATTGTATTAAAAATGTTTTGAATACGGTACCAGGGACTATGAAAAAAGACTGACATATTTATTAGAGGAGAGTCAGTGGGTGAAAACCAGCTGTTTTCGTATTGGGTAAAAAGGTTGGAAAAGCTGAGACTTCAGAAGCTTTTAAAACGATAAAAGACATGAATTTGGCAATCTTGGGTGCAGAAATTATCCATGAAAAGGATGGTTAAGGATGATCGTAATCTTTAGGAAGAGAGATGATTGTAAGTGAAAAGTAACACAGACAAGATACAAGATAAGTGGGCTGGGCGCAGTGGCTCACCCCTGTAATCCCAGCACTTTGGGAGGCCGAGGGGGGCACATCATGAGGTCAGGAGTTCGAGACCATCCTGACTAACACGGTGAAACACCATCTCTATAAAAAAAAAAAACAAAAAAACAAAAAAATTAGCCAGGCGTGGTGGTGGGTGCCTGTAGTCCCAGTTACTTGGGAGGCTGAGGCAGGAGAATGGTGTGAACCTGGGAGGCGGAGCTTGCAGTGAGCAGAGATCATGCCACTGCACTCCAGCCTGGGCGACGGAACGAGACTCCATCTCAAAAAAAAAAAAAAGACACAAGAAAGAATATAAGTCTTACTAGATGATAACACCTTTTAAAAAGTCAGCACTCCATTGGGATTCTCATTGAAATGTCAAGACACTCACCTTAAATATACTATAGTTCTGAAGATGTCATGCACATCTTTATAACCAACAATCCTAAACAATGTGGCATCTTACATTTACCCACCCATTTGTCTCCAGGTCCAATCAGACCTTCCAGATGAGTGTCAAATCTAAGTGTCTCACTCAGGGTTGTGCATTTTACTGTCCCTCCTTCCCTCCCTCTCTCCCTTCCCTCCCTCCCTCCCTTCCTTCCTTCTTTCTTTTTTTGAGACAGAGTCTCACTCTGTTGCCCACACTGGAATGCAGTGGTATGATCTTGACTCACTGCAACCTCTGTCTCCTGGGTTCAAGCAATTCTTACACCTCAGCCTCTAGAGTAGCTGGGTACAGATATGTGCCACCACGACTGGCTAATTTTTGTATTTTTAGTAGAGACAGGGTTACGCGATGTTGGCCAGGCTTGTCTCAAACTCCTTACTTCAGATGATTCGCTAGCCTCGGCCTCCCAAAGTGCTAGGACTATAGGCATGAGCCACCTTGCCTGGCCAGGTCTTATTCTTTTAATAGTTTAAATAAAATTCGATCCTGACATTATAAAAGCATATGTGGTAACTTGCATTTAAGCCTTCCTTTTATGGGAAGGTGGGTATGGGGATTTGAGGATTTGCTAGGGAAAAATTAAGAAGAAAAATGCAGAAATGTGGTGCTCTGGAATAGTACAAATATTCTGGTTAAGAATCTCAGTATAGGAAACATAACCTACTCTCTCTGACTTGAATTATTTATTAGAAACACAAGTCCTTTTTTCTTTTCTTTTTTTTTGAGACAGAGTCTCGCTCTGCCGCCCAGGCTGGAGTGCAGTGGCAGGATCTCAGCTCACTGCAAGCTCCGCCTCCCGGGTTCCCGCCATTCTCCTGCCTCAGCCTCCGGAGTAGCTGGGACTACAGGCGCCCGCCACCTCGCCCGGCTAGTTTTTTGTATTTTTTAGTAGAGACGGGGTTTCACCGTGTTAGCCAGGATGGTCTCGATCTCCTGACCTCATGATCCGCCCGTCTCGGCCTCTCAAAGTGCTGGGATTACAGGCTTGAGCCACCGCGCCCAGCCCCCTTTTTTCTTCTCTGTTTTTTACTTAAGTTGACAGAACAATGATTAAAAAATATGTGAATAGCCTAACAGTGAATACCGTGTACTTACCACCTAGTTTGATAGATTGAAAAGTTATTAGAAATTTTGAAGGCACTTTATCTTTACTAATTTATCTTTACTAATTCTGTACCTTTCCCTTCCTTCTTACATACATTATTTAGTTTTCCATGTTTTTGAACCTTATATGAAAGGAACCAAACTGAGCTTTTAATTTTCTTCCAATATGCTTTTAAGTTTTGCTTAACATTATTGAGATTTATCCTTGCTCTTGCACATAACTGTATTCCATTCTTATTTATTTATTTATTTATCTGTGGCCCAGGCTGGAGTGCAGTGGGGCAATCTTGGTTCACTGCAAGCTCCGCCTCCCGGTTCACGCCATTCTCCTGCCTCAGCCTCCCGAGTAGCTGGGACTACAGGTGTCCGCCACCACACCTGGCTAATTTTTTGTATTTTTAGTGGAGACGGGGTTTCACTGTATTAGCCAGGATGTCTTGATTTCCTGACCTTGTGATCTGCCTGCCTTGGCCTCCCAAAGTGCTGGGATTACAGGCATGAGCCACTGTGCCTGGCCTTCATTCATTTGTATTTGTGTAGTATTCCATTATGTGAATACACCACCATTTGTGGATTCATTCTACTGTTGATGGTGTTTGTGTGTGTGTGTGTTTATAGTTACTGAATAGTGATAGGTATATTCTTATCCATGTTTCCTGGATTGAGTGGAATTGAAGGGTCTGCATCTCAATAGATAAATTCCAAATTATTTTGTGAGGTGGTTTTACTACCAGCAGCAGTGTAGAAGAATCCCAGTTGTGGCCAGGCGCATTGACTCATGCTTGTAATCCCAGCACTTTGGGAGGCTGAGGCGGGCGGATCACAAGGTCAGGAGTTCGAGATCAGCCTGGCCAATATGGTGGAACCCCTTCTCTACTAAAAGTACAAAAAAACTTAGCCGGGAATGGTGGGGCACTCCTGTAATCCCAGCTACTCAGGAGGCTGAGGCAGGAGAATTGCCTGAACCTGAGAGGCGGAGATTGCGGTGAGCTGAGATGGCACCAAAAAAGAATCCCAGTTGCTGCATGTCGTTTCAACTCTTGATAGCCAGAGATAAATTATTTTTAGCCTAGTAAACTTACAATGGTGATTTATTGTGCTTTATTTTGTATTCATTGATCACTAATGAAGTTGAGTATCTTTTTAGTTATTACCCTTTCAAGTTTCTGTTCAAATCTTTGGGCCATTTTCCATTGGATTTTTTTTTCTCTTTTATTTTTAGTATTTCTTCATATATTGAATTAATCTGCACCTTTTCATAACTTGCCTGTTCACTTTCTTCTGTAAGTCTTTTGTTGAATGAAAAATCATGATTATGATGTTCTTAAACTTATCCATATTTCCTTTATTGTTTGAACTTCTTGCATTAGACATTCTTTTTGATTCCAATGGTCACATATAAAGAATGTGACCTATTCTTTTTATATAGGTTTTATAGTTTTGCTTTATTTTACATTTCCCCCATACATTTCACATCAGTTTCTTTGGAATTGACTTTGCATTATGTGAGAGTTCTGTCCTTCCTCCTCAAAGTGAGTAACAACTATTGTAGGATCATTTTTTATATTTTTTATAAAAAGCACCCTTTCCACACTGACTGATAGTGCCATATTTGTCAAACATCTAGATTACATCTATGTGAGTGAGGACCTTTTTTGGAGTGCTCTTTTTTCTGTACCTTTTGTCTGTTTTCTGTTCTGCCAGGAGCATACTGTATTTACTGCTATAGATTCAAAATACTTTTTGTTATCTGCCATGGCATTTCTCATTTTATTTTCTTCTTCAACATATCTATTCTATTTTGCGCCATTTGAAAGTAAGTTGCAGGTATTGTGACATGTTACCCAAGAAGATCCCAGGGTATGTAATTATCACAGTAATGAAATTTTGTATTAATAGAACACTATTATTTACTATATATTCTATTTTCAAATTTCAACAGTTGTTCTAATAATGTCTTTTATAGCAACATTCTTTCCCTGTTTCCAGATCCAATCTTGGGTCACACATTACATTTAGTTGCCACATCTCATTAGTTTCCTTTAATCTGGAACACTTCCTCAGACTTTTTGTCTTTTTTTTTTTTTGAGACAGAGTCTCACTCTGTCACCTAGGCTGCAGTGCAGTGACGCAATCTTGACTCACTGCAACCTCCGCCTCCTGGGTTTAAGTGATTCTTCTGCCTCAGCCTCCCAAGTAGCTGGGGCTACAGGTGCCTGCCACCACACCCTGCTAATTTTTTGTATTTTTAGTAGAGATGGGGTTTCACTGTGTTGGGCAGGATGGTCTTGATCTCTTGATCTCATGATCCACCCTCCTTGGCCTCCGAAAGTGCTGGGATTACAGGCATGAGCCACTGCACCTGGCCTTGTCTTTCATAATAGTGACATCTCTGAAACTACAGGGCAGTTGTTTCTGTGAAATGCCCTTCAATGCTGATACAGTTGCTTTTATTCTTTTTTCTGAGACGCAGTCTCGCTTTGTCACCAGGCTGGAGTGCAGTGGTACGATCGGCTCACTGCAACCTCTGCCTCCCAGGTTCAAGCAATTCTCCTGCCTCAGCCTCCTGAGTAGCTGGGACTAGAGGCATGCACCACCACACCCAGCTACTTTTTGTATTTTTAGTAGAGACAGGGTTTCACCGTGTTGGCCAGGATGGTCTTGATCTCCTGACCTCGCAATCCGCCCACCTTGGCCTCCCAAAGTGCTGGGATTACAGGCGTGAGCCACCGTGCCTGGCCCAGTTGCATTTTTAATCGGAATATTAGGTAAGTTACATCATTCCCTTCTCAGTGCATAATATCAAAATGTCAGTTTCTCTTGTTATTGAGGCTACTACTTTTGTTAACCTGGTTAAGATGATGTCAGACAGTTTTCTCCACTGTAAAGTTTTTCATTTTTTCCTATACAATTAATAATCATTGGAAAGAAATGTGTAGACTATGTAAATGTTTTGTAATTTATCAAAATTTTATGCAATAATTTTGACATCCATTGATGATTCTTGCCAAAATCAACTATTTTTACTATGGTTTCTGATCAATTATATTTTAACTATTATGTCATTCCTTCTACATTTATCATTGCCAAAAGTAGATACAAGTTCTATTTGGTTCTTTAACAAATATTCTTGATCATTTAGAAATAACTTTACCTTTTCACTTGTCTCCATGTTTTTTATTTCACACTATATAATAAATTTAGGTAATATTTTATATGTCTTTGTTAATTCCAACATCTGATCTGCTTGGGTCTAATTTTCTATTTGTTATTTCCTTATATGTGTCATTGTTTTTGACTATGGACTCAATTTTTTGGGTACTTTATCTGAGGCAATTCTTTGCCTTTCTCTGGGCACTTCTGGAAACTACCAACCAAATACTACTTTACATAAAATTATTTGGTGAGGGTTTATAGGCCATTAAGGAAGTGTGAATTTGGGTTATAAAATTCTGTGAAGGCTGGCTTGTAGTTAAGAACTTTTAGGGGCAAATTTTTTCCTTACCAGGCAGCACTGAAATTCAGCAGGCGCTGTTTTTTTTTGTTGTGTTTGGAGTGAGGAGGTATGTAGGTTTGTTTCAAATTCACCCTTTCCCTGAGGCTGTAGCTGTTGGATAGTCAGCTTCATGTGGTAGGGTCTTCTATGGGATTCCTTGCCTTTGAAGGGCTCTGGCTTTATCTTCTGCCCCCAGTCCCCCAGAGGCCATGACAAATGAAGCTCAGGTTCACCAGGTGTTGACATGCCTCAGGACAAAATCTGGCTCTAGTGAGTTGCTCATCTCTCTGAATTCCTGTTTCCACTTAATTTTTGGCTTCTGGATATTTCTTATCATTTTTGTTATCCATTTGATATATCTTAAAATAAGCTTTCAGTAATTTAACAAGCCTCTTAATTGTTTTTAGAGAAAAAACAATTAAGGGTTTTTCCTATGACTGGTACCTACCTTATGGGTACCAATCAGAGGACTCTTTTTTTTTTTCGTCGGAGTCTTGCTCTGTCACCCAGGCTGGAGTGCAGTGGTACGATCTTGGCTCACTGCAACCTCCGCCTCCCGGGTTCAAGAGATTCTCCTGCCTTAGCTTCCTGAGTAGCTGGGACTACAGGTGCACTCCCGGCTAATTTTTGTAGTTTTAGTAGAGACGGGGTTTTACACTGTTGGAAATGGAGTCCTCAGTGGTCTCTGTCTTTATATTGAGATCCACTTTGCCTTTAATAAACTCACACAAGGGTGAACATATTCACATATACCAGTGGTGTAGATCTGCATGTATCAGAATAAACATCTTCTCCTAGAATAATGCATAAGGCCCACTAGTTTAATACTTAATGAGGTTACTTCAGGCAGTTGTAGTAAAAAAATACGGAGTTTCATAGGTGGTTTATTTGATCACAGATAATTTTCCAACTTTTTGGCTGAGTTGATCAAACAGTAAATACAATGCATGGCAGGGAATTAAATGAGATCTTATGGTCTAAACAAATGTAAAGGATTATTTTAGCTTTTCTTCTAAATATTTGTTTGAAATGACTCATATAACAGGCATTTCATAACTATTGAATGAATGAGCAATGAATGAATGAACAAATGAACGACTGTTATTCAACTGCTCAAACCCAGTTTATTGTACACAGGATAGCCTACGGTTGGCCATCATTGAATGAGTAAGGTTTATACCTGGCCTCTTCCATGCTTACGAGCTTGCATAGACCTGATCATGGGGAAGGGGTGGAGAAGGAGGTTTTCAGCGAAACATTGTAAATACTTGCCTCACTCCAGCCTGTAAATTGAATTTCCAACATAAATCCTATCCTAGGCATCAACAGTGCAGTATGATTTGGAAAGGTACAATTGATGTAAATATAAGAGCTGACTATTTATCAAGCTATCTCGTTCTTTTTCCACCAAGAGGTAAACAGGCTGTAGCATTTGCTGTCATTGAAATACACTGAATTTTCAAGGACTGCTTCCTAAATTCTGGTGATTTTGTTTGGAAACATTTTGCCTGAAATTCTGGCAGCTGCTGCTCTTAGCAGGGTGAACTATAAGGCTAGTCAGAGACTGGAACAGAATTATAAGGACCTTAAACTCTCAGAGGGAAGCCTCAACTTGCTCTGGATAGTGGCCCAAAGCGAGACAGAAAGTTTCCTGGGCAGGATAGATGATTAGAAAAAAGTCCTCTGACCGGGCACGGTGGCTCACGCCTGTAATCCCAGCATTTTGGGAGGCTGAGGCTGGCAAATCACAAGATCAGGAGATAGAGATAGAGACCATCCTGGCTAACATGGTAAAACCCTGTCTCTACTAAAAATACAAAAAATAGCCGGGAGTGCACCTGTAGTCCCAGCTACTCAGGAGACTAAGGCAGGAGAATCTCTTGAACCCGGGAGGCGGAGGTTGCAGTGAGCCAAGATCGTACCACTGCACTCCAGCCTGGGTGACAGAGCAAGACTCTGACAAAAAAAAAAAAAAAAAAAAAGAGTCCTCTGATTGGTACCCATGAGGCAGGTACCAGTCATAGGAAGACCATAGGACTGAGTTTTCAACACACAGGCATGGCTTAAGTATGGCTGGATATAGCACCCGAATATGATTTGAAAAATACCTTAGGTTATAAATCAGGTCCATCTAAGGCACTTACTAAAGCGGTTATACCTTCCACCTCATCTCCCACTCCCCTTTGAACAGAACAGAACAATTTGTAGTTCTTTGTATTTTGATTCTTTGTACATCTTTAATGGTAACTAAAGCCTTATTAATGCTTATTTATTCAAATATGTTTGCACAGTGGCCTTTTCTAAGGGATTCCTCCCATGTGATTTGCTAGAAAGGAATGTAGAGAGTTGCAAGACCAGGTTTCCTACATTCTAGAAAACAAGTTTCACAGACTATGAAAATCTTGATTGTTAAATATTCATTCCTTCATTTCAGTTATAAATAAAAATATTATTACCACCTCCCTCCCATACATAGTTACAGCCTCAGGAGTGTGGCTGTAACACTCAGGAGTGGCTAAGTGAAGTTATCTATTTGCAGGTGGTCTGCAATTTATGTAATCTCTGGAAAGTCATTCCAACTAGATAGTTTATATTGAGTTTGGTCAAAAAATTGATGAAGAATTTATTATTCCAAAGCTATTTCATTTGTTCTTTACCTTTGCTAGTGACTAAACACTGAAGGAATAATTATGTAAATTTTAACTAGCTATTTATGCTCAAATAATTTTGGTTCAATAACCAAGAGTGTAATCTGCTCAGTTCAGAAAACTCTATTAGATGTTGCGTTTTGACATCTGGTTGCTGAGCATGGCGGTGAAGTGTTCGTCCACTGCAACAGAACAGAGGTATAAGGCGACTCACTTTTTGTAATGATCTGGCTCTCTGTCACTATCCACTGATCTGGGACATAAGTATTTGTGGGTGACTCAACAAATTTAGAGAAGAGCTTTGAACATGAGAATGTTTAAATTGCTTGAAAGTATCACCTGTATAGATAAAGTCTTGGCACAATTTAAATTCAAGAGACAACTTAACGTGGTTTTAAATTTCCCAAGAGACTGTCGGAGTGTTCTCATAGACTGAAAAACAGGTAGCAGTAATAAGTGACCAGATGACATCCAATTAACTTATTCCATTTCTTTGATAAGAACAGAGATTAATATTTGATATAGAGAAAGATTACCGTCAGCATTTGCATTGTCTGGTTTAATTTAGTTTGGTTGTTTGAACTACATAACCCCAGATTTTCTGTGTTTTTTGAGAGAGTACCGGTATAAATCTGAAATTTGTAGATGATTCATATATTTGGCAAAATGGTTAATCTAGAACATTTTAAACCAAATCCTGAGATGGAGAAGAAATTCTAAGATACAAAATTATACTCACAGAGAACAATGTGATATGAAGAAATTCTCTGATAGAAAATCATACCCACAGAGCACAATGTGAGGTAGCAGCGTCAACTCAATAAATCTTAGGTGTGTGGAACAAATAGGTTTTGGGAAGGTGACTTATGTGGATTTTAGACAAGAAATGAACCAAAATTTTAACAACAAAAACAGGTTAGCATGATTTTTCATTATTTCCAGTGTCATAACTTGTGAGGGTTAGTATTTATGAAGAGGGCACTGAATTTTGATCATAATACCAATAGTAGTAATAACTATAATAATTATAGCTACAGCTTTTATTCAGAACTTAGGCTGTACTCATTGCCTCTATCTATAATTCCCCATTGTAAATACTATTATTATATATTAAAAAATCTTTATTTTCCTCTGGGATGTGATCCTGTTTGTGCAGCTTGGTTCTTTGTTTGGTTTTATTTTGTTTGTTGTTGTTGTTTTGAGACAGGATCTCACTCTGTTGAGTACAATGGCGCAGTCGTAGTTCACTGTATCCTTGAACTCCTGGCCGCAAGTGATCCTGCACCCTTGGCCTCCTGGGTTGCTGGGATAATAGGCACGAGCCACTGTGCCCAGCCTGTCGCATCTGTTTTGCAGTTGAAGAAACTGAAGTTCAGAGATGCCATGTAACTTACTCTATTAGTAATAAATAATAAGTTAGCTAAGAATAAGGAATCGAGATTTCATTGGTTTAATTGGTGCTTTAAAAATTACTAGTTTATGGAATCAGTGGGCTCAAAAAAACATATTCCAGGACTAGAGAACAGAGTAAAAGTAGGGGAAACAATTGTTTCTTTTAGATGGCACACTGCAAAGGATGGCATTTTGGAAACAGTGTCATGGCATGCTTCTTATACATCAGGTGGGTGAGTGAGTGGGCAGGAGTAAGATGTCCAAGCCTGTCACTGATCAAGAAACTTACAGCAACCGACTCTTAACTGCCATTTCTCATTTCTTCTGTGCTGGGCTCGAACAGCTTTAAAGTAACATATTCTGGGTGCCCAGGCCACTAGTGGGATGGGGTGGGATTAACGACAAGAAAAGAATGGTGAAAGAATACAAGATATGCTTTTATGAACTGGCCTCTTCCTTCTTTCCTAATGTTTCCTTCTCCTCTATCCTCCCTTGCTTCCATTTGGGCTTCTCGTACAATCTGACCTACTTGTTTTCAACCATGCTGTTTCTTTTGTTTGGAGACTGACTGTCAATCTTGCAAACAGCTCCTTTTTTTAAAGTCAGTTGAAATGTGACTTCAGTGGCAAAGCTTCTCCTGAGTCCCCATTAGGGAAGCTTCAGTGCTCAGACGGATGTTTACACAGCCCTTCACTGAAGCAATAGTGTTAGAATATTGTGATTGTTTGCTTGTTTCTTTGACTTCCCACCAGATTGTATACTTATCTAAGACAAGGAGATTTTACTTTTTTTGTATCTTTGTGCCTCCAGTGCCTCACACATGGTACTCCATAATAAAAAATGTATTGAAGTTCAATAACTGAATAAATGAATAAATCAGTCATAGTTGAGAGAGAATAGTGTAGTGGCATAGTAAGGATATAAGTAAAGAAGGCATTCAGGTGACTATTTAAATATCTACAAGTGGTGCTCACTGGAGAGAGGTGGGTGAGAATGAAAGACAAGAGCAGCAAAATGATATTATTGTGGGAATTGTCGACAGACTACACAGCTAAGCTGAAGTTATGAATTGTACACATTGCTCAGATTATAAAACAGGCAAAACAGAAAAATATACCAGTGATAACACAATCCAACTCTCTGGATAGCTGCTTAGAATTTTAGTGTGCTAAAAGCAGAACATCTGATTAATATTTTACAATTTCAGCTCTCAAAAGGCACCGGAAGGAGCAAGGGCAAGGCTGTTCAGGGCCTAGCATTAACATAGTGCTGGCAGGCATGGTGTGGAATAGACAGAAATTCCAGGAAGGGGAGACTTGGCTGTCTTTGCAATAAATGAATACTTTTATTGTTCTAGCCATTAAAATTGTGCACATATTTGTAAAAAGTGGAATGTAAAGAAATGTAGAAAGAGAAAAGAAATATAGCCCTAGATCTTCTTTAAGCCCAGTTGCTACTAACATTTGTGGTATTTCTTCAAATCTTTAAAAATAATGAATGTATGTATAATACATGGCATTTTTCACACATTTGGGATGTATGATTTGGTAATGCATTTTTAAAAATTACTATTATTCCAAGAGTCTTTTCCCCATATTATTTATTTATTTATTTATTTAGAGAGTTTCGCTCTTATCACCCAGGCTGGAGTGCAGTGGCTTGATTTCGGCTCACTGCAACCTCCACCTCCCGGGTTGAAGCGATCCTCCTCCCTCAGCCTCCTGAGTAGCTGGGATTATAGGTGCCCAGCACCATGCCTGGCTAATTTTTTGTATTTTTAGTAGAGATGGGGTTTCACCATGTTGCTCAGGCTGGTCTCAAACGCCTGACCTCAGGTGATCCATCCACCTCAGCCTCCCAAAGTGCTGGGATTACAGGCATGAGCTACCATGCCCAGCCTTCCGTATTATTTTAGATTCCTTTATAATATCACTTTCTTAGATATATAATGTTCCATCTATGTATATATCATAACTCAGAAATATTTAACTCTTAGATGCTTAACTTGTTTTCAGTTTTTGTTATAATAAGTAATACTGCAATGAATAACTTTATTGAGGACATAACTCATATCTTTTGTATTATTTTCTGGATGGATTTCTAGAGTGAAATTATAGGCAGAGTATGACTGGTAAGACTTCATACTTTCACTAATTTCTTTTCAGTATTACACTTCCACTAGTGGGTTACCGAAGTGATGTTTTCATTTTATCCTGTCTTCTATATAAATATATGTATACACGTATGTTTACAATGTATATGTCTTAGTTTGTTTTCTGTTGCTATAACAGAATACTACAGACTGAGTAATCCATAAACAATAGAAGTTTATTTCGTTCACAGTTCTGGAGGCTAGGAGGTCCCAGATCGAGAGGCCACATTTGGTGAGGGCCTTCTGCTGTGTCATAGCATAGTCAAAGGCATCACATGGTGAGAAAGAGTGTGCATGAGACAGAGAGAAGAAATTGGGCTGAACTAATTCTTTCGTTAGGAGCCCACTTTCGAGATAACTAACCCATTTTCACTGTAATGGCATTAATCTGTTTACAAGGGTGGAGCCCTCATAACCTAATCACCTCTTGAAGGCCTCCCACTTCTCAACACTATCAGAAAGGTGATTAAATTCCTTCCCTCCTTCCCTTCCCTTCCCTTCCGTTTCCTCTCTTCTTCTCCCGTCCCCTCCCCTCCCCTCCCCTTCCTTCCTTTTTTTTTTTTTTGACAGGGTCTCACTCAGTCACCCAGGCTGGAGTGCAGTGGTGTGATCTTGACTCACTTTGGCTTTAACTTCCTGGGCTCAAGCGATCCCTCCACTTCAGCCTTCCAAGTAACTGGGACTACAGGTGCATGCCACAATGCTTGGCTAATTAAAAAAAAAAAAAAAAAAAAACTTGTAGAGACAGAGTCTCATTATGTTATTCAGGCTGGTCTTGAACTCCTGGGCTCAAGCTATTCTCCCACCTTGGCCTCCCGAAGTACTGGGATTACAGGCATGAGCCACTGGGCCTGGCCTGGCAATTAAGTTTCACATGAGTTTTGGAGGGGATATTGAAACCATGGCTGTATATGTACACGTGTATATATAATTGTAAATGTACACTCAACATATATGTTTTGATTTGCATTTTCTTGAGTACTAAAGAGCATCTTTGATTGATTAGTGGGTACAAATATACAGTTTGATAAAAGAAATAAGACCCAGTGTTTGATCTTTCAGTAGGGGGATTATAGTTTATAATTGCATTAGTCCATTCTCACATTGCTGTAAAGAAATACCTGAGACTGGGTAATTTATAAAGAAAAGAGGTTTAACTGGCTTGCAGTTCTGTAGACAGTACAGGAAGCATGGCAGCTTCTGCTTCTGGGGAGGCCTCAGGAAACTTCCAATCATGGAAGGAGTAGGTGCCTTACATGTCAGAAGCAGCAGCAAGAGTGAGGGGTGGGGGAGGTGCTACATACTTTTAAGTGACCACATCTTGTGAGCACTCACTCACTGTCTCCAGGACAGTACCGAGGGGAATGGTGCTACACCATTCATGAGAAACCACCCCCATGATTCAATCACCTCCCACCAGGCCCCACCTCCAACACTGGGGATTACAATTTGACATGAGATTAAGTGGGGAAACAGACCCAAACCATTTCAATAATAATGTATTGTATATTTCTAAAGAGCTAGAAGAGAATAATTCAAATGTTTCTAGCATAAAGAATAGACAAATATTTAAGGTAATGGATATCCCAATTCCACTGGTTTGATCTTTACAAATGTTATGAATATTAAATTATCACACGTATCCAAAAATATGTACATCTATTATGTATCAATAAAAAAGTTTGACTACTAAAGAGTTTAAAGACAACTAAGAGTTTAGAATACTTCACAGTCAGCAAATTGTCCCTTTAAGACTTTTGCCCAGGTTCTTTCCTATTTAGTTCTTACTTATTTTTCTTTTTCTTGACATATAACACTATCATTTTAACAACAGAGACACAAAAGACTTGCGCTTGCCTTGAAGTTAGCCCGTCCGTGTAGAATATTTGGAAATCAATTAGAATAATTACTGAAGGCTTCTAAAAATAAACAAAGTTATCTTACTCAAAATGTACAGGGACTTTTTTTTCTTTTTCTTTTGAAATAATTCCAAATGCACACAAAAGTTTCAACAAAGTTACAATTATGTTTTCTGAACCATTTGAGTGTTACATTACTGCTATGATGCACCAGTCATTTCTGAATACTTTGGCATGGAATTCTGACAAACAAGAACATTCTCCCAACCAGTATGCAACCATGAAAATCAGGAAATTAGTATCAATTTAATACTGCCATCTAATCATCAGACTCTCTTCAGTTGTCTCCATTTGACTTAAGGATGCAGTCAAAGGTTATGTGTAGCATTGGTTTCATGTCTCTTCAGTCCCTTTCAATCTGGAACAATGCCTCAGACTTTCCTTAACTTTTATGATTTTGACACATTTGCAGATAAATTACTCTGTAGAATATCTCCCAGTTTGGGTTTATCTGATGTTTCCTTTTGATTAGATTCAGCTCATTCACCTTTGACAGGAGTATCATACAAATAAGGCTGTGTTCACCGTGTTATCAAGTGGCAGTGATTCTAACATCCCAGTACTGGTGATGTTACCTTTAATTATCTGAGAAAGGTGGTGTCTGCTGGTTTGCTGGGCTTCTCTACTGTCATATTATAACTTTTCCCTTTGTAATTAATGTTTTATTCT
>NC_045448.1:33848275-33929888 GCF_002776525.5 Piliocolobus tephrosceles
TTTTTTTTTTTTTTTGAGACGGAGTCTTGCTCTGTCACCCAGGCTGCAGTGCAGTGGCCGGATCTCGGCTCACTGCAAGCTCCACCTCCCGGGTTTACGCCATTCTCCTGCCTCAACCTCCCAAGTAGCTGGGACTACAGGCACCCGCCACCTCACCCGACTAGTTTTTTTGTATTTTTTTAGTAGAGACGGGGTTTCACCATGTTAGCCAGGATGGTCTCGATCTCCTGACCTCGTGATCCGCCTGTCTCGGCCTCCCAAAGTGCTGGGATTACAGGCTTGAGCCACCGTGCGCGGCCAAACATCTCAGTCTTAATCAGACTGTTATGTTATTCATTCATTTTTTTTTTATTGGTACGAAACTCATGAATATCTGTTTTATACAATGGATTATAATATGATACTATGATTATTTACTTTCATGCTCAAATTGTCCCAGATTTGGTCATTGGAGACTCATTATGCTGGCTTCTGTATTCTTTTGACTTGTCCTCATTATTATTTAAGCCCTTCCCTTTTTCTAGCACACAAAGTTCCAGGTTAATCTTATATTTTTCTGTCCCATTTCTGGAATTAGTCATTTCTCCAAGGAGCCCTGTTTACGTTTAATGGAGAGTGGCTTTTAGAAACCAAGATCTAAGCTTTAAACGTGTTCATTGCTATCTAGATACAGTTGCTTCCAAGCCCTTTCAGTGACTGAAGCTAGAGTGTATATGTGTACGTAGACACACACACACACACACACACACGTACTTCTATATTTATTTCTCTGCCTCTCTTTGTTAAGATTCATGAGGCTGGGCACGGTGGCTCATGAATGAAATCTCAGCACTTTGGGAGGCTGAGGTGGGCAGATCACAAGGTCAATAGATGGAGACCATCCTGGCCAACATGGTGAAACCCCATCTTTACTAAAAATACAAAAATTAGTTGGGCGTGGTGGTGCGTGCCTGTAGTCCCGGCTACTTTGGAGGCTGAGGCAGGAGAATCATTTGAACCTGGGAGGTGGAGGTTGCAGTGAACCGAGATGGTGCCACTGTACTCCAGCCTGGCGACAAAGCAAGACTCTGCCTCAAAAAAAAAAAAGAAAAAAGAAAGAAAAAAGAAAAAAAAAGATTCGTGAATTCTCAGTAACATCCCCAATTCTAATCAAACACTACAGGTTTTTTTTTTTTTTCCTCTAGCTATTTCTCTTTCTAATTTGTAACTTCCTTTTCTAACAATGAGGACTCTGGCTTCCATTATCTTCAAAAATATTTATTTATTTCCTCAATCCTCTTATATGTAACCCATCTCCTGTCTCTCCTGCCAGCGTCTTCCTCCCAGAAACACTGCTCGTCCTACTTGGGCTGTGACATCCTGGCTAGTGCTTCTGTCAGTGACACCTACCATCCATCGCTTGATGGACACCCTCCTTAACCCATTCTAGCTCAGTTTTCCCACCCAGGCCTCTGTTGCTGCTTGCCCAATGTAGATACCTTTTTAACCCCACTGAGGCTTGGATGCTTCCTGCTGGCCGCCCCACCACATCCATCCCCTGCAAGGAAATACCCTGACCCCGCTTGGACCAGAGCCAGAGCCACTGCTATTACTTCCACTCCTTCTCTCTTTGCCTCCATCTGCACGAATGCCTGCTGTCCTCAGCCTAGCCTAGTTCCCTTTGGATAGAATTGCTCATGGAGGAAGGAGGGCAGGTAGGAAGGACAGAAGCAGTGGAATTTCTCAACATCTGCTTTCTTCATCTTTTTCTCACTTCCATATACCTGACAGCAACTAAAACAGAAAAAGAAAATCAATAAAGCAACTTTCCTCTCTCTCTTTGTAACCTACCTGCACAACTTTTTATCTTTCTTCTGTTAGATCTTTATTTGGAAAATCGATTTATATTATCTGAATTATTTGAATTTCTTTACCTTACTTTGCTTCTGCATAGAAAGGGAAGAAACTTCAGGAGATGACCTAGCAAGTAAGAATCCTCAGTCCTTAGAAGAACAAGATTGGAGTAGTGGCTAATGTATGTCTTTTGTTTCTATCATGGCCAATTTTTCTGACATTTGTGTGATTGCTGGAGAAAGAGAAACTAACAAAGAGAGGAGAGAGAAAAAGGACTCAAGGGCATAGGCTGGGGAATGAGGAGAAAGGAATATGTTGGGAAAAAAAGCAAGAGAGACTTTGAAGAAGGAGGATGTGGTCCACAGACATAATGATCCAGAGTAGTCATGTAAGACAAGAACAACAACAAATAAGCAAACAAACTGGGATTGTTGTCAATAAGAGTGTCTATTAAGCATTTATCAGATTTCATTCATTGTTTAGTGCTTTATATACTATCCCTACCTAATTCTCACATTAATTCTGTGAAATTGTATTATTATTATTCCCATTTACAGATTAGGAAGTGGAGACTTCCAGAGGCTAAGAATTGTGCCTAAGATCACACCACTGGTATGAGATCGGATCCAGGTTTTTCTTCCTCTAAATTTGAACTATTTCACCACCATGATTCACTATTCATTGCATTATGAGGAACAAGGAAAGATTTCAGGAGCTAGGTTGCACAGGAAGCTGCTTTTGAAGTACTAAGATCTGCAGTATGATTTATTAAGCAGACATTAGATGGCCAACTACTAGGCATGTTATGAAAGGAATTCTTAAACAGGAAGGGATAGGTAAGGTTCTTTTGGAACACTATAATTATTGGGTTTGGTGGTCTTCCCAAAGAAGAGGTAAACTTTCAAACTTTTCTGTTAAAAAAAGGTGCCATATTGCCATTTCAGGTATCGTTTTGTTTTGTTTTGTTTTGCTTTGGAGACACAGTCTTTCTCTGTCACCCAGACTGGAGTGCAGTGGCTTGATCATCTCTACTCTCCCCCTTTCTTCCCAGTTTTCCACTAGGAAGCCCCCAAGCCCCCATCTACACCCTTCAGCCCAGTCTACCGGGTGGGCCCCCAGGAAATGGGAACAATGTTTACACTTTTCAACCTCTTTCAGGCCTAAAACTTTGTCTTACCTTCAGAAAGATTTGTTTTTACACTTTTTTTTTTGTTTTGTTTTGAGATGGAGTTTTGCTCTTGTTGCCCAGGCTGGAGTGCAGTGGCACCATCTCGGCTCACCACCACCTCCACCTCCTGGGTTCAAGCAATTCTCCTGCCTCAGCCTCCCGAGTAGCTGGGATTACAGATGCCCATCAGCAAGCCTAGCTAATTTTTTGTTGCTGTTGTTGTTATTTTTAGTAGAGACTGAGTTTCACCATGTTGGCCAGGCTGGTCTTGAACTCCAGAGCTCAAGTGATGCACCCGCCTCAGCCTCCCAAGGTGCTGAGATTAAAGGCATGGACCACTGTGTCCGGCCAAGACATCTCATATTCTTTTAAATGATATAATGCATATCTCTGGCTATCATATCTGAAGGTGTTTTGTATTTTTATATAAATTATATCTACACATGGATTTTTAAGTAAGAGGTACAGATCATCAGTGTTCAGTTAGTGGTTTAAGGGGAATGTTTAACATTAATGTACTACTGACGCTGGGACTATAAAATTCTGAATGAGGAAAAACAATCCGTATTTATATTTCTAGATACATTTTAGTTTGGCCTATGCTTTACTAAATTTGCAGAAGATTGTTTCAAGCATCCTTGCATATTTCTGTGCTCATAACCGTTATAATTTAGATAATGGTGAGTGATCAGTGACCACACATTTACTAACACATGTGGCTGCAAAGACCTCTGTCTTCCTGTAAGTGGCAATTTAGTTAATTTGAAGCATATTCTGAATTCATTGCTCATCTACTGACTGTGGGCTCTGTTCAGCACAGGTCAAGAGAGTAACATAATACAAATATAAAAGACAATTATGGTACTATCCAAACCAATCAAATCAAGGCAGATAGCTAATTTCGACTTGCAAGTTCAACTGATAGTGTTTATGAGATCTGTCAAATACATTTAAAAGCTATGCAAGAACAGTCGTTCATAACGTATAGATAGTAAATTCTTGAGAGCACCGACTGTATGTTATTCGTCTTTTTATCTACAGCAATTCCCACAAATCCTGGCATAAAATAAGTGCTTAATAAGTGTAGGCATATATAAGTTTGTGATTTGGAGTAGTGACTAATCTCACCTTGTGACTATCAACAATTGTGTGTTTTGATTTGTAATGTAAAATGAATCTACTAGGAGATTTTTCCATTGAATTTGATTTAGTCATGTGTTTAATGACTTTTTAGGGAAATTTAGTAAAACATGTATCAATCTGTTATTTTAGCAGAGATATTAAATTTTAATTTTTAATTATATTACCAAATCCCAGTGTAAAAACACTCTTAAGATGTCTAAAAAAGCCCTGGCGTGGTGGCTCATGCCTGTAATCCCAGCACTTTGGGAGGCTGAGGCGGTCAGGTCACCTGAGGTCGGGAGCTGAAGACCAGCCTGGCCAACATGGAGAAAGCCCGTCTCTACTAAAAATACAAAAAAATTAGCCAGGCGTGCAGGCACATGCCTGTAATCCCAGCTACTCGGGAGGCTGAGGCAGGAGAATCACTTGAACCTGGGAGGCGGAGGTTGTGGCGAGTCAAGATTGTGCTATTGCACTCCAGCCTGGGCAACAAGAGCGAAACTCTGTTTAAAAAAAAAAAAAAGTGTAAAAACAAATCTTTCTGAAGGGAATACAAAGTTTTAGGCCTGAAGGAAGTTGAAAAGTGTAAACATTGTTCCCATTTCCTGGGGGCTCACCCAGTAGGCTTGGCTGAATGCTATAGATGGTTTTAGTGGCATCCTGAGGGCTTCCTAGTGGAAAATTGGGAAGAAAGGGGGAGAGTAGAGGTGGGGGCCAGAGAAGGGGGCAGGGTGCCAGGAGCAGCTGAATATTATCTTGTTAATCTCTGTTTCTCTCTCCTCCAGTCTCCTGAAAAGAAACACCTACACCACATGAGTTTGTCATGCTCTCAACTCTATTTGGAGAGGGATTGGGTGAAGAGGAGCCTGGCATTTCTGGGTTTCCCAAGCGAGGAGAAGTACAGGGGCCCCTCTCCAGTCAGTGCAGCCCAGTTGTGCAAATGAGGCCTGAATGGGCTGAGAACCTGACCAAGTGATCTCCGCCTGTGAGCCAGGCACCCTGGTTACTTCTGGCACAGAGAAGATGATCTGATTTCTTTGGGAAAAGGCGCCACTTACTTGCCCAGCTTTGACCCAGAGGGGAGTTCTTTTATTGCTGTGTGAAGGGCATTGGATAGAGAGACAGAACTAGGCACAGGAGCCTGGTCCTTTCCTGAGGCCCTGATTGAGTGTCCAGGACTCTAGAGATTGAGACAATAATGTTTTCTTTAAGGTAGCTCTAAACCCAACGGTGACCTAAGCTGAGTTTGTCCAGGATATCTGCCCAGCCTCAGTTGGCCAACCTCTCTCCCAAGGAAACTCGTTGTTTGAATTCTGGACCTCAGTCCGCCACTGCAAAATCCCTTCGACCCTCAGCGTTTGCATGAGAATTGCTATATTCACTCTTCCTCCAGTCCTATATACCTAGGGTCATGCTCTTCCGTAAGACGGTGGGGTAAAACTATATATATTTTATATTTATTATATAATATTTCAAACATTCAAAGTATTTTAAGAAATTCATTACCAAATCCCACCTACTCATGGGTCAGGTCTATCTGTTTTGACATTATTTGCTTTAGATATTTTTTAACTTTTAGGTTCAGGGGTATATGTGCGGGTTTGTTAAATAGGTAAATTGCACATCACAGAAGTTTTGTGTACAGATTATTTCATCACCCAGCTAACAAGTGTAGTACCCGCTATGTAGCTTTTTTATTCTTTCCCTCCTCCCCTCACTCACCCTCAAGTAGGCTCCTGTGTCTGTTGTTCCCTTCTTTGTGTCCGTGTATACCCAATGTTTAGCTCCCACTTGTGAGAGTGGGAACATGCAATATTTGGATTTCTGTTCTTGCATTGGTTCGCTTAGGACAATGGCCTCTGGCTCCATCCATGTTGCTGGAAAGGACAGGATCTTGTTCCCTTTTATGGGTGCATAGTTTTCCATGGCATATATGTACCACATTTTCTTTATCCAGTGTACTGCTCATGGGGATTTAGGTTGATTCTATGTCTTTGCTATTGTGAGTAGTGCTATAATGAACATATGCATGCCTGCGTCTTTATGATAGAATGGTTTATATTTCTTTGGGTATATACCCAATAATGGGATGTCTGGGTCGAATAGTACTTCTGTTTCAAATTCTTTGAGAACTTGCCACACCGCTTTCCACAATGGCTGAACTAGTTTACATTCCCACCAGCAGTGTATAAGTGTTTCTCTTTCTGCACAACCTTGCCAGCATCTGTTACGTTTTGACTATTTAATAATAACCATTCTGACTGATGTGAGATGGTATCTCATTGTGGTTTCCATTGGCATTTCTCTATTGATTAGTGATGTTCAACATTTTTCATATGCTTGTTGGCCTTGTATATGTCTTCTTTTGAAAACTGTCTGTTCATGTCCTTTGCCCATGTTTTAATGGGGTTATTTGCTTTTTGCTTGTTAAGTTCTTATAGATGCTGGATATTAGACCTTTGTCAGATGTGCTGTTTGCAAATATTTTCTCCCATTCTGTAGGCTGTCTATTTTACTCTGTTGAGAGTTTCTTTTGCTGTGCAGAAGCTCTTTAGTTTAATTAGGTCCCACTTGTTAATTTTTGTTTTTTTACAATTGCTTTTGGTGTCTCTTTCATGGAATCTTTGCCAGGGCCCATGTCCAGAGTAGTATTTCCTAGGTTATCTCCTGGGTTTTTATAGTGTTAGGCTTTAAGTATTTAATCTACCTTGAATTGACTTTTGTATATAGAATAAGAAAAGGGTCAGTTTCAGTCTTCTTGATATGGCTAGCCAGTTATCCCAGCACTGTTTATTGAACAGGGAGTCCTTTCTCCATTGCTTGTGTTTGTCAACTTTGTCGAAGACCAGATGGTTGTAGGTGTACAGCTTTATTTCTGGGCTCTTTACTCTGTTCCATTGGTGCATGTATCTGTTTTTGTACCAGTACCACGCTGTTTTCATTACTGTAGCTTTGTAGTACAGTTTGAAGTTGGGTAATGTGATGCCTTTAGCTTTGTTCTTTTTGCATAGGATTTCCTTGGCTATTTGAGCTCTTTTTGGTTCCATGTGAATTTTAAAATAGTTTTTTCTAATTCTGTGAAGAATGTCATTGGTAGTTTGATAGGAATAGCATTGAATCTGTAAATTGCTTTGGGCAGTATGGTCATTTTAACAATATTTATTGATCCTATACATGAGCATGGAATGTTTTTCCATTGGTTTGTTCATCTCTGATTTCTTTGAGCAGTGTTTTGTAATTCTCATTGTAGAGATCTTTTCCCTTTCTGGCTAGCTGGTAAAATACCTAGTATTCCCAAGTATTTTATTCTCTCTGTGGCTGTTGTGAACTGGATTGTGTTCTGGGTTTGGCTCTCAGCTTGGACATTCATCATTGGTGTATAGAAATTCTACTGACTTTTATATGTTAATTTTATATCCTGAAACTTTGCTGAAGTGGTTTTTCATGTCACAGAGCTTTTAGGCAGAGACAGTAAAGTTTTCTAGGTAAAGAATCATATCATCTGCAAACAGAACTAGTTTGGCTTCCTCTGTTTCTATTTAAATGCCTTTCCTTTTTCTTGCCTGATTGCTCTGACTAGGACTTCCTGCTTTATAATTTTTTTCCTGCAATGAAAACATACAGATAAAGTTAAAGCTTCATGAGTATCTCCCACTGATTCTATTTCCATCTTTGTGACCCTGAAGAAACAGTTATCCTGAATTAGTGATTGTAATTCCTCTGGATGCTGTTAATCAATTAGTATTACTATCCATACATTATATAGAATATTGTTTTTCACACTTCTAAAATTTGTATAAGTGGGACTGTATGTATCATTTTACAGCTTTTCTTTAACTTAACACTTTGAGATTTATCCATGTTGATACTTGCAGTTTTACTTCATTTCCTTTAGCTGCTATGATATATCTAACTATATGAATCATTAGAGGGATTGCAATAATTCTTCAACTTTCCCTTCTACTTTTGGCATTTTTAAATCTAAAATTCTCCCAGATTACTTAGTAGCGTAGCCATAGAGTTTATTCAGTTATCGACAAACCCATCAAATGCCTTTGTTGAAGTAATATTGATATAGTGCCTTCCAGCTTGTCAAGTCCCATGTAGCTGTGCAGAGGTAGGTAAGACGTGGGTGTAGTATGAAGTAGAAGACAGATACACAAACAAGCAATGAGTCTGCAACCAGAGCTGTGTGATGTTTGGAGATGTACATTGTGCCTTAGGATCAGGGAGGACGGACTGAGGCAATGAAAACGGAAAGACAGCAATTAGGGAAGCCTGCACAGAGGAAATGGTGACACTTGAATGGCTTTTGAAAGAATGAATTTCCTGGGAGCCAAGTGGAGAACCACCTTTATAAAGGGATTAGTTTGTATAAAGACAGGCAGGGGGATTTTGAAAGGGAATAGTATGATCAGCAAACTGTAAGTAGATTGGTCAGCAAAGTAACTGAGGGAGAAAATCACCTGGCTATCATAATTTTTCTTCCCTTAGAATTGAGTGAATAAATGGTGCCCACTACTCTTATATGGCAGTTGCAGTGGCTTTTTGTAACCACTGAAAAATACAGTGTATGTGTCCATTCTTCTAATTGAAATGGTTTACTAAAACTCTCTTCTGCATTCCCTTCTTCAGGGGTTTAAAATATGGTCTCGGGGGTCTGGCAGACTTGTATTTAAAATCCAGCACTGCCACACCTGCAGGTATGTGACCTTAGGTAGACTACTTAACTTTTCTTAAGTTTTCAGTTTCCTCATCTGTGAATTGGAATAAGAGCAGTTTCCTGTAAGCTGTGGACTGAATGTGTCTCCCCCAGATTTATATATTGAAACCTAAGCCTTACTGTGATGATATTTGCAGATTGGGTCTCTGGATGGTGATTAGGTCTTTAGGGGAGAGCCCTCAAGAATGGGATCAGTGCCCTTATAGAGAGCCGAAGAGACTGGAGTTCTCTCTTTCCACCATGTGAGGACACAGCTAGAAAGTGTCATCCGTGAACCAGAAATTGATCCCTCACCAGTTACTAAATCTGTTGGTGCCTTGGTCTTGGACTTCCCAGCCCTCAGAACTGTTAGAAATAAATTTCTGTTGTTTAAAAGTTACCCAGTATGTGGTATTTTGTTATAGTAGCCCAAACCACAGGTTTTTACCATTTACCACTCCTAGGCTGGCAGGACTCACACTTGGCAGGGCTTTTATAGACGTGATAGGCCAGACTGTGGAGTTCCTAGTGGTCCTGAACCATGTTTGATCAACAAAGGCGATGGGCTACTTGATACCATAGTGTCACAAATTTGAGGGCAGAATGTTTATAGAGATTTCATATGAACAGTCTTTTTTTTTGCTCAAAAAAGTTTCAGGAAAAGCTAGGTTAAACAATGTGAAACAGCTTTCTTGAGTGACTGTGGGATCTCTCAAAGACTTTAATATATTAATGAATATTTTGAATCTCAAAGAATGAGGTGATGGTACACAGTATTTTCCAAAGTTATTTGATCAGAGAATGTCCTTTTCAGGGTGCTTCTTTTACTGTCTTCCTGAACAGTAATGCTTCAAAGAACACAGCTTGGGAATTGGCTTAGACTTCATTCAGTGTCAGGACATAAAGCAAAGTCTAAGATCCTTGAATGTTCTGATTTTATTTTATTTTCCCTGGAAGTAACACAGAGAATGCATTATAGGAGTCATGTTTGTTTTGTGAGATGTTAATTAATCTCTAAGTATTTGTGGTGTCTTAGAAAAATAGTATCTCTGGTTTTCTTTATTAGTCTATTATGACTCTGATTTTCCCATCCTAAAAATGTTCTTTCTTGAATCTATTGGATTTTTGAAAATTATGAATAATTTAAAAATTTACTGTTCTATAAGTATAGCATTCCTTATTTGCCCTCAAATTTCTTGTCTCAGACTTCAAGTGGAGCCTCATTTGAGTGTTCTAGGACTCTCTATTTTTGCAGAATGTCAGATATGGATGCCTTATTAAATCAATAAATCAATTGATTAAAAAAACAACATTCTAAAGTTCTGTGTTCTGGAAGATCAATAATGGTATAGTTTTAATGAGAAATTCACAAGGGAGTATACATTAAATATCAATAATGAATGGCAAAATATGATCTTTTTCTATTTATAGGTTATGAAGTGTTCCTTTTTTGCTTCCATAAAGGACTTGAGAAATTTGCAATCAAAGATACATTTTCAATACTATTTTTAAGCAGAAAGAAGATAATCAACACCACCACCAATAAGCTATACAGATGGGAGAAATAAGTGTGCCAAAATGTAGGTTAATGTTACAGCAATTGAAAATTAAATTAGGTTCAGGTCTTCCTGGAAGCCAAGGGAAGACAAAAGGAGCAGGGCAGGGAGAAGGCATTATGAGGTTAGAACATAAATCTTTAATTAGCAAAGGTATTTCTTTGAGGGTTTTGCAAATGAGATAAGAATACATTGCTCTGTGGTGAACCAACTAGGTCTAAGGATAGAATTAAGAATTCCCAGAAGAATGAAAGTCTCATTGTATGCCACTCGGGCTTTTACAACTTTTACTGGGCAGAAAAATTCACTCAGTTGAAGATGGTTTTCTTTAAAATTATCCCATTAGATTGCTTAATATCCTTGCGGTGAGCAATCTCATGGAGGCTGTAGACCAAAGAGCCAGGAAGTACCATAGATTGAATTAACTCAATGTCACTTCACCGCTGATCGTTGTTGGAAGGACACCTTCAGCCTTTTCAGATGCATAGGTCAAAAAGCAGCCCCTTGGTACATATCCTTACATGCTATATTCTCTCTCTCTCTCTGTCTCTCTACCCTCCCCGCCCTTACCCCCCCCCCCCCGCCCCGTCTCTCCGGAAGTCATTTCTGTGTCACTTCTAGCCTGTTGAATGTCCTAACTCCTGGGAATGGTCCTGGGAATCTGTACCTGCAGCTAGGCAGTATTCTTATGGCTTCTTGAGATCCTGAAGGATACTGTTCCCTGGTGCTCCATTCTACAAACTGCAGATACTTGGAGGTTTAGAGTCATCTGCTGATAAATGTTTTCCCAAATAGACACACGAGTCCAATGCTTGGATGTACTTTAAAAATGATATTTTTCAAAAAGTCAATAATTATTTATGTATAGGAGAGGCAGAAAATGTATGAGGGAAGGAGGAGAAGGAACTCTGGTGGTGGCATTCAACCTCTCCTTTGTGGTCATCTCTGACCCCAAATATTCACATCACATTCATTAAGACAAGAGTATGCAACCAACTGCTCACACCTGATGTAATGTATTACTGATTCCTTAGGTTTCTGGGGTGTGCCTTTTGGAGGTCTCAAGTCCCATCCCAAGTGGCTCATCAGAAATTCCAATGACTTACAGTCTCCCTGAGAGGGCTTCTGGTAAATGTAGCCTTCTCCATTTAATTGCATTTCCAGTGATGTTTTAATGCCTCTTATTGATTGGTGCCCTGGTCAAGTGCCCAGCTGGCTACCCTTTGATCTAGCCCTGGTAAGCCTCAATGAAACTTTCTGTGGGATCTTTTACATATACATCTGTGACCCTTTAGCTGTACTGGAGGCTATAGAAATCAATCAAATTCCAAGCAAAGTCTATAGTTAAGTCACATTTTAGCAAATGAAACATGAAAAACCTTGCCTGGGGAAAGTGTGGAAGAAACTTGGCCTGTTTTTGCCCCTCAATTGCTGCTTCTTGGTTGCACTTTTAACCAGGGAAAAGAAACAGAAATGCTTACAGTTTAAAAACCAAGCAATGTGTACACAGGAGAGGCATACACAGAATAATCTAACAGAGAACTATTACCCTCACATTAGGGTGAGCACCACCTAATGTGTGTTAAAGGCCCCTATACACCCTAGTGAACATGCCGTTTTTGATGAATAGCGCTCATTGTATGCTGGGAAAAGTTGTCATATCTGGGAAATGCAAAATGGGCGAGTGTTAGAAAAACTCAGAAAGAATATTGGCAAGAAATTTTAATTACTTTGAGACTTTGTGTTTAGTTGGAAAAATACCTCATTATCATGTGATCTGTCATCCATCATTGCCTTCCAACCTCTCTTTATCATTAGAAAATTGAAATGGTTTAGATGTTAGAAACAAAAGGTATAAATACACTTCAGTAGATTTGGAGAAGTGAAGAAACTGGGCTGTGTATCTTTACCTGTTTAAGATGAGACTTGTTGATATGGTTCCGCTGTGTCCCCACCAATATATCATCTTGATTTGTAACCCCATAATCCCCACCAGGTCATGGGAGGGACCTGGTGGGAGGTAATTCAGTCATGGGGGTGGTTATCCTCATGCTGTTCTTATGATAGTGAGTTCTCATGAGATCTGATGGTTTTATAGGGGGCTTTCCCCTTTTTGCTCAGCACTTCTCCTTGCTGCCACCATGTGAAGAAGGACGTGTTTGCTTCCCTTTCTGCCATGATTATAAGTTTCATGAGGCCTCCCCAGCCCTGCAGAACTGTGAGTCAAACCTCTTTCCTTTAAAAATTACCCAGTCTTGGGTATGTCTTTATTAGCAGCATGAGAATGAACTAATGTACTCATGTACCCAATTTTTCCTAATATTTTCCCTAAATATACAACTAGAATTTCAGGAGACATGAAAGGTGTATTTTTCAATGTAATGTATCACATTGGCTGATAATTGGGTGTTGCATTCGTGAGAGACCAGGAAGTTTTTACTCATCTGTTCACTTATCCCCTTACCTATCCATTTCTCTCTTTATTCTTCATTCCTACACACTATGGTGCTCTCTGAGGCAGTTATCAAAACTCTTATGACATAGACCTTGCTCTTACAGAACCCACAGCTGAATGTGTGTCACAGACTCATTAATGACAAAGTATATGCTTTAAAGCATATGAGTCCAAGGTGCTTGGAGAGAACTAGAAGAGAATAACTTTCTTCAGGGGATTAAAAAGCAGAAGGGGTATGTAGGGAGTTGTAGAGGGGAGGCAAAAAGTCTTCTTGGGGAAGAAAATGCATATATCCTTTAAGATTTGTGTGTATATGTGATTATAAAAATAATATCAAATGAAGATTATGTGGAAAATGTGGATGTCTTAGTATGCTTTGTAATTTTATAACAACACCACAGACTGGGTAATTTATAAGAAACAAATTTATTTCTCACAGTTCTATAGGCTGGGAAGTTTAAGATCAAGGAACTGACATCTGGTAAGTTGAGAGAGTAAGAGAGATAACAGGAGATGGAATTCACAGGCTCAAGCCCTTTTATAATCTACATAAATTCATTAATCCATGAGGGCTGCACTCTTACTACCTATACACCTCCCGTTAGGCCCCACCTTCCAACACTGCTGCATTGGGGATTAAGACTCCAACACATGCCTTTTCAGGGACACATTCAAACCCTAGCAGTGGGTGCGCGCGCGAACACACACACACACACACACACACACACACACACACACAAAAGAATAAATGAAAGCCTGATTCCCCAACTTGGGAAGTCGACACGTTTCTTATAACATAGTTACTGCAATAATTACTTGTGGCTGATTACAGTTGATGAGCTGAAATCTATGGGACATCTCTGTAGTCTGACTCTTTCACTTGTTAGAAGTAGAAACCAAGGCCTTGGGTTGGGGGCTTGGGGTCATAAAAAAAAAACATGTCTGCTGACACACAATGAGTTAATAGCTCAGCTGGGACCAAATCGTTTGTCTTATTCCAAATGCGAAGTTCTTTCTCTGCCCTACTGCAGAAACAGCTTCAAATAAACTTTCAGCTAGAAAATAATGGTGTGGAGCATATTCCAGAGCTTGGTATCTGATTGCTGTAGTTTCCATAATTGTCCTGCATTTTCTGGGGTCTTTACGATGAAGTGATACCAGAAAGTTAAGGCATGTACGTAGCTCGAAGGTGTCTTCAGAGTGCGGTTAATCTCCTGTGTACAATGAGTTTTTTAAAAGATTCATTTTATTGAAAGTGGAGGCAATGCCGAGCAGTGAGCCTATTTGAATGCAATGGCACTTTTAAGGGAATCAGGTCCAGCCAATTTCTGATTCGGTAAGGCTAAATTCTATTAGGCATTAAAACTCAAATTTCAGGCACCTTGCACTGATGAAATAAAGGAACCATCTGTAGATAGTTTCTAGCATTATGACCTCTGAATACTGATTACTGTAGGAAGAGCTAGACTGCAATGCTAACAGGCTAAAGTAAAGAAGCATTTGTTCCTAAAAATGCATTAAGTACCTTTCTTGTACCTTTCAAGTGGACTGAGAAGATGTTGCTAAATACATCCTGTATGTTTTCAGTTGATATTGTTGCTTCAGAGCATTTATAGGCTTCACAATAGACCTGCTAATAAAAAGTACCATTAATTGTGCATCAGCCACATTCCAGACATTTTATGTTCATTATTCCAATCCTTATAATAACCCTGAAAATCAAGAGTATTATCTTCATCTTACAGAAGAGAACATGAAAACTCATAGGGGTTAAATACCTTGCTCTGTCCTCCTTTTCTCTTCCCTTTGTCTGGCCATGGTGGCTCAGATTATGAACTTAGCTTCTTTAGCTGGGTTGAATGTACCCACATGCCCTGACTTGCTTTGCGAACTGACATATATTCTGAGAGATGATTGTTATCCAACTTGTTGGATTTGTGATTTCAGCCATTTCTGATTTGTTCTGCCCAGCAGTTCTTCCTGACCAGCTGTCAGGGCAATTAGAAGGAAGGATTGATGCTCAGAATAACAGGAGTGGGGGAAGAGGGCAGGAATCTATCCTTGAGGGTTGAGAGGCCAGGAATTGATCTGATGTGATGACAGAAGACTTTAGGAGGATATGTGGGGGTTGACTTTGGGGACAGACTGTATTTCCATTACATGGTGAAGAAGGGATTAAAAAATGGGTATTAGTTAAGACTTTAGTTGTTGTTGCAAGTTCCATAATTAAAGTTGGCTAAGCTAAGTAAAGGAGGACAGTGCTTGGGTGTCTTCTCACAGCATTCAAAGGCAGGAGTGCGGCTGCCTTTTGGTAATAACCTGCAGCTAGGGATCTGAATAAGACTGCCATTCTCCACATCTTTCTTCTGTGCTTCTTTCTTTCTGCCTTGTTTTCCTTCCCTCCAGTTGGTGGTCCACAGGGCAGGAAGCATGGGCACTAATATGGTCTTAGTCTTATATGTAGGAGGTAAAGTAACTAAGACAGAGACTAGTCTTCGGGTTTTCACTCTTGCATTTTCTTTCTTTCTCTTGTTTTCTTCGTTTTGCTCCCTGCTATCCTCTCAAGTCCCACAGCTTCCAGGAATAAATGATCAAAGCGGCATGGGTAAGGTGTTAACCCCTGGACCAACTGTGGCACGGACAGTGACACGTGTTAGAAACATGGCAGGTTTTGCTGTCAGCTGTAGATGGGGTGAGGAGTGGCAATTTCTGGGAAAGTGGTGCAGGGAAGACAGTTCTACAGCAAATACTCTCAAAATCCAGAATCCAATAGGACCAGGCCAAAGGTCCAGTAAGAGTATTAATCAATATGGTGATTATGTGCAATAATGAAAACAGCCAACTTTTACTGAGCCTAACCAGTACTGTGCCAAGTGTTTTATATACATTATCTCCTTTAATCATCACAACTCTTAAGAAGTAAGTAGTAGTATTCTTATTTTATAAGTCAGAAACTAAGCTCAGTATACCCTGTACAGTTAATTACTATACATACTACCTTACTTTATAGAGGCCTATCTTTATAGAAGTATAACATGAAACTGGGCGCGATGGCTCACGCCTTAATCCCAGCACTTTGGGAGACCGAGGTGGTCGGATCAGAGGTTGGCTCGGAGGCCTGAGGTCAGGAGTTCAAGACCAGCCTGAGAAAATTGGTGAAACCCTGTCTCTACTAAAAATACAAATATTTGCTGGGCATGGTGGTGGGCACCTGTAATCCCAGCTACTCAGGAGGCTGAGGCAGGAGAATCGCTTGAACCCAGGAGGCAGAGGTTGCACTGAGCCGAGATCACGCCACTACACTCCAGCCTGAGCTACAGCATGAGACTCCATCTCAAAAAAAACAAGAAAAAAAGAAGATAGCATGAGGTGAGGTGATTGAGGAGATTTATTACATGCTAGTGCAAATTAACTCTTTCTAATACTCTTGTTATCAGCAAAGCAAATGGCTGCTACATGCAAAGGGCTATGTGAGGTATGTTGATATGCTTTGTGATCATACATAGTTTTTTATTTGACTGCTTAAAGTTGTTAGCTGTCTGTATTTCTGTCCCAGTTGTACAGAGTGAGACAGAGATATACAAAATGACTTATAGAAAGTCCAATGTAAATCCAAAGCCAAAGTGAAGAAGACAAGTGAAAATGCAATTCAGGTTTCTGATTGCCCAGATTTTCTGATGCCCCTACCTCTTTTTACTTGAGTAGCTACAGAGAGTTTCTATTTCTATAGAAAAAAAATTGACTCCATGGTTCTGAATAATAACTGATACCTTCTACATTGTTTTATGATGCTGGAGAGGAATTGACAATATATAAAATTTCAGAAAACTATGAAGAAGAAAGGCATTTCATAACCTTGGTCACAGCAGCAGCGCCGCAATAAATATATTTATCTCAATTTGATTTAACACAATATGATTTAACTCAAGGGCAAAAAAGGGATAAACTAGGATGGTTGTACCCCTGATTCTGATATGACTACAGTCTCACTGACCAAGTATTAGCATATCTAAGGAGGCATGATGATTCGGACCCCAAACAGCTTCGTTCTAACCCTGCTTCTCGTTTGTTTATTACTTGTAGAATTTTTTTTAGCCTTGGGTGTTTCCTCCTTTATCAAATGAAAATATTAATAACAACTACCTTCACTATCTCACAAGTTTACTTTGCAAATCAACTGAGATAATTTATTTGAAAACACCATAGACACTAAAAGTATTACTTTATCTTTTATAATTAGCACTTCAGTAATTCAAAAACTATAGTGAATTATAAAATGAATACCCCTGTATCTACCACACAGCCTAAGAAATAATGGATTGCTGGGCTGGGCACGGTGGCTTACGCCTGTAATCCCAGCACTTTGGGAGGCTGAGGCAGGAGGATTGCCTGAGCTTAGGAGTTCGCAACCAGCCTGGGCAACACGGTGAAACCCCATCTCTACTAAAATACAAAAAATTACCCAGACGTGGTAGTATGCGCCTGTAGTTCCAGCTACTCAGGAGGTTGAGACAGGAGAATTGCTTGAGCCCAGGAGGCGGAGGTTTCAGTGAGCTGAGATCGCGCCATTGCTCTCCAGCCTGGGCGATAGAGTGAGACTGTCTCAAAACAAACAACAAAACAAAAAAATAAATAACAGATTGCTCATTTCAGGTCCCTCTCATCTCACCCTGGGTATATATTTCCCTGATCCAGTCACTCACCTTTTATTTCTGTAATTAATGATCTTGAATTTATTTAGCATTCCCAAAGGTAAACAATTAGTAAATAATTAGAAATGATTTTGCAACAGATATATATTTCTCTATGCAATTCATAAGCGACCCTTGTATACACGGTATAATATAAATTATATCATGCTGGGGCATTCTTATGCCACCTACCTTTTTCACTCAAATTATTTTTGCAGAATTTGTCCATGTTACATGATAATAGCTCATTTCCATAATCATGTTAGATCATCATAGCTCAGCTTACTTTTGGTGTTGTATAGTATTCCATTATAAGACCAATCCATATACTTATTCATTCTCTCGTTAAAAAATTAACTTGTTTTTTGTTTTCTTTTAAAATTTATTTTTGTATATAATAATTCTGCAGTCCACGTTCTTTTGAATTAAAAAAAATTAAATTTTTGTAGAGGCAGGAGTCTCACTTTGTTGCCCAGGCTGTTCTCAAACTCCTGGGCTCAAGTGATCCTCCTGCCTTGGCCTCCCAAAATGCTGGGATTACAGGCTTGAAACACCACGCCTAGCCCCAGTTCATGTTCTTTTAAAATTGCTTTATGCACACAGCTTTGTTCCTGCTCAAGTAAGGGCCTTCTTTTTTTATTTTAGATATTTTTATTTCTCCAAATTTGTTGTTTATCAAGAGTAACTGAAATAAAAAAAAAAAAAATTGAGTCCCATCCTCATCATCATGGAAATGGCTTTAAGAGAAAACTGGTCAGATGAACATTATTGCTTCTTATTTTCAACCAGCAAATAGTTTCCACTGATAAATTGACAGCCAGGAGTCTGTCAAGAATGCTCAAGACATGTTATATAATACAACATGCCTGTTCACGGGGAGAAAAATCCTAGAAAACAGCTTTTGTGTACTTCTTGATTTCATTATTCAAGACAAGCACAAAAGCACCATCTGTGCCTCTGAGAATATTGGATCATGCTCCCTTGAAGAAAGCTTTGCCTGCTACATCACGAGCACTCTTCCTCCAGCAGTCAAGCATGCCTGTGTACATGATATCAGTTCCTTTGCGCCCTGACTGCATCATCATGTGGTGGCGAATGGTGTCCAATGGATAGGAAGTGAACCCAGCAACAGCAGTGATAGTCTCTGTGATCACCCAGCTGATGACGATGGGAATGTTCTTGGGATCCGGAAGCATTCCCTTTGCAGTGTCATAGACACAGAAGTAGGTAGCTAGGTAGATGATAATACCCTGCACAGACATGTTAAAGCCTTGGTACAGGCGCTTAATCCCATTAGATTTGTAGATCTTAACCAGGCAGCCACCGAGGCCTCAGAATTCCCTTTCAGCTCCAGCTTTACCCACATCAGCTGCTAGACGAGTAAGGGCAAAATCAAGAGGGTACACAAAACACAAGGATGTGGCCCCAGCGGCACCACCTGATGCCAGATTCCCTGCAAAGTAGTGCCAAAACTGGGTCCTCTTGTCCACATCACCCAGGAAGATCTGCTTGTATTTATCTTTGAAGGCAAAGTTGAAAGTCTGGGTGGGGAAGTATCTGATGACATTGGCCAGGTTACTGTGCCAGAAGGACAGGACTCCCTGCTCCTTGGATATGTGGACCACGCAGTCTATGATTCCCTTGTATTGCTTATCTGCGGTGATCTGTTTGCTGGCATGCTGCACCTGCAGCAGCAACTTGACCTGCTCAATGGGCGCTACCGCCATCTTGGACATGGCTGTGGCCACTCCACCTGCCAGGAAGTCATTGGCAAAGGACACAGCGGCATCTATCATGTTGAAAGGAAAGACGAGGCAGGCTGCTGCGGGATGGGACTGGGCTGGGAACCGGCTTTGACTCTGGGGCTGTGAGGAGGACCGTTTTAATGTCCTACACCTCTTATATCAGGAGCCATGGAGGTGGGATATGCATCCTCCTCAGTGTTTTGTTGTTGCTGTGAGACCCTTCTCCCTCTCTCCTACTTAGACTCTATAAGGTCTGAATGTCCTAACAAACCATCACTCCCACTGTCCCCCCATTGAGTTGTCTGCTTTCCCCCACTTCATTGTCCCTTATTTCTCAATGATTTTTGTCAATGCCAGCCTTTTTTCTTTCTTTCTTTCTTTTTTTTTGAGACAGAATCTTGCTCTGTTGCCCAGGCTGGAGTGCAGTGGCATGATCTCGGCTTACTGCAAGCTTTGCCTCCCAGGTTCACGCCATTCTCCTGCCTCAGCCTCCCCAGCAGCTGGAACTACAGGTGCCTGCCACCACACCCAGCTAATTTTTTGTATTTTTTAGTAGAGACGGGGTTTCACCATGTTAGCCAGGATGATCTCCATCTCCTGACCTCGTGATCTACCCACCTCGGCCTCCCAAAGTGCTGGGATTACAGGTGTGAGCCACCGCGCCCGGCCCAGCCTTTTTTCTTAATTTAAAATTTTAATTTTTGTGGGTACATAGTACCAGTACATAGTATATACACTGTCAGTCTTTTGAACAACATTCCTGGGCCAGCCGTGACTCTTCCCATGGTTTAAATTCCATCTTCAATCATTATAGCCATTTCCTCACATACACCCTCAACACCCTCTCCCCTCTCCTGCGGTGATTACTTGCTTGGCAGAACTTTGATCCTGGTGAAGTCCAACTCTCCTCCTGCTTTGCATCATCACAGCAGAAGAAAAATACGTAGCATGCAAAAATACATAGCATAGCTGGTCTCACTTTAAGTTCATCCTTAGTGTCAATGGATCTTTCATGGTGTCTGACAGTCTTGTTTCCCTTGTCTGTTTCTTACTCTACTGTAACTGTTTTACACTTTCTCTTCTCAAAACTCCAACACCTCACCCACGCTCCTCACTATCATCTGATGAACTGCTTCTTATTTTACTGGGAACATAGCAAAATAGAACTTCCGCAAGCTCCTGCCACATCCGTTACCTACCGGCATCTATGCCCCTGTACCCTGTGTTCCCTCCTGGCTACTATAAAATGACCATCTGTGCTTCTGTATAAATCTGAGCCATATACTTCATGTAATGCTATTTGCTTTCATGTACTCAAGCACATAAACGTGCAGGAGTTTCTTGCATTTCAGTTCTTGAAACAAATAAAAGCATGCATACATACACAAAAATTTCTACATCTCTCTTGTCCCTCCAGCTGCTACCTCATTTCTTGGTTTCTATCGGGTTCAAACCTCCATCACCTCTCCTGTAACAAGACTTCTGACTTCCTGCTTTCACGCTGCACCCTTATAGGCAAGTTTTTATGATAGTGATACGGTTTGGCTGTGTCCCCACCAAAATCTCATCTTGAATTGTAGTTCCCATAATAAGCATGTGTCACGGGAGGGACCCCGTGGGAGGTAATTAAATTAGGGGGCAGTTATCTCAGTGCTGTTCTCGTGATAGTGAGTGAGTTCTCACAGCATCTGATGGTTTTCTAAGGGGCTTTTCCCCCTCTTCACTCCTCACTTCTCCTTGCTGCCGCCATGTGAAGAAGAATGTGTTGGCTTCCCCTTCTGCCATGATTGTAAGTTTCCTGAGGACTCCCCAGCCATGAGGAACTGTGAGTCAATTAAACCTCTTTTCTTTATAAATTACCCAGTCTCAGGGATTTCTTCATAGCAGCATGAGAACAGTTTAATACCTATAGCAACCAGAGTGACTCTATTAAAAATTTAAATCAAATCACTCTTCTGTTCAGAACTCTTCAATGGTTCTCCGTCACACTCAGAGTAAAATTCAAAGTCCTTTAAAGTCCTGCAAGGACCCAACTGTCTAGCTGCTTATGACTTCTTTGATCCAGTCTCCTACTGCTTACTTCTTGCTCACTCTGTCTTGTTACACTGAAGCCTGCCAAGCATGCCCTGACCTCAGGTATTTTGCACTTGCTTTACCACTTGCCTGAAATTCTCTTCCCTCATATATCCACCTGACATTCTCCCTCACCTCCTTCAAGTTTTTGTTTAAAGTATCATCTTCTCAATGTGTTCTTCCCTGAATATCCAAACAAAATTGCAGTTCCTGCCCCCAGCTTTTCCTATACCACTTTCCTGCTTTATTTTTCTCCATAGCATTTATCATCTTCTAGTATAACATACACTCATTTACTAATTTTATCTATCATCTCTCTTCTATGACTATAATATAAGAAAGGCCCATGAGAGCTGGACCTTTGGTCTCTTGTTTTTTTTTGTTTATTTGATTTGTTTGTTTTTTTGCAGTATCCACAGTAAGTGCCCCTCCCTCCCCCCAAAAAAAGTTTGTTTTGTTTTTTGTTTTTTGAGACGGAGTCTTGCTCTGTTGCCAGGCTGGAGTGCAGTGGCGTGATCTCGGCTCACTGCAACCTCTGCCTCCTGGATTCAAGCGATTCTCCTGCCTTAGCCTCCCAAGTAGCAGGAATTACAGGTGCGTGCCACTATGCCTGGCTAATGTTTTGTATTTTTAGTAGAGATGAGGTTTCACTGTATTAGGCTGGATAGTCTCAATCTCCTGACCTAGTGATCCGCCCAATATGGCCTCTCAAAGTGCTGAGATTACAGTTCTGAGCCACCATGAAATATTTCTTAAATGTAAAGGTTGTATATTGTTTCTTAGAATTATTTATAGGTATCTTTTAGAATCTTCTGTTATTAAACAGAATATTATTTAAAACAGCATTACCTAACTATGCATATGAAAATGATTGCATTTTGTACATAACTCTTATATTTAGTAAACTGGCTAAATTATTCATTGTTCTACAAAATTTTCTGTGAATTCTGTGGCTTTCTGAATAAAAATGTTTATCTTTAGATAATTATAGTTTTGTTTCTTTCTAGTCTTTGCTTTTAACTTCATGTGTGAGTTTTTCTGTGTGATGCATAGTCACGTTGGAAGGCAGAAATGATACTAAGAAACTTGACCTGTTCCTGATTTTAAAGGGCATGCTTTTAAGGTGTAATCATTAACTATGATTTAAAATATCCATTTATAGTAGTTATGATTTCTTAGATTAAGGGAATTCCCTTCTCTTCCTAGTTTGTAAATTTGTTTTTGAATCATTCATTGGTATTAGATGATTTTTTTCCCTACAATTATTGAGAGTGTTATGTGGTGTTTTAAAATGTTAAATCTTTTAAATGAACAGATTTTATCTTTAGAATTTCTAAGGTTGAACCATTCTTGCAGTTATGTGACAAATCCAACTTGTTCATGATGTATTATTTAAAAAAATACTGTTGGGTTTAGCTAGTTGATTTCTTACAATTTTGTGACTATGTTCATGAAAATATTGGCCTATAATATTCTATTTTTACACTGTTCTTGCCTGGTTTTGATTTCAGTTATACTAGCTTCTTGGTAAGCATTTACTTTTTTTTTTTTTTTCTATTCCCTGGAGAATTTCCACAATGTTGGAATGATCTTTGACTTGACAGTTGATTAGAATCACCTGTAAAGTATCAGGGAATGGAGATTTCATGTGTACATCTCTAAGGATTCCAAAAAAATTTTAGATGTTCTATTTTTTTTTTTCCAGTTTGGCAAGTTACATATTATTTTCTCAGAAATTGTACATCATAGCTAGACTTTCAAGTTTACTGGCTTAATATACAAAATCCTTCTTTTCTTTTTAATTTTGACTATAGCTAGTAGGTTACCTTTTTGCTACTAACATAATTTTTTTTTTTTTTTTTTTTTTGAGATGGAGTCTTGCTCTGTCACCCAGACTGGAGTGCAATGGCACAATCTTGGCTCACTGCAAGTTCTGCCTCTCAGGCTCCCGCCATTCTCCTGCCTCAGCCTCCTGAGTAGCTGGGACTACAGGCATGCACCACCATGCCTGGCTAATTTTTTTTGTATTTTTAGTAGAGATGGGATTTCACCATGTTAGCCAGGATGGTCTCGAGCTCCTGACCTCATGATCCGCCCACCTCGGCCTAGGTGCTGGTAGACACAGAGTAACATAGGTAGGTCATGTGTGCTTAAACTTTGTTTTTCTTATCATTTAATGAATCCCAAATGAGAATCCCAACAAAGTGGGTTGCTCAGCTATTCTAAAACAGATGAACTAATTTCGTTAATGTGGGTGTAAATATTGCTTATTATGTAAGTTTCAATTTCAGCGTAAATGTTCATACCTATCTAGCTAGATCACAAGTAAACTTTTCCTTGAAACTTCACAGATAACTTCTTCATATGCAGTGTGATATCTGTGAGGAACTATAAATCACATTGCTATTTTTCTGTTTTTTGGTTATTGGATATTTGGGAAATGTATTTCTATTTCAAGGAAACCTTGAATAGAAGTTAAAAGTTGTGCTGTAAGCTGTTAGCTCAGCAGGCTTGGTTTGCTCGAACACCACAGATTCCATAGAAAGGACTGGCCCTTCATCCAGCTCCTAGGAGATAACCTTTAAGCCTTTGTAATATCCTGCTTGATCAGAGTGTCTTTGTATATCTGAGGCTTTGGGCCACATCAGATAGTTTATGCTAACAATATGGTTTATGGTGAATTTCTGCTCTTGTTCACTTGGGGCCCTGGACCACGCTGTATCAGTTTGACTTCTAGAGAAAGAGTAGTTAAGATCAGCCATGCAGACATGCCTACTGACTCCTAATAAAAACTCTAGACCTCAAGGCTCAGGTGAACTTCCTTGGTTGGCAACACTTTGCATATGCTGTCAAACACTACTGCTGAGAGAATTAAGCCCTATCTGTGTGACTTCACTTGGAGAGAACAACTGTAAGCTTGTACCTGGTTTCGCTTGGTGCCTGTTTCCTTTGCTAATTTTAATTGGTATCTTTTAGCTGTTATAAACCATAATCATTAGTATAATAGCTTTTCTGAGCTCTGTGAATCATTCTAATGGAATGTTAAACCAGAGGGTGGTCTTGGGAGACCCCCAATGTAGTTGGGATTGTAAGTAGGATTTGTAAGTAGGATGACCCTTACTCACTGAAACATGGCAAAAGCATAGTTTGGGAAATGAAAGAATGAGAGGACTGGGGTGGACAAACTTTTGATTCCTCTGTGGCCACTGGATATGAAACAGTTTGAAATAGTGGCTGTGCCGTGATTCTTTACTATAGGTAAAAGTCTCCAGTGGAATTTAGAAATGGTAAGTCCAACTCTCAAGTATTTGGGTTGCCTGTATATATCAGGAAATGCAAAACAAGAAACTAGCAAATATACAATTCCTTGCTTAGTATTATCCGTAATAGCTAAAATGAAAGTAGAAGATAGTGTCGGGGCAGGTCCTAACACTATATATGTATATGAAGCTCAGATTTCAGCCACTAAGCCTCAGGGCCACCACCAAAAGGATAATTTATGCTGGGACAGAGATAGAACCTCCGCAATCTCTGTTTACCAAGAAAGCAGTCTAAGTGGGAGAGGAAGGCCAAACCAAGAAACTGCTGAAAGCAGAGGGTATAGCGTGAAGGAGTTGCCTCATTTTGTGGATTAATATCAATAACTTCCTAAGGAACTTTTACTAAAATGTATTGTGAGGGTGGCCAATTTAGGGGCAAGTCACTCTCCTTGCTTTTGAATTCTGCAAAATGAAAGCATGTTTGGGTTGACACATAGCTATTGACTAATCACAGATGACTGTATATGATTCAGACACATAGCATGTTATTTCCAAGGACAGATTGCATGGAGGACTGAGTGGAATTCTTCTGAGCAAATGAATTCTCCTTCTCCTCTTTAAATGCTAAATAGAACTCCACAGATGAAGTGGCCAATATGTTGTGTATGCAAGCCATGCTAGATTGACTTTTTGATGATCAGGATGCTCATCCACTTAATATGTCTCATAACCAGGTCATGGTAAATGCAGTGATTAAAGGAAGCTCTTTTGTGCGGGCACCCTATGTAACCTTACTGCTGTAAAATCACACAATGGTCTGGGGGTGGGCCTTGTTAGGTTTGTTGTCTCAGCTTTGCCTTATGGGTCTACAGTTGCTGAAAAAGAGTGATTCGCAAAAGAACGAGGCAAAGACAAAGGGGAGATTCAAGGGACCCCTAGCAGGGTGAAAAAATTTAGATGGTTATTATTAAGCAGCATGAATAAAGCAAACATTGATGGGGTGAAATAAGGTCTTGAAGCAGCACTGTGGGAAGCTGGGTGGACATATGGGATGGACCCCAGCATTGAAAAGCCATAAACAAAACCACTCTATTTACTTAGTTTTAAAGAATTTAAAAAGTTAGAAAGCAAAGGTGATAATGAGAAACCTAACTTTTAATTGCTGGGGGTGATGATCTGGCCAATTAACCAGGATGAAGATTCATAAAGGAATGAGGGTGTTCTTGTGCAACCCCTACATACACATACATGGGTAAAATGGCCAGTAAGTGGAAAAGAAAGTTTCCTGGGACTCCTTGATATGGGAGTCAAATGCACTATGATTCCAGAACCGTTTGGTGAATTTCTAATAGGGCTACAGTTAGACTGAAGTATATGGAGATGCAGTGGTTGATGGGATTTAGGTGAAAGTTCGGATAAAAATTAGAATATTCAAATGTACTTTATGTGAAGTGATTGTGTCTACTTTCCCTGAATGTATTATCGGAGTAAATATTATGTTTGACTGGGGAACACTTGTCTACCTAGTATTGTAAAACAGAAGGCCTGTAGGTTATCTTTCAGCTAGTATTAATTGGACATTCCAAATGGGAATCTATAGAATTGCCTGAGCCCATACAGGTTGTTAATCTGAAACAGTATAGAATACCTGCTGGACAATAAAGAGCTTGCTACTTTAATTAAGGACAATATTAGAAGCTGGAGTGCTGGTATCAAAAGTTCTCTGTACAATAACCCTGAGTGACCCATGAAAAAGTATGTGACTAATGGAGATTCAAAGTATACTACTGAGGCTGGAATGAAGATGTGCAGCCTGTAGCATCACCGTCCTTGATATAGTTTCAATAGTGCAAAAATAAAGTAGGCCAAAGAGAATGATACTCAGTGATTGATCTTGCAAATTCTTTTTTTCCTTTATCAGAAAAGAGACAACTGTAGTTTGGCTTTACATGGAAGGATCCCATTTTACATTTACTGTATTGCCACAGGGTTATTTGATATTACCAGCTTATTTTCATAATTTGATTAGAAGAGATTCAGACTTGATGTAGGTCTCGTTTAATAATGCACATATATTAATAATATAAAAATATCAGAAACAGAAGAATAAGCAAAACTGACTTTTATGCCATGCTGGCACACATTGCCAAAAAAAACCTGATGGATAATTCTAGCAAAGATTCAAGGATCTACCCAAATGATAAAATTCTTAGTTAATAACCTGGACAGGAGCCACCACTGGCATTCCACAGATGACTAAAAATAAGCTGCTGCTGTTGTCTATCCTGAGAACTAAGAAAGAATCACAGTACCTTGTCAATTTCCTTGCATTTTGGAGGATATGTATTCCACGTCTGGGAATATTTCTAGATTCTATCCGTAGAACTACCTGAAAGAAGATCATATTTGAGTGGAATCCTCAACAAAACCAGACTATGTCTGAATTGCAAAAAGTGGTAGCCCTCTCAATCCTTTTGGCCCTTATGATCTGCACTCAGATAGGATTTTGGAAGCATCTGTAACACACACTTATGCAGACTAGAGCTTATGGCAAAAGCCTGTCACTACCACCAGGAGTGACTGCTGGAATTTAGAAACAGAAAATTTCCATATGCAGTGGTATTGTATATACCCTTTGAGAGATAATTACCAGCTTGCACTGACAATAATCAAAACTGCCCCTATGACTGAAGGACATAAAATAACATGGAATCCTGAAATATCCATAATGTCTTGGATAATATTAGAGAAACATTTTAATATGGAATGCAGACCCAGAATAGTTGCATAATAAAATGGAAATGATTTATATGGGAACATACTACTTGGGAGAGTGCAAAGAGGTAGTCATCACATTTAAGAGCAGATACCCCTTTTCCCTCTATGACTGACTTTGGAACCACAGGAGGAACTGCAGGATGTTACTGTCATACCAGTGGTGCCCTATGAACAGCTCTCCATTGGCCAAGAAAGCACTGCTTGGTTTATGGATGGCAGCTGCCAGGTGGACAGACACCACCTTGTTCGAAGGCCTGCCACACTATGATTGACTGATGGAACACATGATTGAAGAAGGCAAGAACAAATCACCTTAGTGGACTGAACAGCATGGTGTTTTTCTTGCAGTGGTGGAAGAATACAACAATGATAACAGCCCCTATGTTTGGGTTTTTGTCAACTCATGGGCATTGGCCAATGGTTTGGCTTTTTGGTCAGTTAGATGGGCAATGAAAAACTAGACTAATAGAGAGATTCCTGTATAGGGTATGCCCCTATGGAAATGACTATGGGAATATAAATGATGCATTAAAGTAGGAAATCTTGATGCCCATCAGAAGAACCTCCTTCTAAGACTGGAAAGTGATTGAAACCACCAAATCTGGTGTGCTTGCTTGAGGGGGCCACCTAGGTCCATGAAATGAATGAATATGGAGAAGCTGCAGGAATACAAAGATGGTCTGGTCATCAACGTACACCTTTTACACCTCTGTGGCACAAAATGTCAACAACAACTGGCCAGTCTACTAGCAAGAAAGTCAAGAGACTGTGGAGGGAGGACTGTGGGACAGGCTCCCCAGGGAGAAGGACCTGCACAGAGCTGGAAAATAGGCTACATTGGACTGGTGCCAGTATCTCAGAGAGATTGTAATTGTATCTTGATAAAAATAAACACTAACTTAGGACTGGACTTTGCCTACCTGATGGGAGAAGAAAATGCTCACAATGTTACCCTAACATCAGACATTCAGTCTAGATCCTGCTGCTCACTGCATAGAAAAACGATCACTGAGACAAGGAGTATTGCCAGGGAAGAAGGCTTTATTTGCATGCTGCAGCCAAGGAGAACAGGAGATCAGACTCAAATCTGTCTCCTCAACTGACTAAAATTTGGGGTTTATATAGCAGGGAGGAAATGTAACCACATGTGAAAAAATAGGAATTAGGGAAAGATAAGGAAGAGGAGTTGGTCAATAGGAAGCAGGTGGTTGGTTAGCCAGTCACGATGGGTGACATGTCTGGTGTCTCACTATCTAGATGTGATGATATGGTGAGTTTCGGCTTCTTGATACTGTCTGGGAGGCCTGTGGGTCAGTTTCCAAGAAAGGAACTCAGATAAGACAAATGTAAGTTTCAAGCTTTAAGACTGAGAAGGTCAATTTCTTTGTTTATCCAAAAAATAGTAAACATTATTTCCATGGGCCAGTTGGGCTGATTTTAACAAGACTAAAAGGTCTGTACTGGTCCATTCTTTCATTGCTATGAAGAAATGCCTCAGCCTGGGTAATTTATAAGAAAAGAGATTTAATTGGCTCATGGTTCTGCAGACTGTATGGGAAGCCTAGAAGCATCTGCTTCTGGGGAGGCCTAAGGAGGCTTACAATCACATCAGAAGGCAAAGGGGGAAAAGGCGCATCACACGGTAAAAGCAGGAGCAAGCAGGAGAGGTCAAGGGAAGGGGAGTGCCACACACTTTTAAATGACCGGATTGTGCAAGCACTCACTATCATGAAGATAGCACCAAACCATGAGAGATCTACCCCCATGATTCAAATACAGTTTGATGTGAGATTTGGGCAGGGACAAAAATGCAAACTATTTCAATCTGCCCTGGTCCCTCCTAAGTTTCATATCCTTCTCACATTGCAAAATATAATCCTGCCTTCCCAACAGTCTCCCAAAGTCTTAACTCATTCTGGTGTTAATTCAAAAGTCCAATTTTCAAAGTCTCATCTGAGACAAGGGAAATCCCTTCAACCTATGAGCCTGTAAAATAAGAAATGAGTTAGTTACTTCCATGATACAACAGAGATACAGAAATTGGGTAAATGTTGTTGTTCCAAAAGGGAGAAATTGGCCAAAGGAAAGGGTTACAGGCCCCATGGAAGTTTGAAACCCAGCAGGTCGGTCATTAAATCTTTAAGCTCCAAAATAATTTCATTTGACTCCATATCCTGTATCCAGGGCATACTGGTGCAAGGGATGGGCTCCCAAGGCCTCAGGCAACCTTGTGGCTTTGTAGGGTGCAGCCCCCCAGCTGCTCTCATGAGATGGAGTTGAATGCCTGCATCTTTTCCAGGTGCAGTGTCCAAGCTACTGGTGGATCTACCATTTTTGGGTCTAGAGGATGATGACTTTCTTCTCACAGTTCCACTAGGCAGATCCCCATTGGGGAATCTGTGTGGGGGCTCTAGCCCTACATTTCTCCTTAGGGGGCTCTAGTAGAGGTTCTCTGGGGGCTCTGCCTCTGCAAAAGCCTTCTGTCTGGGCACCCAGGCTTTTCCGTACATCTTCTGAAGTCTAGGTGGAGACTACCAAGCCTTATTCACTCTTGCACTCTGTGCACCTGCAAGCTTATCACCAAGCTGCCAAGTCTTATGGTTTGTGTTCTTCAAAGTGGCAGCCTGAGCTGTACCTGGCCCCCTTTGAACCATAGCTGGAGCTGGAGCAGCTGGGATGTAGAGATCAGTGTTCCCAGACTGCACTGGGCAGTGGGTCACTGGACCTGGCCTACAAAACCATTTTGTTGTCCAAAACCATTCCATCCTCTTAGGCCTCTGGGCTTGCCATGAGAGAGGCACACACTAAGGTTTCTGAAATGCTTTTGAGGCCTTTCTCCATTGTCTTGGATATTAGCTCTTGGTTCCCTTTTAGGTATGCTAATTTCTCTAGCAAGTGGTTGTTCCATAGCCTGCTTGACTCTTTCTATGCCACATGGCTAGGCTGCATATTTCCAAAGTTTTATGCTCTGCTTTCCTTTCAATTATAAATTCCATCTTTAAGTCTTTTTTTCCTTCTTGTATGTGAGCTGAGGCTGTTAGAAGCAGCCAGGCCACATCTTGAACACTTTGCTGCTCATAATTTTTTTTCCACCAGATACTCTAAATCATCACTCTTATGCTTGAACTTCCACAGATCCCTAGGATCTGAATGAAATGCAGCCAACTTCTTTGCTAAAGCATAACATGTGGGACCTTTGCTCAAGTTCCCAATAAGTTCCTCATTTTTATCTGAGACCTTGTTGGCCTGGACTTCCCTGACTGTATGACTATCAGCATTTTGGTCACAACCATCTAACCAGTCTTTAAGAAGTTCCAAACATTTTCTCATTTTCCTTTCTTCTTCTGAGCCCTCCAAACTCTTGTAACCTCTTCTCATTACCCCATTCCAAAGTTGCTTCTACATTTTCAGATATCTTTATAGCAATGTAGCATTCGTAGATACTAATTTTTTGTTTCAGGCCACTCTTGCATTGCTATAAATAAGTGCCTCAGGCTGGGCAATCTAAAAGAAAAGAGGTTTAATTGGCTCATGGTTCTGCAGGCTGTACAGGAAGTGTAGTGGCATCTGCTTCTAGGGAGGCCTCAGGAAGCTTACAATCATGGCAGAAGGTGAAGGGGGAGGAGGCACCTCACATGGCAAAGGCAGAAGCAAGCAAGAGAGAGTGGAAGGGAGGTGCCACACACTTTTGGATGACCAGATTTTGTGAGAATTCACCATCACAAAGACAGCACCAAGCCATGAGGGATCCGCTTTCAAGATCCAAACACCTCTCACCAGGCCTCACCTCCAGCACTGGGGATTACAATCCAACATGAGATTTGGCAAGGGATGAATCTATAGACAATACAGATTGCAATAGAAGACAAATATACAAACTATATCAGACTGTAAAAGAAGATACTGTGCCAACTTGGACCACCAAGTTACTTTGTTTTTTATACCAAATATCATACTTTACAACCTATAGTGTCCAACAATGAGTACATAGTTCAACCAAGTAAACATATGTTCATATTATCAAAGTAATGGTTTAATTGAATACTGTTGTTTAAAATGGGGGTGGGGCATAAAGGCATCAAGGGCTGGCTTACATACCTTCATGAGTGTGTGCTCACATTTAATATGATGGGGGAGCTAAGAGAGGGATAGATATTATGTCTGACGGAGAATAATTCCCTACCTCATACTATAAAACAGTAGAGAGGTAATTTCACCTAGATAGATTCCTCTGCCTTTTCATGGAACTTGTGGAAGGGAGCTAAGGGAATATGCTGGTACAACAATACAGTTCTTTCCTACATGCCCTCAATTATTTTGTTTCCTACCTGATGCAGTAGTCCCAGGACCAAGGCTGCAACTGCAGATGCCAGAAGCAGGGATGACTGCTATGCAAGAAACTGTAACATTATCTTTAAACTTTTATGTCAGAATTCCTGAAGGCCTGATGGAATGGATTTTGCCTTCATCCTATATGGCAAAATTGAAGTTGACAGTAAATGCAGCTGCATTGGTATTTCTTAGCAGTTGTAATTGTTTGGACGAACGGAGGCAAGATGGTGCACTTCCGGGTTCTTCATCCCCCCTCCCAACTCTTCCCGCACGCGAAAATGCAGCCGGCGCCCGGGAAGGTGCAGACCAACTGGGCATGCGCCAGGTGACGTCAATCCGAAGAGACCAAGATTTACCTGGTCGTACCTGCGGAACGCCCCTGACACGCCCGTGCCCCACCTATTGCCCTCCCACTCCTAGAAAAGCCGCTCTCCGCCATTGAGCCACGCGGCCTTCTCACAGCCCCGCTGCTGTCAGGATGTCAGGACTGTGGGAAGTCCCTCCGAGAGCCCCACCTGGGGACTCTGCCGGCCTCCTTTGCCGGAGGCCGACAGACTTCTCCCCCACACCTTAGGTTACCAAAGTAAATGTGCAGTTTTGCTCCTACCCTTTGCCTAGTCGCTGGTTCTTTTGCGCCCGCTCTGGGCTGGTCTTAGAAAAACAAATCAGTAATGGCTTACTAGCTCTGTACCTATGTAATCCTACCCTATATACAGGTGGTGCTATGGTTTGACTGTGTCTCCCAAAAAGCATATGTTTCAAACTTAATTCCCAGTACAACAGTGCTGGGATGTGGGACCTAAAGGGAGGTGTATAGGTCGTGAAGGTTTCACCCTTATGAGTGGATTAATGCTGATTACAAAAGTGCTTGAGGCTGCAGATTTGATCTCTTGCTTTCTTGTCCTCTTTTTGCCCTTCTGCCACAGGATGACAAAGCAAGAAGACCCTCACGTTATGCTTATGCTGGCCCCTTGATCTTGGCCTTCAGAAATGTGAGAAAACAAATTTTCATTCATTATAAATTAGTCAGTGGTATTCTGTTATAGCAGCACAAAATGGACTAAAACAGAAAAGAATGAACTGAGGAGACACTTGACAGCTCGGTGGTTATGCTCACAATCCAGACCAGCAGAGTGGCTGTATAACTGTAATATGTTCATTGTCCAATGCACACAGCAAGTCAACATGCTAAGATACTAGATTGCAACAGAGAAAGAAGTTTTATCATAGGGCTGCTGAATGATGAACAAAGCCATCTCCCCAAGGAGTTTGGGGATAGGGTTTGGAGTGGGTAGAAGTGTAGAGATCTTTGATGGGTTGGAGAGTGCAGGGTGAAGTCATGGGACAGGGAGATAAACTGTATTCTCATATTGATAGGGTTTGGCTCTGTATCCCCACCCAAATCTCATCTTGAATTGTACTCCCATAATTCCCACTTGTTGTGGGAGGGACCCGGTGGGAGATAACTGAATTATGAGGGTGGTTTCCTCCATACTCTTCTCATGGTAATGAGTAAGTCTCATGAGATCGATGGTTTTATTAGGGTTTTCTGCTTTTGCGTCTTCCTCATTCACTCTTTGCCTGCTGCCATCCATCTAAGACAGGACTTGCTCCTCCTTGCCTTCCATCATGATTGTCAGACTTCCCCAGCCATGTGGAACTATAAGTCCAATTAAACCTCTTTCTTTTGTAAATTTCTCAGTCTTGTATATGTCTTTATCAGCAGCATGAAAACAGACTAATACACATGCTTATTCTGTTTATCTGTGGGGTGTCTTCAAATTATTTAGGGTCAGCTGTTATACTGGAATTCAGGATCTGAAAAATATCTTAAGCAATTCTTCCCCCCCCCCCCGCCGAGAAAACCCCTTTACTTTTGATTCCACATTATGTTACATAATGATCAGATATTACATGACCTGGGTTTTTGGCTTTCTGACAATGAGATCTCTCTCCTTAAAGTGATGAAGGGTTTCAAAGCTCTGAATGGAGTAAAGCCTGTCCCTGCCTTCTCCATCACCAAACACCCGTTCTTTCTTAGGCAGATCAGGTAAAAATATGTTTGTCCACCAAGCACCATAAACACAACACAGTCATCACCACTTCCCTTCCTTGAGGGAACAGCTTCCCTATGACACCTAAGAGGACTGGCATCCATGGCGTCAAGCTGCAACTTCTCCCCTGAGGCCTAGGTAGAGAGGCTGTCACAAAGTAGCAAGGATGCAAAACATGACAGTTGTCTTATAACAATTCAGAACAAAGTGAAGGAACTCCTATGATCTGAGGCAATTCTTAAACAAAAACCTTACTCTTCTAATGTCAGAGAGCCTATCTTTCTTAAACAAAAGTCTTATGATTCTAACATCAGAAATCTTATCTATAGGAACAATGGGGATGCAAATCGTTAGTATCTAGTGCTACATGGCTTTCAATTACAAGGAAGTGGGTCAAAGTGCAACCCAATTAATGCTTAACTATAACTCTATTTCTGTTTAGAATTCTTGTTAAGCTGGTGAGGATGGCTTCAGTTAAACTTAACATCCATTCCAAAAGTGGAAGAGTTTAGGTAAAAAGTAATGACAAATAAAGAGGAGGAGAAATAGTAGCTGAGGGTAAAGGAATGAATAAATGAGTTATGAAATGAGGGAAATCCAATACTACACCAGCCCTTTGAGAGAGGCTCAGAGCAAGAGAACCATATTTTCTTTTAGTACAATATACCAGATACCCAAAAGGGTGGAGCTATATGTTTACTGAGATTACTGTTGCTTTTTGAACCTGACAAGGTCAAATGAAACCTGCAAAACTGAGTAGCATCACTCTGGGAGATATTTTGGTGACAGAATGATGAACTGGATCAATTGTTAGTTACTAAGTGGAACTCTAGTAATATGCTCATGTCTGTGGCCTCAAGAATTTCAGGATACAACTATTACAAAGGATCTCACGTGGGAAAGAATTTCCAGGAACTATTCCCTACTGGGGCCATCAGACTTTGTGGTGTACAACTCTAAATGTTGATGATCAAATACTTAGAAAGTTCTCTGGTTATAATGAAAAAATATATAGCAATCATATGCCGAACGTCTAGCCGTGCACTATCTACAAATAGATATAACACTTGTTTTGTGGGTGGAAAGCTATTAAACAGAATAGGAAAAGATAATAGGTTTCTGAAGGGATTAAAGCAGTAGGCATGACATGAGAGTGCGAATTCCCTGGGGGAACAGCCCCACCCTGAGAGGAGGAAGGCTATGGAAAGCTTTATGGCTTAGTCAAAGTAAATTAATCTAGGTGTGACTACCACTCATCTAACCCCAGTATGGGAGGGCCATCATTTTGGGGTACAAAATAGGTATCCTAATTGCGCTCAGGCAATTAGTACCCAATGACAAAACATACACAGTAGATTTAAACAATGTTGGTTCACAAGACCCAAAGAAGGCTTTAGGAGAGATTGACATCTGTCTAGGCATTATGGAACAAGTTGGATTTGCTTTTGATGAGGAGCAGCATTCAGAGGAAAAGATTTATTGACTAGAATTAGCAGATTAGAGGAAATTCTATTCCAGGAGGAAGACAGGAATGGAAGTCAACTTCAAAAGACTATAAAATTTAGAGAAGACTCAAAATAATGCTGGATCCAGTGTGGAGAGAGTGCTTGTACTCTGAACCAACATGGCATTTTGATTATTTTAATATAGATGGAGCCCTAAGTAGCCACGGGCAATGTATCAGTCCATTTTCACACAGGTATAAAGAACTGCCCTAGACCGGGTTAACTTACGAAGAAAATAGGTTTAATTGACTCACAGTTGTGTAGGCTTAACAGGAAGCATGACTGAGAGGCTTCAGGAAACTTACAATCATGGCAGAAGCTGAAGGGGAAGCAAGCACATCTTATCATGGTGGAGCAGGAGAGAGAGTGAACGAAGTGGGTAGTGCCACACACTTTAAAACAACCAGATCTTGTGAGAACTCATTCACGATCATGAGAACAGCAAGGGGGAAGTCTGCTTCCGTAATTCAGTCACCAGGCCCTTCCTCTGACATGTAGGGATTACAATTCAAGATGAGATTTGGATGGGGACGCAGACCCAAAGCACATCATTCTCACATTTGAAACCAATCATGCCTTCCCAACAGTTCCCCAAAGTCTTAACTCATTCCAGCATTAACTCAAAAGTCCAGGTCCAAAGTCTTACCTGAGACAAGGCAAGTCCCTTCCACTTAATGAGCAGACATTGAGAAAGAAAGAAAATAGAATCTAGGTTGCATCCAAACCTGAATCACTGCCCACCTGCAGCAAGAGAACACATTTTTCCACCATTCTTGCAATATGCATAAACATGATAAAACCTGCCCATATTTCCCCTTCTCCTCTGCAAAAGTTTCAGAAAGTCGGTGGCTGTATTTTTCAGTAGGGCTCGGAAGATGGGAATGTGAGAGGGGTAAGCACAGTGAATGGACTTGAATGGGTACTTTCTTTGCCATCTCATTTTCGGTTTCACTTCTGATCCTTTTAGCTGAACGGAAGTCTTCTGATCAGCATTTCAACCTCCCTTCCTTCCCCTCCTGTGGCTGTGTATTGTGCACACCAAACATTTACAGTGGCTAGCCATTAGTTGGCTTTTACTATTGATTCTTTTTTCTTTGTTGTGTTTTTCCTCTGAAATCTCCATTTAGTACTTCAGCATTAAAAAAAGCTCAGTATGAGTAAAAACAGCATAATTCTCCCCTTTTGTGTCTCTGTGAGAAGCCAACACCAGAATACTTTGTGACCATCTTCTATGGCTAAAATGACTTTTAAAACTTGTGGTTGTGCTCCGAGTACCGAAACAGGATATGCAGAGCATTGGAACCGGGCCATTCACCAGCAGACAAACTTCCCTGGGCAGATATGCAGGGTGGATCTTGGAGGTTGAAGTTTTGTCTTTGTTTTTCCTGTTTGCTGCCAACTACAGATTACAAATTGGATACAAATTCCTTAACCTTTGGCCAGCAGCCCTCAATTTCACACTGTCTAATTTATATGTAAACAAGGTCATACATTTGCCTTAATTATATTTTCCTTAAGTTTTTCCGCCTTATTTTGGGGGAGGTTTTCAGTTTCTGATTTCCTAAACCCTGGTTAACTCTTGACTTTCTGAAACGTTTTACTGCAGCATTGCTCTGAAAATGTCAACATAAAAAAAAAAAGTTGAAAAAAACAATGCCAATCAGTTGGCCTGATTTGAACACCAGGGTATAGCCTTACAGTCACAGACTATTCTTTAGCATTGAAAACAAAATCCTAAAGACCGTGAATCAAAAGTCAAGTCTCCATTTGACAAATAATTGCTAGCACAACTTTATTTTCTTTAAATACAGTTAGGGAAGGGAAGTGAGAAGGAATAATTAAGTGATGGTGGAGACAGCTCTGACTTCCAATGTTGTCTAGAAAGCCTCTCGACAGAGTGAAATCTATATTTTTCTCATCTCAATGGGAAGAAATGTTTTTATTTCATTTCATATGGCCTTAGTCTGTAGTTTATTTTTGTTTTTTTAAAGTCACTTTTCAGGATAAGTCCTTCCCATATCCTCCTGGGAACTTCTCTGCAATCTTCTATGTTGGCTGCTATGTTAGTTTTCTAGGGTTGCCATAACAAATTACCACAAGCTGAGTGGCCTATGTCAACAGAAATTTATTCTCACAGTTCTGGGGGCTAGAAGTCTGCAGTCAAGCAGTTGGTAGGGCCATGCTCTTCTGAAGGAGTTAGCCAGCTTGCTTTAGGCAGAGAGCAAGGGAAGGGTCTGCAGAGAACATCCGACTCACCTCACAAGCGCCTGCCTCAGATATTTTGTGCAAGTAAGGGAACTTGTGCAGGGGGCTTGCCTAAACATACCTGCAGCTAAGGGCCAACATGCACTGAGGTGGGGGGTGGAGCTACCAGGAATTCACGCCTTATACAGCACTATCAGCTTTTATAAAAAGCCCTTGTATTCAACTGTGAAAGGGGCAACTGGGAACCTCATTTCAGGACCCCTCTCTTGGCTGAGAACTTTCCTTTTGCTTAATAAATTCTACTCCGCTCACTCTTCAAGTGTTTATGTGCTTACTTCTTTCTGGTTGTGAGGCAAGAACTCAGACCTAGCTGAGCTAAGGAGCAAAAATACCATCCATCACCTCTAAAGGGTCTAAGGAAGATTCTTTTTTTGCCTCTCTCCTGGCTTCTGGGGGTTGCCAGCACTCCCTGGCATTTCTTGGCTTGTAGAGGCATTGCTCTCTGCCTCTGTCTTCACATGGCATTCTCCTCTGAGTCTCTCTGTATGTCTTCATCTCATAAAGGCACCAGTTGTTGAATTTAGGGCCCACTGTAATCCACTGTGACCTCATCTTAACTAATTACAGCCTCTAAGGCCCTCTTTCTTTCCTTCTCTTCTCTTCTTTTCTTTCTTTGACCGAGTCTTGCTCTGTTGCCAGGCTGGAGTGCAGTGGCTCAATCTTGGCTCACTGCAACCTCCGCCTCCCAGGTCCACGTGATTCCCCTGCCTCAGCCTCTTGAGTAGCTGGGACTACAGGCATGCACCACCATGCTTGGCTAATTTTTTGTATTTTAGTACAGATGGGATTTCATCATGTTGGCTAGGATGGTCTTGATCTGACCTTGTGATCTGCTCACCTTGGCCTCCCAAAATGCTGGGATTATAGGCATGGGTCACCGTGCCTGGCCCACCCTATTTCTAAATAAGGTCACATTCTCCGGTTCCAGGTGGACATAAATTTTGGAGGACACTATGTAACCCACAAAGTTGTTTTTCATTCATTTAAACTAAGTATACATGATATGGATGTGAAAATGTCAATCACATATTGTTACTGAAATGCCAGGAGTTCAGTCTAGGTCCTACTGCTCACCACACAGAAAGTCAACCACTGAGACAATTATTATTGCCAGAGAAGAAGGCTTTAAGGGTGCTGCAGCAGAGGAGATGTGAGATCAGCCTTCAATCCATATTCCTGACTGACTAAAATTAAGGGTTTATATAGCAGAAAAGAAATGTAACCACATGTGGGAAAACAGGATTTAGGGAGGCATAAGGAAGAGGAGTTAGTCTACAGGGAGCAGGTGGTCAGTTAGGCAATCATGATATGTTAGGGGTCTGGTGTCTCATTGTCCAGATGCAATGATCTGGTAAGTTGCAGTTCCTTGATTCTATCTGGGAGGACTGATGGTTGGTTTTCTGAGAAAGGAACTCAGATAAGACAGTTGTAACTTTTTCAGGTTTTAAGATTGGGAGGATCAATTTCTATGCTTATTCCAAGAAACCATAAACCTCAGTTCTGAGACAACTGAGCCAGTTTCAACATCTGGAAATTTTGTTTATTCGGTCACCTGAGGCTGACATTTTGAGGATGGAGACCTCTTATTTTTTTAGGGATGTTATCAAGGTTTGTTATATAGGACTCAGTTATTTCTTTTGTTCATATGTGGATAGTCTTCAGACCTTTCCCATGTATTCAGTACAAACTGATAGTGTATAGGAGCTGTCAAGGCTAATGGACTAAATCCAGAATGCAGGGGGAGCACTTTGAATCCTCCTTGCCAAGGACAGTGCAAAGAGGCACCCTGCTAAGTCCCACAGAGGGATTTAGACCAACACCCACATTATTATTTTATGAAAATTCCTCTTGCCTAAGCTGTTGCTTATTATTGAGTTTTACAATGGAGATACAGTATATGACCTACATTTATAAAATCCTGTGAAAATCTAGTTGAAAAGGGATAATAACTCCTTGCCTTTCACTCTGGGAAAAAATTCCTGTCTGGGTGCTGCTAAAATAGTTTAGTGATATGCTGCTAATACAGAGCTATTGAAATTTACTCATTAAAAATATATAACCTTGAGTAATCCATTAGTGGAAAAATCCATTTTTTTCCCATCAAAAATTCATCAAAAACTGATCTGGAAAGAAGGAAAAAGGAACAAAGATGAACATAGTCACTGCATGAATTTCTTTCCAGATTTTTAAAATTAATTTCTGGTCTTCAGTCTCTCATCCTCTTCTGAACATGTAGACATCTGTTTACTGGTATATACTGATGATAATAAGGGAAAATTTATATAAGTAAAATTTATGTAAGTTCCTGAAGGTGCTGCTTTAGATGTATAGATGGTCGGAAGTCCAGAATCTTAGGGAATATAGAAGATTGGTCTTGATGAGAAAATGCTGGAAGTCAGAGAAGCATCTGCCCAGAGAACAGCAAATGGATCTAGGTACAGGGGACATCAGGAAGCTTGAAGCAGAGAAACCTAATGAATCCCAAGACATACTGAGACAATTACAGTTAATCCATATCTTGAAGGCATTCCTTTGATATGCAATCTGCAATCTGCCCTACTAACAACTGTTTTCCCACATCTGCTAAATTTATACAGTTATGCATGGGTTATTCCTAAGACAGCATCCCTAAAAGATAAATAATTGTAATCCCTAAAAGATAATTGTATCCCTAAAAGATAAATAATTGTAATAGTGTTTGCTTTATTGTTTTATAACAAGGAGGCATATTAGGAAGAATTTGTTAATTCCTGGTTGTCAATTGCTCAAGCTGTTTATGATTATTTTAGGGTTTTGAATAAACTATTAATTCTTCTCTATTTGAGAATTGATAGGATATGGAGTTTGAAAAGAAAGAGTATTTTAATTTTTCCTCCCACACTGGTCCCTTTCTAGTTTACCATGGTTTCTGAATTATATTTATTAGTCATTCTGTTAACTACATTAACTAACCTAGTAAATTTAGATTAAGAAACTGAAATATAAATTAATGAGTATAATTCATCAGTGTCTGCAGTTTCAATCATAATATTTATACAGTGTGAAAAAGATGTTAGATGACTGCTAGGATTATCTTCTTTGAAGAGGTTTATTAAATTTGCAATTATTTTGCCTGGAATGCCAACATTGAATTAATGTGTTCCAAAATGTTAGAAATAGACACATTTGTGAAGATGTCATGTTACCATTTTTGTTTCTAGGCGTGTATAATAGATACTCCACCAAAGGAAAAGTACTTCAGGCAAATAATTAGTTCAAGCTGTAAGATATTATTTCAGCCTGATTTTCATTTGTTTATTCATTCATTCACTCAACAAATGGTAAATTTTGTGAGATCCAACTATGTGTCACTTAGTGTTCTGGACACCAGTGATATAGCAGACAACACAAACACTACCCTAATACTAGAGCTCACATTTCAGTGGGGGGAGGGGAGGGAAACAGGCAATAAACAACAACAAAAAATACTTCTCGGTGCGGTGGCTCAGGCCTGTCATCCCAGCACTTTGGGAGGCCAAGGCGGGTGGATCATCTCAGGTCAGGAGTTTGAGACCAGCCTGGTCAACATGGTGAAACCCCATCTGTACTAAAAATACAAAAATTAGCCAGGTGTGATGGCATGTGCCTGTAATCCCAGCTACCCAGGAGGCTGAGGCAGGAGAATCGCTGGAGCCCAGTAGGCAGAGGCTGCAGTGAGCTGAGATTGTGCCACTGCACTCCAGCCTGGGCGACAGAGCAAGACTTCATCTCAAAAACAAAAACAAAAACAAAAACACAAAAGACTTCTCGGGTGCTGTGAAAATATAAAATGCCATGAAAAAGTGTGAAGCAGGGTAAGAGGATGGTGAAATGGGATGGTGACTTTGCTTCAGAGACTTGGAGGAGTGAGGGAGCCATGGACAGAAGTGGACGCATTGTGAAGCAAATGAAGCTTAAAATTCAGGGACTTTCACTTGCTTGGGTCTCTGTGAGTGGTGGGACTTGCAGGACACTGCAGAGTATTCTTAGTGGGGAGTAGAGGCCAGATTGCTTTCAGGAAGTATTTCTTTGTAAGTGCTTCCGTCGTAACACTGAAACTCCAAAGAAAATGAAAGATAACTTCAAAGACATCTCCAGAGCTCCAGTAATTTGCTGTAATTTCTGTTCTTATTCTATATAAATATTAACCTAATTTTGTGTTTATGATCTTATTTCTTTTTCTAAAGCAGCATCCTTGGCTAAAATTATATATACTTCAGGTCAGTATATAGTTATAGCTAGGTACTGGAATTATACACTTGAGTAAGATATGACCCCAGCCTTCAGCTTACTTCATGATCTTAATAACTTTTGATATATTAAGGTGTAGAAGAAACAGAACTCAGCCAAGTTGATATCAAATTGATAACTTGATATTTTCTTGAGTCTAACCATCAGTTGTAAAAAACAGAATTCAAAATAACTTTATGAGAAAAAAGAAAATGCTACTAGAATTAACATTTTCAATTTTAAGACTAGCTGATTATTAGATACAGAATATAAAGAAGTATATATTAGAATTCAGAAAATTAACATTAATTAGCATTTATTGGGCTCTGATTTTCTAACTTCTTGGTATGCTTAATTCATTTAATCATCAGAACAAAACTTTGGGATAGCTACTAATAGTATTCTAATTTTACAGATGAGGAAACAAGCATACAAAGGTTAAGGGAAGTGGTAAAGCTAGAGACCAAACTGAAGCTATCTGACTAAAAGCTGACATTTAATCATTTTGCTAAACTTACTTCAAAAGTTATGGGATTCCATTTTTGAATTTCTAGTCCAGATTCTACTCCTAAATTTTCGGGTCCTTAGATTGCAGCAGCATCATCAGTAAAGTTGGATTAAAAAATCTAGACATTTTCCACAATCTATTAAGATTGTAACAATAGTCAATACATTTTGTTATTATGAGATACAGCTCTCAATTTTTTTTGTTGTTGTTGTCCCAGATTTATTGAAAATAATATAGCACTGCAAAAAAAATTCAAACAGGTCCCCGAGGCGTTTTGAAATTCATTCCAACTGTAGGCGGAGTGACCTGCAGGTTGGACAGACTGCCGGTGACCTGCAGGTTGGACAGACTGCCGAAGTCCAAGAGCTTCAGCATTTCCTTAGTGTCAGGATCTACTTCAATTATCTCCTGATCCAGGGCTGAGACCTCAGGAACGTAATTGTCTCTCCTTTCTCTCTCCTCCTCCTGCAGCTTGATGGAGATACCTCTTACAGGGCCTCTCTGAATCCGCTTCATCTGATGGGTGACATAGCCTGCTATCTTGTTGCAGAGCTTCTTGCTGGGGATAATGGCGATCTCCTCGCACACGCACTTGTTCGTGTGGAAGTCGTTGCCCAGGTGCGTGTAGTACTTCTCTATGATGACCCGGGCCGCCTTCTTCACGGTTTTGGTGCGAATGCGGCCCATGTTGGCGGGTCCTTGGTAAAAGAGCTCTCAATTTTTTTTGAGATGGAGTCTCACTCTGTCATCCAGAGTGGAGTGCAGTGGTGTGATCTGGGCTCACTGCAACCTCCACCTCCTGGGTTCCAGCGATCCTCCTGCCTCAGCCTCCCGAGTAGCTGGGACTACAGGCATGCAACACCACCCCTGGCTAATTTTTGTATTTGTTAGTAGAGACAGAGTTTCACCATATTGGCCAGGCTGATCTTGAACTCCTGACCTTGTGATCCTCCCACCTCAACCTCCCAAAGTGCTGGGATTACAGACATGAGCCACCATGCCCGGCCACAGTTCTCAATTTTAAAATGGCTTGGATCATAAATACATTATTTGTTTGATACCCATAACGTGCCATGTGCTTTATATAGGTTATGTAATTCAGTAGTCACAATAGCTCTGCAGGGTCAGGTTTAATAATACTGTGTTGTTGTTGAAGAGACAAATTAGTCAATTTGCTGAAGGTCAAACAGCTTGTAAAGTTTGGAACTGGATCTGACCCAGTTCTGAATGCAAATTCCACCAGGATTCCAAAATCACTAACATGGTTCTTTCCACGAGGTTAGTGATTCTCCAGAAAAGTAGAGCTTATTGTAAGGCAAAACTCCAAAAAAAAGTCAACTCTCAGGAAAAGAAAAAACAAGACATTTTTGGGTGTACCAGACTAGTTAGCAGAAGAGGGTGTTAGAATGCTGAAGCTGTTTGCTACAACTTCAGCCTAGTCAGTGAATTTCAAATAATGCTTCAGTTTGGCAAGCTTTTTCTAGAGAAGAACCTGCCAAGATCTGCCTATTAGTAGAAACTTAATATTTCCTTAGGAAGCTCTGCTGTCATTAATATCATATTATGTAAATTATCCTATAGACATCGAAATGTTTAGGAAAATAGAACCATTCTGAGCCTTCTTGCAAGTCTACATTACAACCTCAATTATTTATAGGGCTACTTTGGGCATGAAGTATACTGATAATTGTGTTTAATTGTGTTTATTGGAATCCTTAATTTAATTAAAAATTTTTTTTTTTTTGTCTTGAGACAGAGTCTTGGTCTGTCACCCAGGCTGGAGTGCAGTGGCACGATCTTGGCTCACTGCAACCTCCACCTCCTGGGTCCAAGCGATTCTCCTGCTTTAGCCTCCAGAGTAGTTGAGACTGCAGGAATGTGCCACCACACCCAGGTAATTTTTGTAATTGTAATAGAGACGGCATTTTACCATGTTGCCCGGGCTGGTCTCAAACTCCTGATTTCAGGCGATCCTCCTGCTTCAGCCTTCCAAAGTGCTAGGATTACAGGCGTGAACCACCAGCCCGGCTGGTATCCTTAACTTTAAACAAAAACGCATGTAGAAGGAATAGTATAAAGATCCTCATAATCCATTATCCGGCTTCAACAATTATCAATATATTGCCAATATTTCACCTATAACTTCTCTACTGCCTACTACTTGCTGTTGTTTTCCCTTGCAGCTTTATTGAGGCACAATTTACATTCCATAAATTAATCCATTTTAAGTATACAATTAAATGATTTGTAGTAAATTTACAAAGTTGTGCAAACAACACAACGATCCTGTTTTAGAAGTTCCATTATTCCAGAATATTCTCTCATGTCCATGTGCAGTCATCCCTCTCATTCCCAGGCCCGGGAAACTGTTCGCTTTCTGAATTTATAGATTTGCTTTTTCTGGACATTTTATATAAATATAATCACACAATAGTTTTTCTTTTGCATCTGATTTCTTTCACTTAGCAAAAAACTGTTAAGGTTCATTCATGTTTTAACATGTATCAGTAGTTTGATTTTTATTGCTGAATAGTATGCATTATATGTATATACCACATTTTGTTTATTTGTTTGCAACTTAATGAACATTTGGGTTGTTTTTGGCTATACTGTATAATGCTGCTATAAATATTCCCTACAAGTCTTTGTGTAGACATATGATATTTACTCTTTGGAAGATTTCTATGTATGAATTGCCAGGTTTATGTTTATGTTTAGTGAGTTTAACTGTTTAAGTAATTGCAAAGCTCTTTTCAAAAAGGCTTCACTATTTTCCATTTTCACCAGCAGTGAATAGGATTATAGGTTTTCCACATCCACACCAAAACTTACTTGTTCTTTAAAATTATAGCCATCCTAGTGGGTGCATAATGGTATCACATGGTGGTATTGATTCCCTAATTGTTTCTGATGCCAGGGGTTTGATCTAGGTCCCAATGTTCTTCGCATAGAAAGCCGATCACTAAGACAACAATTATTTCCAGGGAAGAAGACTTTAATCAGGTGCTGCAGCCAAGAAGAACAGAAGGTCAGTCTCAAATTCATCTTGCTCACCAACTAATATCAGGCATTTATGTAGCAGGGAAGAAACTAAAACAGGAATTAGAGAAGATTAAGGGAGAGATGTTGGTCAACAGAAAGCAGGTGGTTAGATAGGCAGTCATGATGGGCAAGAGGTCTTATGTCTTACTGTCCAGATGCAATGACCTGGTAAGTTTTAGTTCCTTAATACTGTCTGGGAGACATGATAGTTGGTTTCCTCAGAAAGGAAAAGGAACTCAGATAAGATAATTTTAACTTTCATAACTTACAAGACTAGGAGGGTCAATTTCTATGTTTATTTAAAAGAAACCATAAACATCAGTTCTATGAGACAATTGGGCTGGCTTCATAATGACTAATGATGTTGAACATTTTGCATGTACTTATGAACCATTTATAAATCTTCAGTGAAATGTTGATTCAAATATTTTGCTTATTTTAAATTTGGATTGTTTGTTTTTCTATTCTTGAGTTTTAATGTTTCTTCTTATACATTGGATACAAGATCTTTATTAATTACATAATTTGCAAATATTTTCTCCCACTCTCTGTTTTTCATTTTCTTAATAATGACTCTTGACATGAGAAAGTTTTTAATCATGATGAAGTCCAATACATCATTTTTTATCCCTCATGGATGATATATCTGTTATAATATCTAAGAATTCTTTGCTTAAACCAGGGACACAAAGATTTTTCTCCTTGTTTCCTTCTAGAAGTTTTCTAGTTTTAGCTCTTACATTTAGGTCTGTGATACATTTTGAGTTAATTTTTTTTTTTTTTGAGACTGAGTCTCACTCTATCAGCCAGGATGGAGTGCAGTGGCACAACCTCAGCTTACTGCAACCTCTGCCGCCTAGGTTCAACCCATTCTCCTGCCACAGCCTCCCAAGAAGCTGGGATAGCAGCCACCACACGTGGCTAATCTTTGTATTTTTAGTAGAGACGGGGTTTCACCATCTTGGCCAGGGTGGTCTCGAACTCCTGACCTTGTGATCTACCTGCCTCAGCCTCCCAAAGTGCTAGGATTACAGGTGTGAGCCACCACACCCAGCCCATTTTGAGTTAACTTTTGTGAAGTAAAGTGTGAGGTAATAACCGAAACCAGTGATTCTCATCTGGGGGCAGTTTTGCTCATCAGAGCACATGTAAAAATGTCAGGAAACAATTTTGGTTCTCACAACTTGGTAAGGGGTGCTACTGGCCTCTAGTGGGTAGAGGTCAGAGATATTACAGAATATCATCCTATTAATACAACGCACAGAATAGCCTCTTGCCACTAAGAATTACTGGCCTCAAGTCAATAGTGCCAAGGTTGAGAAATCCTGGAGTAGTAAAATAAGAAGGTAGCATTAATAATACATGAGATAGGCTGGGTGCGGTGACTCATGCCTGTAATCCCAGCACTTTGGGAGGCTGAGGTGGGGAGATCACAAGGTTAGGAGTTCAAGACCAGTCTGACCAGCATTTTGAAACCCCATCTCTACTAAAAATACAAAAATTTGCCGGGCGTGGTGGGGTGCCTGTAGTCCCAGCTATTCGGGAGGCTAAGGCAGGAGAATCGCTTGAACCCTGGAGGCAGACGTTTCTGTGAGCCAAGATTATGCTTCTGCACTCCAGCCTGGCAACAGAGCAAGATTCTGTCTCAAGAAAAATATAATAGTAATATATGGGATATGGACCCAGTCATTCCCCTCTGGAAGTGAAACTTGATTTTTTGCTGCTTTCCCTGCCCTGGTAGAGTGACCATGGAGCAGCTTCAGGCCAGGATACCAGAGACATCCACTATTCTTACTTAAAGTTGAGTGGTTTTTCAATCAGTAACCACTTCTTAATTTTTTGTATGCCTTTGATCAATTTCCAGAGCCCTGAAATGATTGCTTTAGAAAATTTTGCCCTGTTTGTCGTTGGTTTTCTGGGAGTATTTGCTGCCATATGGAAATTCCCCAAGTTTTGAAAGGAACAAAAAAGTCTATGAACAAAGAAAACATTAAGTGTATATTTGAAAATATAGTTATTTATTGATTCAGCAAATATTTTTTCAACATTTATAATACAGCAGCTAGTGATGTGGCAAGGGTATGCAAAATACCATCCTGACTCTTAAGACGCTTACTGTTAAGTGAGGAGACAGAAAAGTAAATGAGCAAGATGCCTAGAGGCTTAGGGGGTGGGTCTGCCTTCAACTCTTGATGTTCTTACTTACTGCTGTGTGGTGTTGGGCAAGTTGTTTAAGCTGTCTAAGCCTCAGTTCCCTCATCTGTGAAGTAGGGTAATCAATAGCATCTACCTCATGTGATTTCTGTGAAGCTGTTTTCATATATGTAATGTTTAGCACAGTGCCTAGCATCTAGTAAACACTGAAAAATGGTTCACTTTTCATTATATAATATGATCAATGTTATGCTAAGAGTAAACATATGATACTGATACAAAGAGGAGACAGGGAAATGCTGGTTAGAAGAGGGCAATTCCCTGTTAAAGGCCCCACCCACAAGCCTGGAAACCCACGGCCCTAAATGAAAACAGCCATTCCTGTTTTCAAGCCCAAAAGTTGTCTTTTGGCCCACCATGCCCCCCTATCCTGTACCCATATATATCTCAGACCTCAGACTCCAGAAGCAGATGACAAGGAGATGAGCAGATGAACCGCAGAGTGGCTCAGCAGAGAAGGAGCATCTGAATGCCCAGAAGAGTTCAGCTGGGGACAACTGGAGAGGAGATCAGCCACTGGATGGCCACACTTGAGGGGGAAGATCATCTTCCCACTCCATTCCCCCTTCCAGATCCTCATCTGTCCCACTGAGAGCCACCTCCACCACTCAATAAAACCCCTGCATTCATCCTTCAAGTCTGTGTGTGACCTGATTCTTCCTGGATGCTGAACAAGGACTTGGGTCCCAAGGGGGTCCACTGAGCTGTTTAACGCTTAAGCCATCGTGAATGGCAGAACTAAAAGAGCACAGTAACACTGGGGCTTCAGGAGTCACAGGCACCCACCCCCAGATGCTGCTGTGGGGCTGGAGACCAAAAGTGCTCACCTTGGTTCCCACACTTGCCCATCTGTGTGCTCCCCATCTTGTAAGGGATTTGAGCTTGTGGTGGCCCAGTCCAAACAGAGAGCCACACCCCTGTCCCATATCCTGTGAGGAGGGCCAGGGAACTCTCCCATCTCAATACTATTATCCAGACGAAATGATTTTAAAACCGAGATTGGAAGGACAAGTAGGAATTATCAGTGAGTAAGTGGAGAAAATATACAGGGAAGAGATTTCCAGAAGAGGCCCAGAGGGAAGAGGAACATGACCCAGTATGAAGACAGAGAAGTGGACAGATTGCACAGGTGCTGGAAGCCTTAGAAGGATATGCAAAATAGTTCTTATATTTAATTAGAGCTCAGTCTTTATGATGTATACAGGGGTGAGAAATTGAGTTTGCTTGTTTGTTTTTTGTTCTTACTCTCTTTTATATTCCCAATTTCCATGTCAAACCTGGATCACCCAGAAGCCACAGTTATACACTCTATATTTAACTCCCTCCCTGCATATCTTAACTCATTGCAATACAAATTAAGAAACATGTAATCCCAGCACTTTGGGAGGCCAAGGCTAGAGGATCACTTTAGTCCAGGAGTTTGAGACCAGCCTGGGCAATGTATCAAGACCCTGTCTCAACAAAAAATAAAAAGTTAGCTGGGCATGGTGGTGCATGCCTGTAGTCCCAGCTACTTGGAAAGTTGAGGTGGGAGGATTACTTGAACCTGGGAGGTTGACGCTATATTGAGCCATGATGGTGCCACTGTACTCAGCTGGGGTGACAGAGCAAGACCCTGTCTCAAAAAAAATTAAGAAAGAAATTGGGTCATATAGATTAGAAATATTGATTACAATCATTCTGCTTTCTCAAAGTAAGATTTTTGTGCCATTTTGAGTGTGCAGTCCAACAATCACCTCTCATTAGAAACTCATACATATAAGCTTATAAACAACAGAAATTTATTTCTCACAGTTCTGGAGCCTGGGAGATCTATCATCAAGGTGGATTTGGTGTCTGGTGAGGGTCTGCTTTTGGTTTCATAGATTGCCCCTTCTAATGGTTTCACATGGCAGAAGGGGGAGAAAGTTAATTTTGGAAGATGATGTATGTCCCTCAAAATAAGGGAACTCCAAAAATGCATCTATTGAGGAAAGTAATAGCGAAATAAAGCCACAATAGCGTGTGGCTTTGTTTTTGGTAGCAGCTTTGTTGTGATATAATTCATATACCATATAATTTACTCATTGAAACTGTACAGTGCAGTGGGTTTTAGTATATTCACAGGGTTATAACAATTTTAGAACATTTTCATCATCCCACAGAGAAATCCTGTATCCCTTAGCAGTCAGCCTCATCTTTTCCATCCTCCCCAGCCCCAGACAACTACTAATCTACTTTGTGTCTCCCTAGGTTTGCCTATTCTGGACATTTCCTATAAATGGCATTATATAATATGTGGTTTTTTGTGACTGGCTTCTTTCACTTAGCTTGTTTTCAAAGGTCTTCCATGTTGCAGCATGTAACATTCCATTATATGGATATACTATATTTTATTCATTCATTCATCAGTTGATGGACATTTAGATTGTTTACCAGTTTTCATAAATAATGCTGCTGTGAACAGTTATGTACAAGCTTTTTTTTTGTGGATATATTCCTTCATTTCTTTTTGGTGTATAGGAGTGGAATTGCTGGGTCATGTTCTAACTCTATGTTTAACCTTTTGAGGAACTGTCAAAGAAGATTGGCATATGCATGTTGTTTTCCAAAGCAGCTGCACCATTTTGTATTCCCACCAGAGAGGTAGAGTTCCAATTTCTCTACATCCTCGATAACACTTGTTATTATCTATCTTTTTGACCATAGCCATCCTAGTGGGTTTGAAGTGGTATCTCATGGGTGTATGTTTCTGTAAATTGTATGATTCCATGTATAGGAAACGTCTAGAGTGGGCATCTGTAGAGACGGGAAGTAAATGAATGGTTTCCCCCTTTCCTAGGGAAATGTAGGAAACCATTCATCATCCTGGGGTAATTGGGGAGCAATGACCAGTGACTGCTAATGTGGCATTTCCTTTTGAGGTGATGAAATGTTCTAAAATTGATTATCACTTCTGCGAATATACTAAAAGTTACTGAATTGTATGCTTTATGTGGGTGAATGGCCATATTTGTGTGGGTTTATTTCTGGGCTCTCTTTTTTTCTGTTGATCTGTGTGCATATCCCCTTTCCAATACAAACTGTCTTAGATGAGTGTCACTCTTCCAACTTTTTTCTTATTTTTCAAAATGTTTTTCACTATTCTTTTTTCCATTTCCATGTAATGTCAGAATCAGCTTGTATCTATCTACAAAATTTCCTGCATGGATTTTTGATTGAAATCCATTAAATCTGTGGGTCATTTTGGGAAGAACTGACATGCTAACTATGTTGAATCTTCCATTTCCTGAACACATTATGTCTCTCCATTTATTTTAGTCTTTTATGATTTCTTTTTATCAGTTTTACAGTTTTTGATTTCTTTTATCAACGTTTTACATTACAGATTCTTTACATGCCTTGTTAGACTTATACCTAAGTATTTCACGTTAGGGGGCAGCTATTGTAAATAGTATCGCTTTTAGAATTCCTGTTTTCTTTCTTTCTTTTTTTTTGTTTGAGACAGATTCTCCCTATGTTGCCCAGGCTGGAGTGCAGTGGCTTGATCTAGGCTCACTGCAAGCTCCCCGTCCCGGGTTCACACCATTCTCCCGCCTCAGCCTCCCAAGTAGCTGGGACTACTGGCGCTTGCCACCATGCCCAGCTCTTTTTTTTGTGTTTTTAGTAGAGACGGGGTTTCACCACGTTAGCCAGGATGATCTCGAGCTCCTGATCTCGTGATCCGCCCACCTCGGCCTCCCAAAATGCTGGGATTAGAGGCGTGAGCCACCGCACCCGACCTGAATTCTTGTTTTCAATTGTTTATTGTTAGTATGTAGAAACAGTATTGAATTTTTAATTTTGACTTTGTATCCTGTAGCCTTAGTAAACTCACTTACGGGTACTTAGACATTTATTTTTGTGGAATTATTGGGATTTTCTACGTGAACTTTCATGTCATCCATGAGTAGGGTCAGTTTTATTTCTTTTTAATTTGTATGTCTTTTATTTTATTTTACATTGTTATTGCCTTGGCTTAGACTGCCAGGATTATGTTCAATAGGAGAGAATGGAGCGAAAACCTTTGTGTTCTTGCTGATCTTAGAGCAAAGCATTCAGTGCTTCATTATTATTATTACTACAGCCTTTTTGATTTTGTCGGTTTTTTAATTAGATCGAGTAAATTACCTTTTACTTCTGGTTTGTTGAGAGAGTTTTTCATGGATGGATTTTGACTGGGGCTGCAATCACATGCCTGGGCTGGTGAAGCAGGACCAGGGCCCGTGCAAGATTGGCACATGCATCGTTGTGCTGGGGGTTTATGTGTGTTTCTTGCTGGTGCAGTGCTATGTGGCCATGTGGGTGGGTTCTTAGGTGTGCTCAACCAAGCTTGGCTATGCCATCATCCTCTCTTAGGTCATTTTGACTTCAGTTTCCCTAATGACTAAGTATATTGGGCATCTTTTTATGTGCTTGTAGGCTATTTGCAAATCTTCTTTGGAGAAATCTCTACTTAGATCTTCTACCCATTTTAAAATTGGGTTGTCACTTTATTATTGCATTATAAGGGTGCTTTATATCATATGCAGTAAGTTTCTTAATAGATATTTGATTCATACATATTTTCCCATTTTGTAGGTTTTATTTTTACCTTCTTGATGGTGTCTTTTGAATCACCATTTAAAAATTTTGATATAGTCCAATTTGTTTTTTGTTGCTTGGGTTTTTGGTGTCCTATTAAAGAAACCATTGCATCGTCCAAGGTCGTGAAGATTTACCCATTTTTTAAACAAATAAAACAGTTTCATAGTTTTATTTTTAGTTGAAGACCCATTTTGAGTTAATTTTTGCATATGGTGTTATGTAGGGGTCCAACTTCATTTTTTTTTTTTTTTTGCATGTGAAAATCCAGTTGTCCTAGAATCATTTGTTGAAAAGACTATTCTTCCTGCCACTGAATTATCTTGGCACCCTTGTCAAAAATCAACAGGTTATAAATGTGAAGGTTTATTTCTTCACTCTCAATCTGGTTCCATTGACCTCCATGTTTACCACTCTTTCAATAACACAGTCTTGATTATTGTAGCTTTGTAGTAAGTTTTAAAATGGAGAAATGTGAGTCCTCTAACTCTGTTCTCTTTCAAAATCATGCTGGGGGGAAAGTGTTTTTACTGTATGATAGTGCATGTTTAAGAGGCACTTGAAGGTTAAAGAAATGGCAGGCCTAAATATTTTAATTGTACTTTCTTTTTCTATCCTGGGGCCTTCTAATCAAACAAATCTGACTCAAATGCTGTTCATGCTGTTAAAGATGTGTTCTTCCAGGCCAGGCGCGGTGGCTCACGCCTGTAATCCCAGCACTTTGGGAGGCCGAGGTGGCTGGATCATGAGGTCAGGAGATCGAGACCATCCTGGCTAACATGGTGAAACCCTGTCTTTACTAAACAAAATATAAAAATTAGCTGGGCATGGTGGCGGGTGCCTGTAGTCCCAGCTACTCGGGAGGCTGAGGCAGGAGAATGGTGTGAACCAGGGAGGCAGAGCTTGCAGTGAGCCGAGATTGTGCCACTGCACTCCAGCCTCGGAGACAGAGTAAGACTCTCTCCAAAAAAAAAAAAAAAAAAAAAAAAAAAAAAAGATATGTTCTTCCAGTTTCATGTGCTGTAGCAATTTCGGGTTCATCTAGCTTATTCTCATTTGCTAATCTTCATTCTTAAACCTGTCCAACACTTCATCTTTGGATTTATGTTCTATTCTGGCCAGCCCCAGATTAACTTTTGAGCTTGAGATTTTCTGTATACACATTTTCCAATTGAGTTTGTTGAAACACTCACACTCTATATTCTTCTTTGTGCTGTGTGTATACTCCTTCTGGAATAAGATCATGCTCCACCTTGGGACCATGCCCTGACATCACAGGGACTCTGGACAGTATTCTAAGCTATGTGTTGGTACTTTTCTTGTGGCTTGGTGCCTAAGTACATTTCTGATATTAATTGGAAGTTTAACTATTTTCAACCAGTGGAGAAGAGCTCTGACATTGAGACAGCACAACCTTGTATTTGTCTATGCAGAAATGCTGCATCTAGTGTTTCTTTTTGGTTTAAATGGATAGGTTAATGTAGTGCAGTAGGCCTGCCATTTCTTTAACCTTCAAGTGTCTCTTCTTTTATTTCTGAGATGGAGTCTTCTTGCTCTGTTGCCCAGGCTGGAGTGCAGTGGCGCGATCTCAGCTGACTGCAAGCTCTGCCTCCCAGGTTCAAGCCATTCTCCTGCCTCAGCCTCCCAAGTAGCTGGGACTACAGGCACCCACCACCACGCCTAGCTAATTTTTTGTATTTTTAGTGCAGTCGAGGTTTCACCGTGTTAGCCAGGATGGTCTCCATCTCCTGACCTCGTGATCCACCTGCCTCTGCTTCCCAAAGTGCTGGGATTACAGGCGTGAGCCACCACACCCAGCCCCTTCAAGTGTCTCCTAAGCATGTACAGTCCTACGGTAAAAACACTTTCCCCCCAAAATGATTTTGAAAGAGAACAGAGTTAGAGGACTCTGGTTTATACTCAACTGTTGTATCCTTTACATGAAGCAGTTAATACGCCTTTCAGTTCTCTAGATCTTTATTTTGACTTTGGTTTCGTGGTTAATAATGTTCAATCAAGTTTTATCCCATTTTTAATGATTTTTTTCTGAAATGGTAAAAAATGATGGAAAACAGGTAATGTATGTCAGTTCACTCAGAACCTTATGTGTATACTTGGGCTTAATGATGGCCTCTTACCCTGAAAACAAAAAGGCAATTGGTCCCCTTTACTGATGTAACATATTTGTAGGAGGCAATCTAACCACTGGAGAGAATACAAGTGTTTATACAGTCACAGCAAGTGGAGCTTACTGCTTTGTAGATAAGAGCCTGTGGGACTTGGAGGGATTTAATCAACATTCCAACTATAAACATTCTCTATGCCAATTCCAGGTTATATTTAAGTTTCAGGTTCATTTCCCAAGAAGCAAGAGGTTCAGCACTTGTACCAGGATGTTTCAATGTTTCTTTTTTAACCTGGAATCCCAGTTGCTTATTGTTTATAGAAATCAATGGCATTGTTTTGGAAATGGGAATGGAAAAATCTCCAGAGTCCTGATAAGGTCAGGTCAGGCTCTCCCTGAAGGTTGTTTGAGAGCCCAAGTTTTGAATCAGTTGCAAGAATAACAATTTTATTGTCCCAGGGTCAGGATGATTTTCATTCAGCCCAATGCCTTGTCAATCGGCTAGCCTGGCTAAATATAATGAATCTTTTAAAAGGGCTTACCTACTTGTCCTTGAATTCTTGACTGGGCTGATAAATGGCCCCAGCTGAGTCGGAGTAACCCTGTTTCCAATATTTATGGAGAGAGAAACGTTACAGTTTAGCAAAGCTGTCTTTAGAGATGAACATACCTGGCTCTTTCTTCTTTCATTTGATCAAGTTCTGTAGATTTTTCAGTGCTTTCTGGAGTGAGCCTCTTTCCAGGCTGTACTAGCTATTCTTTGCCTCCCTCTCCCTTTATCATTCTTGTACATAAAAAGAAATGAGGTTTTATCCTTTGAATAGAATAATCCACACAGTCTCTGAACCTCTGGTTCCTTAATTTCCACTCTGATTCTTGTTGGACAAGTGGCACTCTGTTTTTTACTCCTTTGCATCTTTCCTGGCCATTTTAGAAACACCGAAGTGATGGCAAACACAGAGGAAGCCTCCTCCTTAGGAGAACTGACTCAGAAGCCCTCTGCTGAGAGAAAAGGCAGGTGTCTCCTTTTCATCCTTCTTTGTGACCAGGGCCACTCAAATTATCTGTCTTCAGGAAATGCCTTGGCTTGCTGGGAGCACTAATGGGCATGACAATCAATATTGCTTATACTGATACATCACGCTCTTGGTAAGGGATTTCACCAGTAAATTTTCTTTCTCTGGGGATTCAGTCAACAACATTTACACAATGCTAACAGCATGTAAAGCATGCATGGTACTAGACAGGACAAAGAAGCAGGAGAATCATAGTGAAAGGTTCCTGCTCTTTAGGGCCATCTTAAATAGTTGGGAGATTGATAAGTATATTAGACAGGGTTCTCCAGAGAGAGAAGGAAGCAAGTGAGCGAGAGAGAGAGAGAAGAGAGGCAGATGAGAGAAAGAGATGAGAAAGAGCAGGGAAGAGAGAGAGAGAGAAACTGATTGATTTATTATGAGGAATTGTCTCATGTGACTATGCAGGCTAAGTACCAAGATCAGCAGTCAGCAAGCTAGGGATCCAGGAGAGCCAATGGCGTCAATTCCAGTGTGCAGGCAGAAGAAGACCAGTGTCCCAAGCAGTCAGCTCAGAGAAGTTCTCTCTTGTCCTGTCTTGTTCTATTTAGGCCTTCAGCTGATTAGAGTGTGCCACCCACATTAGGGAGGACAATCAGCTTTACTCAGTCTACTGATTCGAATATTAATCTCATTCAAAAACATCCTCACCGAGACACCCAGAATAATGTTTAAATAATATATGGGTCCTTTGTGGCCCAATTAACTTGACACATAAAATTAACCAATACAATAAGTACATCTAGACAAGAACATGAAAAACACTTAGTAACTTATATATAGTTGGCCCTTTGTATCTGTGGGTTCTATATATGTAGATTTAACCAACGTCAGATCAAAAATAATTGAAAAAAAAAAAAGAATCTGTATTGAAGATGTACAGACTTTTTTTTCTTGTCATTGTCCCCCGAACAATACAATATAACAATTATTTACATAGGATTTACATTGTATTAGGTATTATAAGTAATCTAGAGATTATTAAAAATACATAGGAAGATGTGGATGGGTTATATGCAAATACTATGGCATTTTATATAAAGGAGTTAAGCATTCATGGATTTTGGTATGTGAGGGGAGTCTGGAATCAATCCCCCATGGATACCAAGGGACAACTCTTTTGATGTGCACTGTTTGAGCTTGTGCTCAAATGCTGAGTGATATTAAGCAGCTGTGTGCCCCTTCTTGGGGATATGGTGGAGCTCAAAGAGGACAGTACAACATAGCAGCAAGAGCCACTTCCAATTGAATCACGTAGGCATGAGTGGGGACCGCCAGTAAACTGGCCTGGTTGTGGGGATCTAAGGGAGACCTGAGGCCGGTACTAAGCTGATTTGGAGAACAAAGGGAACAAAGATGTGATCAGCCCACATCTCTGACATTCAGGAGAATCAGAGGGAAGAGGCTACAGCTGCACTGGGGCCTTTGGCAATAGGATTGCACCGAAGGACAATTGTATCCAACCAAAGCCTTTATTTACAAAACTGTCTGTCCAGGTCTGTCAAGGTGTATGTATCTGGTAACCAAGGCCAAGTGCCTGCTTCCCCTTTGAGAATCCTCTGAATTTTCGGCTGGGTGTGGTGGCTCACACCTGTAATCTCAGCACTTTGGGAAGCTGAGGGGGGTGGATCACGAGGTCAGGAGATGGAGGCCATCCTGGCGAACACGGGGAAACCCCATCTCTACTAAAAATACAAAAAATGAGCTGGGCGTGGTGGTGGGTGCCTGTAGTCTCAGCTACTCAGGAGGCTGAGACAGGAGAATGGTGTGAACCTGGGAGGCAGAGCTTTCAGTGGAGCCACTGCACTCCAGCATGGGTGATAGAGCGAGACTCTGTCTTAAAAAAATAAAAAAATCTTCTGAATTTTTGAGGCTGGTCACGCATGGTGGCTCACACTTCTAATCACAGCACTTTGGGAGGCCGAAGCAGGTGGATCACCTGAGGTCAGGAGTTTGAGTCCAACCTGGCCAACATGGTAAAACCCTATCTCTACCAAAAATACAGAAATTAGGTGTGGTGTGGTGGGAGCCTGTAATCCCAGTTACTTAGGGGGCTGAGGCAGGAGAATCGCTTGAACCCAGAAGGTGGAGATTGCAGTGAGCCAAGATCACGCCACTGGATTCCAGCCTGGGCGATAACAGCAAAACTCTGTCTCAAAAAAAAAAAAAAAAAAAAAAAATTCCTCTGAATTTTTGTCAAAGAGATAATTATGATTTCAAGGAAAGAGGAGAACTCAATGACAGCCAGATGCAAATTGGCCACAGTGAAGACTTGATCTTTTGCCCTGTGATACTGTACTTGATTGAGCCTGAGATGAGGCATAGTTTGGATTTGAATACTTTGCACAGGGTTGTGGATAGGGCCTTCAAGGGACAGAGATACAGGTGGCAGGGCAGGGGTGTCATAAAGCAGCTATTGAGAGAAACAGTATTGTGCTGAGAGTGTATAGTCTGAAGAGGGAGGAGCCAAGGGAAGCTCACAGAAAGCAGAGACATGCAGGTTCCACAATCGGGAATCCATACAAGCTCAGTATGAGTTACAAACATGCAGTTTCTAGAGGCTAAGAGTATAAAGAAATCAAGACTCCAGGTACTCAAGATCTAATCAGAGAAGTTAAGATGGCAAAAGAAAAAAGGTCTTGGCAAGTCAGCAAGAGGAGACAAAGTTTGCATTCCTTTTTTGTGCTGTGTAACAACCACAAATTTCATAGCTTAAAACCATACACATTTATTATCCCACAGTTTCTGTGGGTTGGAGGTCTGGGAACAGTTTAGTTGGGTCCTCTTTTCAGTTTCTCACAGGCTGTGGTCAAGGTGTTGACTAGAGATACAATTTCATCTGAGGTTCACAGTCCTATTCCTAGGGCAATAGTTGCTGGCAGAATTTAATTTCTTGGGACTGTAGGGCTGAGGTCCTCTGCTCCTACAGACTGCCTCCCATTCCTTGACCCCTCCACAGCATACCAGTTTCCTTCTTCAAGATCAGTGGAAAAACATCTGCTGATGCTTCCTGTCTCTTACCTCTAGATGGTATTTTAAAAGTCTGACCTAATTAGATCAAGCCCACCTAGGATAATGTACATTTTGATTAACTGAAAGTCAATTTGTTAGGGACCTAAATGACACCAGGAAAGTCCCTTCACCTTTGCCACATAAATCTAATCACAGAGTGGTACCTGTCATATTCACAGATCCCAGCCACACTCGAGGGGATGGGATTGCAGAGAGCATGTATGCCATGGGCTGAGACTCTTGGGGGCCATCTTGGAATTCTGCCTACCACAAAGAGTAATCAATCAAACTAATGTAATCATCTTGATCTTGAGTTTAAGAAACAATTTGGCTCTTCCAAGTGCCTTGTATTTATATTTCCTGTGAGGTCAATGCTAATTCCAGTCACTAGAGTCTGCAGAAAGAGTAGATAACAGACTATACCTATGGGGCCAGAGTGTGTTCAGAGAATGGGAATGTAATAAGTAGGTCTCTTTTTAGGGGGTGGGGAGTGATGTGATGAAAACTGATCTGTTGAAGATGATTTCATCTTCTCTAAGACCAATTTTGAGGATGGAACAGGGGGTCTGAAATGTAATTTAGAAGTTGTTGGAACAGCCAAGCTCAGACAAGAATTATGTCTATACTTTGTAAAAAATCTCTGGGAAGAGAAATGTAAGTTTAAACATAAAATACATATTTTTGAATTAAATGTATACACATTGGGTATGGATTTGGTTTTGGGGGTGTGTGGAAAGGAAGAGAGAAATTGGAAATGCCTCTAGAGGCTTAAAACTAAAGTACTAGGATGGAGATATCAATTTTTTTTTTCCATTTAACGTATCTTTTGAGGCCTCTTATGAGCAAAATAATATTAAAAGGAATATAAGGATATAGTTTCCCTCTTCATGAGCTTAGAGTGTTGTAGAAAAAGAGAGGGTAGGTAAGGAGTCCCTGGTATCAAATGCAATAGAAAGGTGGAGGAGACATAGGTCATGAACAGCAGTATTCTCAGTGAAGTGGGTAGAAGTGCAAGTCACATCTCAAAAGACAGTAAAAAGAACTACAGGATATCCATTTGAAAAGCAGGATTGAAAAATGAATTGAAAGGAAACCAGCATTATATACAGGGCAATAAAGTAAATGTTTTCCTTTGGAGTTTGGGAAGAGTGCAACAGTACTTAAATGACACTTATTATTACATTTAATGAGAAGGCTCCAGAGTAATTTGAATTTGTATTTGTCAAAAGAAAAACTTGAGAGAAATTAAATTTAACAGAGTTTAATTGAGCAAAGAACGATTTGAGAATCAGGTAGCCCCCGAACAGAGTAAGTTCAGAGACACTCCAGTGCTACCAACTGGTTGAAGGAGATTTATGAACAGAAAAAGGAAAACTATGGACAGAAAACAGAAGCAAGGTATGGAAACAGCCAGAATGGTTGCACTTGGATGTTTGCCTTATGTGATGGTAAATATTGTGTCAATTTGATTGGATTGAAGGATGCCTATATGGCTTTGGTAAAGTATCCTTTCTGGGTGTGTCTGTGAGGGTGTTGGGGGAGGAGATTGGCATTTGAGTCAGTGGACTGGGAGAGGAAGACCCACCCTCAATGTGGGTGAGCACCATCCAATCAGCTGCCAGCGTGGCTAGAACAAAGCAGGTGGAGGAAGGGGGTATCAGCTGGCTTGCTGAGTCTTCCTGCTTTCATCTTTTTCCCATGCTGGATGCTTCCTTTTGTTCCTCCTGCCCTTGACATAAAACTTCAGGTTCTTCAGCCTTTGGACTTACAGTGGTTTGCTGGGGGTTCCCAGGCCTTTGGCCACAGACTGAAGGCTACACTTCTGGCTTCCCTACTTTTGAGGCTTTTGGACTCAGACTGAGCCACTATAGGCTTCCTTGCTCCCCAGCTTGCAGATGGCCTATCATGGGACTTTGCCTTGTGATCATGTGAGACAATTGTCCTTAATAAACTCTTTCATATACACATATATCCTATGAGTTCTGTCGCTCTGGAGAACTCTAATACACCTTATTTGAACCCAGTTTGAACAATGGCCACCTTTAATTGTTTGAAACTTGGTGAGTCTGGTCACACGTCCAGTTTGGTTGCAGTTCATGATGTATGAAGAAATCTTAAAAATACATAAATAGGCAGCTTTAGGCTAAACTTTTAACAGATTCCAACAGATATCCACAGTAGGACTATTATCACTATAAAGAGTGCAGATATTCATCCATATTCTCGAAATGGCTCCTTGGGACGCCATTCTAAGCTAGTCCATCACTCATGTAGAACTCCATTTTAAGCATCTGAATGGTCAAATGCCTCCAAAGAAGGGAAGCTCACAATTTTCTATTTAGATAATTCTGTCGTTGAACAGTTTTATTAAGTTTTCATTCCCCACTTAAGAGACTTAACGTTTACAACAGAAAAAATTTCTTGTTGAGAATACCTGCACTAAACTAGAAAAAAGGCTCCCAGGTACTTGTCTTTGGAAAAAATGCCCATCAGAGAGCACTCTTCACTGAGGGGAAAAAAAAACAACAACTGAAAATCACTTTTTTCTAAGAAGAGTGGCTCCTCCAAACCAAGGATTGTATAGTAAATGTGCCTGTTAGCAATAATGTACACTTATGCTGAGAATGACCCTGTATGGCAGATGCACCTGAATGTGAGTTCTGAGCTAGGTGATCTGGGACTGGCTAACCAAGAGATTTGTTCTTTGTCTATGAGGAACATCTGAACCCCCATCCCATAATGGAGGTCCTGAGTTTTGGGTTGAATGAAGATTGCCAGTAGAGGTTATTAGGGAAAGGGTGCTAAGTGAAAATGACACACAAACTACATGCCTTTTGCAAGTGGCTGTGGTTCTCCCATGCACCCTGCTGTCACTGTATGCAAGGTGGTTCTCCTGTCCAGCCTGCCACCACTGGACTCTCTCCCCTACATATAAGCCTCTAATAAAACTCCATGTCTTGTCTTCTGGGTCTGGGTCTCTTCCTTAGCCTCTTGAACCTGGTGCCATCCCCACTGGAGTTAATAGGAATTTGGCATAACCAGGATGTCTGCTCCCTGCAGTACAGTGTAATCAGCAAGGATCTTCTTCAGGATGCTGATGTCTTTGCTTTTATCCCTAGCCTGTTGCACTGTGATATGGTTTGGCTCTAGGTCCCCACCCAAATCTCATCACAAGTTGTAATCCCCACGTATTGAGGGAGGGAAGTGATTGGATCATGAAGGCAGTTTCCCCCATGCTGTTGTCGTGATAGTGAGTTCTCATTAGATCTGATGGTTGTAAAATGTCTTGGCATTTCCCCTGCTTGCACTCACTCCCTCCTACTGCCTTGTGAAGAAAGTGCCTACTTCCACTTTGCCTTCTGCCATGATTGTAAGTTTCCTGAGGCTTCCCCAGGCATGCAGAACTGTGAGCTAATTAAACCTCTTTCCTTTATAAATTACCCAGTCTTGGATATTTCTTTATAGCAGTGTGAAAACGGACTAATAAAGACTTCATCTCTCAATGGCCACCATTGGTCACATTTTCTAAATGTAGACTATAACTACAGGAATTATATAGTCCACATTCTCTCTCAGTCTCTCTCTTTCTCTCTGTATGTAACCCACATGTAATATTAGCCTTACCTTTTTTTTTTTTTGAGACAGGGTCTCACTCTGTTGCCCAGGCTGGAGTGCAGTGGCACGATCTTGGCTCACTGCAAGCTCTGCGTCCTGGGTTCACGGCATTCTCCTGTCTCAGCCTCCCGAGTAGCTGGGACTACAGGTGTCCGCCACCACACCCAGCTAATTTTTTGTGTTTTTAAATAGAGATGGGATTTCACCATGTTAGCCAGGATGGTCTCAATCTCCTGACCTCGTGATCCGCCCACCTCGGCCTCCGAAAGTGCTGGGATTACAGGTGTGAGCCACTGCAGCCTGGCCCAATATTAGCCTTATCTTAAAGAATACAAACTTGGCTGGGCACGGTGGCTCATGCCTGTAATCCCAGCACTTTGGGAGGCTGAGGCAGGTGGATCATCTGAGGTCAGGAGTTTGAGACCAGCCTAACCAACATGGAGAAAATACATACTCCTCTCTACTAAAAATACAAAATTAGTCAGGCATGGTGGTGCATGCCTGTAATCCAGCTACTCGGGAGGCTGAGGCAGGAGAATCAGTTGAACCTGGGAGGCAGAGGTGGTGGTGAGCCGAGATCATGCCATTGCACTCCGGCTTGGGCAACAAGAGTGAAACTCCGTCTCAAACAAAACAAAACAACAACAAAAGAACCTCATTTTAGATGTCTGTTTGAATTGTGCTCTTGCTTGAAAAATAATGTTATGTTAGCTAGTTAATTCAGTCTCATCTGATATCAAAAATTTGAAATTATTCTGAGAAATCGGCTTGCAAAATACAAATGCCCCATTTTATTTTGTAGATGTTTCCAGAATTACTGACTACTTTATCTTTAATTAATGTCAGTAATGAATTTAAAGTTGGGAAAAATCAAGCAAAAATGACAGGCAATAAAAATATAACTCTGAAATATCATTTATTATAACTATTATGGAGTGATATTTTGATAAAAAGTTTGCATGAAATAAAATGTGAATCTTGTATAGCATATACCAGAACACCAGTGCAATTTTGGGATTTCAAGAGGGAATTAATTAATGATGACTTGAAAATATATTCTAGCAAGTACCAATGTACCTTATGACAAATTGATTAGTATGAAGTAGTAATTATTATATTCCACAACTCTGGAGCCTACTCAACTAACAAATACAACTTTCTTGCACAGAACCCAGAACAGCATGATTTTAGGAATTATTCAAAAAGCATTTTTTGAACTGTGTGTTCGTCTTAAAAGCCATAGTCTCCCTCCCTTCAAAGGACAGCATGAGGTAAACTATTTTATCAGGCTGGAAAAGACATAATGCTTTTCTTAAAATGTGAAGTAGGTCTACTGAGGTCTGGTGAACCAAAGCAATGTAAAAACTTTCCTGTTTGAACTCAGAGAAATCCTAACTCATGTATTCTTTGCCAGAAGGTAATAAAATAGTGTTAGTCACCAAGCCTCAAAGGAGGAGGGAACAGGGTGGTATGTAATGGGGTGTGGGTGACTGTGTGTGTGTGTGCGTGCATGTATGGTGTTATAACTAAATGAAAATAGGTAACTCTTGGTCTGGAGAGCAGGAATTTCCTAAATAGTACTGCTATCTTGTGACTTCTTATGTTCTGGGTGTTAGAAAACTTTTTCCTTTTGCCATAAGATGCTGCAGCTGATGGTTGATATATTAGTAACCTGCTTATCACTGTCCAATATATTCTCATTGCAGTCAGAAAAAATCCACATTTTCCTGTGCCCAAAAATGTCCCTGTTACCAGCTACTGGCTGGCTTGACAATGTCATCCCATGCTTTCTTCTCTGCACTCACTCAAACACTGTCCCTTCTCCCTGAAATGTTGTTACCTGAAAGTTTTGCATGGCTAAAGTCTTATCATCCTTGTCTCAGCTGAAATGTGGATTTATCAGAAAGGCATTTTCTTGAACTCCTAATAAAGTAACACTTCCTACCTCTACCTGTTCTGACTTTCTCCTGTCCAAAAAGGAAGCTGCTGCCTACTCCAGATCCAGAAAATCATTTCCTAAAGAGACTGATTTTGACTCTCAATATGGGGAGGTGGGTGAATTCCAAAGGATTTTGCCAGTGTAAGTTGATAAATTTACCTTATCTGATCTGGATGGAAAAGCATGTGGATGGTGTAGACAACGTGCTACCACCTTAGCTCACAGTCTATCAGAATGTAGGTGATAAATAATGAGTTACATCATGATGTGATAAACGCCAGATTAGTCACTCTTCTATTCCACTTTACTCTTTGTCTTCTGGAACTTACTCCAGTAGAAAATTCACAATGATTTGTTTACTGGTTTAATATTGATCTGCCTTTGACAGATACCTGTGAGAACAGAGACTTTGTTTGATTTGCTGTTGAATTTTCAGTGTCTAAAATTGTGCCTAGAATAAGTAAGTACTCAAATATTTGTGCAATATAGTTAAATGATGAAGCAGCCTCTTTATGAATTGATTACATATGTGAAGATTAATTTAGATGAAACATACATACCCTTGAGGGTCAGGTACATAGTAGGCAATCTACCAGTGTTCTCTCTCTCTCCAGCCTTCCTTCTGAGGGAGGATCACTGAACTCTTTGCAAGTGCTACCTGATTTATTTAAATTAAGATATCACAGTATTAAGCAGTATTTAAATTAAGATATCACAAAGCTGACTATATTCTTTCCTTACCTGTTTATTTAAACACAAGATAATCTATAACTTAGAACTTACCAACATTCTTTTCAATCTTTGCAAATACCTATTTTTTTTTCTTTTTATTTTTTGAGACAGAGTCTCACTCTGTCGCCTGGGCTGGAGTGCAGTGGCGTGATCTAGGCTCAGTGCAAGCTCCGCCTCCCGGGTTCATGCCATTCTCCTGCCTCAGCCTCCCAAGTAGCTGGGACTACAGGTGTCCGCCACCATGCCTGGCTAATTTTTTATATTTTTAGTAGAGACGGGGTTTCACCATGTTGGCCAGGATGGTCTCGATCTCCTGACCTCATGATCCGCCTGTCTTGGCCTCCCAAAGTGCTGGGATTACAGGCGTGAGCCACCACACCCGGCCGCAAGTACCTATTTTTGTAATGATTCTTCATATTTTGTAACTCAGAAATTTCACTAAGTTAGAGTATCTTTCTTCTTTAGTCAAGGTTTATTAATGAGAACGTTGTTAAACTATAAGATTAGTTCAACAAGAATGGCTTTTAACTTGGTCAGATGCATACTCATTGTATTTCATATGTAGTGTTATTCAGATAAGAACGAGTGTACAGACATTTGTATGTACCACAAAATTAGGTTATGAGTCATCTGCTGTATTAAAAGGAACTGTATATCAGTGATTATTGACTTTATCTGGACAAATTAAGCCTGCCTGGAGTTTTTCTAACAATAAGATCTGTTAATTAGCTCAGCTCCACACAGCTTGTTTAAGCTTATGAATAACAGAGTTATTGCCCATTGACTCCGTCCTGTTCTAATTCAGAAAGGGAGCTGTCTCAGAACCTAGAATCAGAAAATCATTACCTAAAGAGGCTTATTTTGATTTTCAATCCAAAGAGTTTGATGGATTCCAAACATTTTTTGCCAGTGTTCTTAACTTACCTGGCCAGAATGGAAAAGGGTTTGGATGATGCAGGCAGTTCATCATCCCCCTTGAGAAAACCTTTGGAGTCCTTCTAATTAAGAGGAGAAAGCCAAGATAATTCAGGCTGTGGAAGAGTTAAGAAGCATTATCCCTTATGCAGATGGTCCCCTGCGGCCATCTCCCAAATCCTATTTTGTGTCTCATAGAGCCCTTGGAAAAATTTCTATGCAGGCTCTCCCATTCCACATTTGTGTGCTCTGGGCATCCTATCTTCTCTGGTTGCAAGCAGTTGGAGTTTTGTTCTCCCTACTGTGTGGGGACTGGCATAGCTCTGCTCCCATGAGGAAGAGGCCCAGGGTGTCTTCTGCAGTTACTGCATGCCTGGAACATAGGCTCCAGCCCAGGCTCACTGACTTCCTAAGTGTGTGTGTGTGTGTGTGTAGTAATTCTCTACCTCTATTCTATAGGGATATGACATCAGTGCTAAGAACCTAACAGTGTCTTAGGCTGAAGGAAAACATCTACAATTCATTATTGTGTGGAATGGTGGATCATCTGAAATCCACATGCAGCCATTGCTCCTATAGCTCCAGCTTTCATCATGCAGATTGATTATAACTGGATTGAATCATCAAATGGCACAATTTGTATTCCGAGGGAGAGGTGACAATGTGCTAGCAGCCCTCATCCTTAGCGCCTCCTGGGCTTCAGCCTCCATTCTGGTTGTGCTTGAGGAGCCCTTCAGCCCGCGACGGTACCATGGGAGCCCCTCCCTGGGCTGGCTGAGGCCAGAGCCACCTCCCTCTGCTTGCAGGGAGGTGTGGAGGGAGAGGCGCAGGCGGGAACCGGGACTGCGCATCGCACTCGTGGGCCCATGTGAGTTCCAGCGGGCACCGTTACAGGCTCAGGGCCCTGCACACGGAGCCGCAGGCAGGCGCCGCTGGCCCAGGGCAGTAAGGGGCTTAGTACCTGGGCCAGCAGCTGCAGAGAGTGCACCAGGTCCCCCAGCAGTGCCGGCCCGCCAGCGCTGTGCTCGAATTTTGCCCAGCCTCAGCCACCTCCCCATGGGGCAGGGCTTAGGACCTGCAGCCCACCATGTCTGAGCTCCCACCTTGCGGTCAGCTGCCTGGCAGCCCGAGCCTCCCTGACTGGCACCACCCCCTGCTCCGTGGCACGTGGTCCCATCGACAGCCCAAGAGCTGAGGAGTGCAGGCGCCCCTAGGGACTGGCCGGCAGCTCCACCTGCAGCCCCAGTGCAGGATCCACTGGGTGAGGCCAGCTGGGCTCCTGAGCTGGATGGCGGACTTGGAGAACTTTTATATTTAGCTGGAGGATTGTATGTGCACCAGTCAGCACTCTGTGTCTAGCTCAAGGTTTGTAAATATACCAATTGGTACTCTGTATCTAGCTAACTCTGTATCTAGCTAACTTAGTGGGGACTTGGAGAACTTTTCTGTCTAGCACTGTGTGTCTAGCTCAAGGATTGTAAACGCACCAATCAGCATTCTGTCCAATCAGCTCTCTGTAAAGTGGACCAATCAGCTCTCTATAAAGTGGACCAATCAGCAGGACGTGGGTGGGGCCAGATAAGGGAATAAAAGCAGGCTGCCCTACCCCAGCCAGCCAGGGGCAACATTCTGGGGTCTCCTTGCACACTGTGGAAGCTTTGTTCTTTCCCTCTTTGCAATAAATCTTGCTGCTACTCACTCTTTGGGTCCATGCCAGCTTTAAGAGCTGTGACACTCACTGCAAAGGTCTGCAGCTTCACTCCTGACAGTGAGACCACCAGCCAACCAGAAGGAAGAAGCTCCAGACGCATCTGAACGTCTGAAGCAACAAACTCTGGACACACCATCTTTAAGAACTGTAACACTCACCATGAGGGTCCGTGGCTTTATTGTTGAAGTCAGCAAGACAAGAACCCACCAATTCCGGACACATGAGGACCAGCATAGGTTGTAACTTGAACATGCCAGGAAATGAACATTACTGCTGGAGGAAGGGGATATGGTAGAGGTGTCAAGTGCTTCCTTGGAATAGGTCTTTGCTTTGTTTTTCACAATAAGTGGACAATGAGAAAGTGAGAAGGAAAGTACAGAAAACTTGTGCTGATGGGTAGTTCACAGTTGGGAAAAGGAATGGGAATGATTTTCATGTGGCCCTCAGCTAGAAGTAGTCAAGGGCAGCAACATGCATTTGGGTGTTTTGATTATATAAGCTGTGAAAAAACACTCCTGCTAGAAAAGTGAAGCTTATATTAATAGCTTGAAGCCCTCTATCCCCTAGTCTTGCTGATGTTCATTTAAAAATAGAATGCACTCAGGCCAGGTGCAGTGGCTCACGCCTGTGATCCCAGCACTTTGGGAGGCCAAGGTGGGTGGATTGCCTGAGCTCAGGAGTTCAAGACCAGCCTGGGCAACACAGTGAAAAACCTCATCTCTACTAAAATACAAAAGCTTAGCCAGGCAAGGTAGTGCACACCTGGAGTCCCAGCTACTGGGGAGGCTGAGGCACAAGAATTGCTTGAACCCGGGAGGTGAAGGTTGCAGTGAGCCGAGATTGCACCACTGCACTCCAGCCTGGGCAGCAGAGTGAGACTCTGTCTCTACAAAAACAAACAAACAAACAAAACAAAAACCAAAAACAAAACCAGAATGTACTCAGTTCCTGCTATGTGCCAGGCCCCAAGGACATACTGTTGAGCAAAATTAATTGTATTCAAATAGTTTTTGTTAATGCATGCTATTTTATGACATTAAATATATTTAGGAACAGGAGGTTATTTGGAGGCCACCATTCTCTGACAACAGCAAAACAGACTATGTTTCGAATTTGGAAATTCCCCAAACACACTCTGGATCTCCTTTTTTTTTTTTCTCCACTTTTTAATGGATGCAGCTTGACAAGCATTAACTGAGTATACTCCATGGTCTGGAACCCTGAAAAAATCTGGGGAGAAGGTGATAAAGATGGTCCAGTTCTTAGTTTTATGGAGCTCACAGTCTGTCAGGCTTTATTTAATAAAGAAATAATGAATTGGGCTGGGCGCAGTGGGGTCACAGTCTATCAGACTTTAATTGATAAAGAAATAATGACGGGCTTGCGCTTGTAATCCCAGCACTTTGGGAGGCTGAAGCAGGTGGATCATAAGGTCAGGAGTTCGAGACCAGCCTGGCCAACGTGATAAAACCCCGTCTTTACTAAAAATACAAAAATTATCCAGGCGTGGTGGCATGCACCTGTAAACCCAGCTACTAGGGAGGCTGAAGCAGGAGAATCACTTGAAACCGGATGGCGGAGGTTGCTCAGTGAGCTGAGATTGTGCCACTGTACTCCAGTCTGGGCAAAAGAGTAAAATTGTCGCAAAAAAAAAAAAAAAAGAAAAAATAATGAATTACACCATGATGAGATAAAGGTAGGAATAGAGATCTGTGTAAAGTCCTTCAGAGAGTAAGCCACAGGTTAGAGAGCCAGGAAAGTTTGAAGAAGTCTCACCAAAGCAAATGAGACAATAATATCTAACTTACAGGTTTGTTTTGGGAATCGAGTGAGATACTCTATCTAGAACACTCAGCACATGATAATCCTACACTTTTGCTAATTATTACAATGATGACAAGTTAATCTTGTTTCTTATTATTATTGGACTAAATACATTTTATCTTAAAACTATCTTAATACACTTAGACTATTGAACTACTGTCTAATTTCTTCTTAATCTCTCTCTAAAACTTCCTCTTTATCTATTTTTTTCTCCCACTTTAGAATACTTCTCTATCAACTTGACTAAATTAAAGCAAAAGACTCAAGGCAGGACTGAAGTGGAAAGTGGAATTGGGAAAACGAAGGCAAATAGAAATTAGAATATTTCAATTCTACATGCATCTTTGATTATCCACAGAAATTGGAAATCATATAAGGAAATTGAGATGTTTCTCTTCTGTTGTAGCTGAAAATAACATCTGTCTCTGGGGACTGGATTGGGTTTTCCAGTCCACAAATGGAAAACTTGGGACACATCATTCTCAGCACGTTCATAGTCTTTGAGTGGGAAGGCTACAGATAATTTAAAATAATATAATTAATTTGTACTTATAAGAGTTTTGTAGAAAGATACTTGATATAATTTACAAATGTAATATGTAAAATATATTTTTCTGGAGGTAAACAATCTAGGGCTAGTGATGCACTGTGTGGATGTAAGTAAATACCATCTTTGAAAAGTATTTAGGGCATTAATAAACTATATGAAAATGAGCAAATATAGTTACAGTCTTACTATATTTATGACATTTAGTATTGTATTTTTCTGAAACATTGGAAAACGAGTAAGAGGCAATATTGTATAAACATAAAGAGAACAAAGTGTATCACTAGTTACCTGACCTTGAAGCATCAGATTCTTAAACCCTAAAAGTGAGAGGTGAAGCCAGCTGGACCTCCTGGATTGAGTGGGGACTTGGAGAACTTTTCTATCTTTCAAGAGGATTGGAAAATGCACCAATCAGCACTCTGCAAAATGCATCAATCAGCACTCAGTAAAATGCACCAATCAGTGCTGTGTAAAATGCACCAATCAGCAGGAGTCTAAAAGTAACCAATCGTGGGAAGGATTGAATAAAGGGCACTCTGATAGGATAGAAACAACATGGGCGGGGACAAATAAGGCAGTAAAAGCTGACCACCCCCTGCCAGCAGTGGCAACCCACTTGGGTCCCCAGGAAGCTTTGTTCTTTCCCTCTTCACATGAAATCTTGCTGCTCCTCACTCTTTGGGTCTGTGCCATCTTTAAGAGCTGTAACACTCACCTGGAAGGTCCGCAGCTCCATTCTTGAAGTCAGCGAGACCATGAACCCACCAGAAAGAAGGAACTCTGGACACGAAAGGAATAACAGTTATGTCTCAGGGTTTTGTGAGGATCAAACTGGAAAATGTTCTCATTATAGTTATTAGTATACAGTAAGTGCTCAGCAGATTTTAGTTGTCATCAAATTATGTAGCATCAATAGTTATCAAGTAACATCTGAACATGATGTGGAGCATTTATGTCCTAAAGACACAGATGTTACCTTGTCATAATGCTCTGTTTCACTTTTCAGTGTTTTTGAGGATAAGGAAAATAACTATGGTAATGTTTCTGTATCACTTTTTAGTTTAAGAAACTCTTTGCTTTGGCCAGGCGTGGTGGCTCACGCCTGTAATCCCAGCACTCTGGGAGGCCGAGGCGGGCAGATCATGAGGTCAGGAGATCTAGACCATCCTGGCTAACACAGTGAAACCCCGTCTCTACTAAAAAATACAAAAAATTAGCCAGGCGTAATGGCGGGTGCTGGTATTCCCAGCTACTCGGGAGGCTGAGGCAGGAGAATGACAGAGCTTGCAGTGAGCCAAGATTGCACCACTGCACTCCAGCCTGGGTGACGGAGCGAGATTCCATCTCAAAAAAAAAAAAAAAAAAAAAAAAAGAAAGAAAGAAACTCTTTGCTTTATGGATTTCTGGGTGTGTTCCAAGACTTGGTGACTGGAGACGTGGCTTTTCCCATTACTTCTGCCACCAACGTCTTACCTGGCACTCAGCCTAATTTAAATGTACTAGGTGGGTGCCGACCCTGTAGCTTATTTGGGTCTGTTATAAAATCAACACTTCCTCTGCAACTCAGTCTGCCTCAGAGGAGACCAAGGCAGCAGAAGTGCATGCTGCCTGCCAATGTGGGGCTTGTCTTGGAGTCTGAACAGAAGGAAACTTCTCTATGTTTGTGCCAGGTTTTAGTGGTAGCATGTTGGGTCATGTTATACGAACCTGACACTTGGGATCTGAGCTGCTCTTTGACTCTGCCACTCCTGCCTACCTTCCCAGGTGGTTGGAGTTGAGAGACCTGATTAGTCTTATTCTTTATATGTGAGTTTGTATTCTACAGGAAAGAAGCTTCTAGAAGTGCCACTTCCAGAAGTAAGCAGCCAGAAGCTTAGGAGGTAAAGGAATAAATCTTGCTCCATGTATTGAAAATCATTGATCTCTGAGGACTTTGTTGTTATTGTTTCAGATTGGCCTGGTGAAATTTGCGGAATGCCTTAAAGCTTCTATTCATCTTTCATCTGTTAATTAGCTGTTACCCTGCCTGCATGTATTTATGATCAGTGCTATCATTCTGTGTTTCACAAGGACATGGAGTGACTAATGTTACTGGCCTTAAGTGCTCATAAGCGTGGAGCTCTAGCCTAGACTATGTGATGAGATGGGGCAGCTGGTAAGATGTGGTGCAAGTTTAAGCACCATTTTTCCAACACAGGCCTTGTGACATTTTAATTAGTCCACATGCAGATTCTGAATCAGTAACTGACTAAATTGACATATTAAGTCATTAAAAAATCAGTTACAGATAGTTTCTGTTTATTTTCATGGCTCTCTGAATCAGCTAAGTTGACTGTCTTATTACAAAAAAGGCAAAATGGGCTGGGCGCTGTGGCTCACGCCTGTAATCCCAGCACTATGGGAGGCTGAGGTGGATGGGTCATGAGGTCAGGAGATTGAGACCATCCTGGCTAACACGGTGAAATCCCGTACAAAAAAATTAGCTGGGCGTGGTGGCGGGCGCCTGTAGTCCCAGCTACTTGGGAGGCTGAGGCAGGAGAATGGCGTAAACCCGGGAGGCGGAGCTTGCAGTGAGCCGAGATCGCGCCACTGCACTCCAGCCGGGCGACAGAAAACAAACAAAAAAGGCAACATGACAGTTTTTTTTTTTTTTTTTTACTGTCAAATGGAAAGAGAGCAGAACAGAATCCAAGCCTCGTTTTCTTCATTAGTAAAATATGGGATTTACGCTTTAACCCGGGAGGCGGAGGTTGTAGTGAGTGAGATTGCGCCACTGCACTCCAGCCTGGGTGACAGAGTGAGACTCCGTTTCAAAAAAAAAAAAAAGGGATTTAATACCAATGTCACCGGTCTTATAAGATAATTTTAATAAGGAAATAAGTGAAAGTGCTTTATAAACTGTACAGCCCAGTATGAAAGTAAGGTGTTAGGTTTATCAATACGTCATTAGGCTCATTAGGTTATTTTCTTTAGGCTTTTCCTGCTTTGTTGCCATTAAATATCCCAATTCATTTGGCGCTTTCAGCATACGCATAGGTTACATTTATTACTAAAGCTATGGTCTTTTTTTTTAATTTTTGGATTCAGGGTCTTGTTCTGTCACTCAGGCTGGAGTACAGTGGTGTGACCATGGGTCACTGCAGCCTCGAGCTCCTGGGCTCAAGTGATCAACCTGCCTTAGCCTCTTGAGTACCTGGGGCCACAGGCACATGCCAACACATGTGGCTAATTTATTTTTCATTTATGGAGATGAGGTCTCAGTATGTTAACCAGGCTGGTCCTGGATATGTATCCACAATTACAATTTAACAAAAGTGAGACAATAAGAGACTTTTTCTGTTGTGGGATGGAACCCAGCTTCCAGTTACCTTGACTCTCAAATGCTCATTCTCATTGCCATCTCCATCCCTATCTCCAAAGGCAAGCCATGCCTCTTTAAAGCTGATATTTTTGGAGCTTTCTTATTCCCCATCCCTATGAATGTGATTTAAAAAAAATTTAGAAAAATTATATCAGCTCTAGTGCCAAAAAGAAGTCCAGAAATGTAAGACTACTGAACCGACACTACGAATATGTTTATTTCCTTGTGATAATTTTGCTTCATGTTCATAGCTGATAGCAACAGATATGTGCAAGTAAGGGTGTGGGACTTGTTTTCAGCTGGCATTCATTCTTAGTGGTTGGTGCCAGTGGTACCAGTTGTTACAACGTTGTACATGTCATTTCTAGCTATATTTAGACCAATAACCTCCCGCTCCCTTTCCCTTCCCTGTCATCTAAACAAGCCACCTTCTTTTAGGTCTCCCAGGCCCCCTGCTAATAATACCAGGTCCCCATCACCAAGGGTGACAGGAATGTATGTCAAAGACATCTTTATGCACGGAAATACATTTTTAAAAGTTCAAGTTTATTGTTTCACTTAAGAATGCAAACCCAGGCCGGGCGCGGTGGCTCAAGCCTGTATTCCCAGCACTTTGGGAGGCCGAGACGGGCAGATCACGAGGTCAGGAGATCGAGACCATCCTGGCTAATACGGGAAACCCCGTCTCTACTAAAAAATACAAAAAAACTAGCCGGGCGAGGTGGTGGGAGCCTGTAGTACCAGCTACTCCGGAGGCTGAGGCAGGAGAATAGCGTGAACCCGGGAGGCGGAGCTTGCAGTGAGCTGAGATCCGGCCACTGCACTCCACCCTGGGCGACAGAGCGAGACTCCGTCTCAAAAAAAAAAAAAAAAAAAAAGAATGCAAACCCAGACAACTTCCATGGGAAAATAAACTGATTTTTTTTGCTTTTCAAAATAAACCTTCAAGTTGAAAAATCAAACCCTGCCTGTGAGTTAATGTTGAAAGTTTATAAAGACAATTATTTTGCAATTAGTGTCTGTAGAACTTGTCAGAATTACAAAGGAGAATGACAACTAACTTCTTTATTTTGTAAAACTAAGGGGGCTAGCATTTACCAACATTTTTTATGTGTACATCTTGTCTAACTGAAGTCTTTTAGTTAATTTTGTCTTAGAGTTCTTTGGTATCCTTTGTAGTTACTGAAAAGTGTGGCTTTAAGCTCCATCATACTCTTCTGTTCTGCATGTGAATGGCCAGATCCAGAAATATATCTGTGTACAGATCCAGAAATATACCTGTGTCAGAGGCGTATGAACCAGAGCAACTCCATCTTGAATAGGGGCTGGGTAAAATGAGACTGAGACCTACTGGGCTGCATTCCTAGACAGTTAAAGCATTCTAAGTCAGGATGAGACAGGAGGTTGGCACAAGGTACAGGTCATAAAGACCTTGTTGATGAAACAGGTTGCAATAGGCTGAGTGCAGTGGCTCATGCCTGTAATTCCAGCACTTTGGGAGGCCGAGGTGGGTGGATCACCTGAGATCAGGAGTTCAAGACCAGCTGGCCAACATGGTGAAAACTCATCTGTACTGAAAATACAAAAATTAGCTGCGCGTGGTGATGAGCGCCTGTAATCCCAGCTACTTGGGAGGCTGAGGTAGGAGAAATCACTTGAAGCCGGGAGGCAAAGGTTGCAGTGAGCCAAGATTGCACCATTGCACTCCAGCCTGGGCAACAAGAGCGAAACTGTCTCAAACAAAACAAAACAAACAGGTTGCAATAAAGAAGCCAGCCAAAACCTACCAAAACCAAGAGGGCAACAAGAGTGACCTCTGGTTGTCTTCACTGCTGCACTCCCACCAGCACCATGACAGTTTACAAATACCATGTCAATGTCAGGAAGTTACCCTGTATGGTCTAAAAGGGGAGGCATGAATAATCCACCCCTTATTTAGCATATAATCAAGAAATACCCTTAAAAATGGGCAACCAGCAGCTCTTGGGGCTGCTCTGTCATTTGAGTAGCCATTCTTTTGTTCATCTACTTTCTTAATAAACTTGCTTTCACTTTATGGACTTAAACTGAATCTATCTTGTGTGAGATCCGAGAACCCTCTCTTCTGGTCTGGATCCGGACCACTTTCTGGTAATACCTGTGGTCATTTTGTTTTCCCTGGAAAGGTTACTGTAATGGGCTGAATAATAGCTCCCAAAGATGTTCAGATACTAATTTCTGGAAGCTGCCAATGTTTTCAATACCAAAGGGACCTTGAAGATAATGATTTAGTTCAGGATCTCGAGATGGAGGAATTATCCTGGAGTGTTCAAGTGGCTCTAAAGGTAATCACATGTGTCCTTATAAGAGGATAATTAAGGGAGATGTTACTACAGAAGAAAAGTAGATGTGACAATGGAAGCAAGAGACTGGAGTGATTCACAGAAAGGGACGTGAGCCAAGGAATGTAGGAGGCCCCCAAAATCTAGAAAAGCAAGTAAATAAATTATCCTCTAGAGTCTACAGAAGGAACCAGCCCTGCCAGCTGTTAGACTTCTGACTTCCAGAACTGTAAGAGAATCATTTGTATTATTCTAAGCCACCAAGAGTGTGATAAGTTGTTACAACAGCCATGTTACATCCACTGATGCAGGCAACTTTTCCCTTCCCTTTGGAATCAGTTTCATCACCAGGACCAAGAGATTTGTGTGGGAAATTATGGCACATAGGTATGCCATTTCCTTGGAGAACGGAGTCTCCCTAGGGAGAGAAAAGAGGCCACTTTTCTATTGCTTTCCTTATGTTCTTCTCTTTCCTCTCATGCAAATTGAGTGCTCAAGGTTTTAGGGTTCTATTGTGGACAGTGCTCTTATCCTTGGAGGACCGAATAGGATCAGAGTGGTGTCTGGAACAGTGCCAGAACTGAGGGCCTGCTTGGGGTTTCTCACCTGTAGCCTTTGAGCATCTGGTAAGATGAAGGCTAAAAAGGCTGGGTGCCTGGCTCATGCCTGTAATCCCAGCACTTTTGGAAGCCGAGGTGGGAGGATTGCTTGAGCTTGAGTTCGAGACCAGCCTGGGCAATGTAGTGAGACCCCATCTCTACAAAAAATTTGAAAAGTTAGCTGGGCCTGGTGATACATGGCTATAGTCCTAGCTACTAGGGAGGCTAAAGAGGGAGGATCACTTGAGCCCAGAAGGGACTGTGTTTGGACCACTGCAGTCCAGCCTGAGCAAAAGAGTGAGAACCTGTCTTGAAAAACAACAGACAAAAAGATGAAGGCTAAAAACCTGTGAGGATATTAAGAAGTGAAAAAGCCACTTACAAGAAAAGCTGACAATTGACAAAAATTGGAAATGCTGTGTTTGAGGGGGAGCTCTCTTCTGCCTTGCCCCTTCTGGGCACAATTTTATTAGGACAAAAGCCACAAAGAAAACCAAACCAAGATGAAACTCATTAAGTCAGTTCTTTTTTAACCTTAAATCTTTGTAGTGGACTGATTAGTGTTCCCTAAATTCATGTCCACTGGAATCTAACAAAGTTGAACTCACAGAATCTGAGAGTAGAAGGGTGTTACTAGGGACTGGGGGAAAGGTAGTGGAGGAGATGTTGGTCTAAGGATACAAAATTTCAGCTAAATAGGAATCAATTCAAGAGATCTGTTGTGCATCAAGGTGACTATAGTTAATAACAATGTATTCTTGAAAATCACTGAGGGTAGTTTTTTTTTTTTTTTTTTTTTTTAGACAGAGTCTCCCTCTGTTGCCCAGGCTGGAATGCAGTGGCCTGATCTCAGCTCACTGCAAGCTCTACCTCCTGTGTTCATGCCATTCTCCTGCCTCAGCCTCCCAAGTAGTTGGGACTACAGGTACCTGCCACCATGCCTGGCTAATTTTTTTGTATTTTTAGTAGAGATGGGGTTTCACTCTGTTAGCCAGGATGGTCTCAATGATCTGACCTCACCATCTGCCTGCCTCGGCCTCCCAAAGTGCTGGGATTACAGGCATGAGCCACCATGCCCGGCCCACTGAGAGTAGATTTTAAATGCTGTCACAACAAAAAATAAGTGTGGGAGGTAATGTGTACGTTACCAGAACACCAGGGGTTCAGTCTAGGTACCACTGCATGCCTTACAGAAAGCCAATGACTGGGATGAGAGGTATGGCCAAGGAAGAAGGCTTTATTCGGGTGCTGTGGTCAAGGAGATGACAGCTCAGTCTCAAATCATCTCTCTGACCTACTAATACTAGGGGTTTATAGCAAGGAAGAAATGTAACAGTATGTAAGAAAACAGGAACTAGGGAGGGGCAAGGAAGCAATCATGATGAATGAGGATTCCAGCATCTCATTGTCTGGATATAGTGATCTTATGAATTTCAGTTTTTTGATACTTCTTTTTGAGAGGCCTGAAGGTCATTTCCTGAGGAAGGAACTCAGACAAAACAATGTAAATTTCAAGCTTTAAGACAAGAAGATTCAATTTTTATGTTTATAAATAATAAAAAAGATTTATGAGACTATCAGATTGGTTTCACATGTTAATTAGCTATTTTAGCCATTTTGCAGTATATAGAAATTTTAAAATATGTTTTTACATTATATGTAGAGACAGATATTATTTTTGTTAATTAAAAATAAATTAACTGAAAAAAATTCACATCCACCTGGGACCTCAGAATGTCACCTAGTTATAAATAGGAGGTCTTTGCAGATGTAATTAGTTGAGGATCTGAACATGATCTCATACTGGATTTAGCATGGACCTTAATTAAATCCAATGAATGGCAGCTTTATAAGAAGAGGGGAGTGGACACAGAGATGGAGGCCATGTGAAGACAGAGGCAAAACTGGGAGTGATGCAGCTGCCAGGCAAGCAATGCTAAGGATTGCTGGGAGCCATCAGAGAATGGGAAGATGCAGGAAGGATTCTTCTTTAGAGCCTTCACAGGGATCACGGCCCTAACACAAACTTGATTATGGACTCCTAGCCCTCAGAACTGTGAGAGAATAAATTTATTTTGGCTTAAGCCACCAATGTGGTGGTTATTTGCTATAGCATCCCTAGGAAACTAACATATTCTTCTTCTAGCAAATATTTCCTTTCCTTTCTTTCTTTTGTTTTTGTTTTTTGTTTTTTTTTGAGATAGAGTCTTGCTCTGTCACCCAGGCTGGAGTGCAGTGGCATGATGTCGACTCACTGCAACCTCCGCCTCCCAGTTCAAGCAATTCTCCTATCTCAGCCTCCTGAGTAACTGGGACTACAGGTGCCTGCCACCATGCCTAGCTAATTTTTGTAGTTTTAGTAGAGACGGAGTTTCACCTTGTTGATCAGGCTGGTCTCGAGCTCCTGACCTCAGATGATCCACCTGCCTTGGTCTCCGATACTGCTGGGATTACAGGTGTGAGCCACTATACCCGGCCCTCCTTTCCTTTCAAATGCCACCTTCTTGATTTTTCTGGAGGCTAACACTTATGCAATTTATATATACACAATTTGAGAGGACTATATGTGGTCACAATTTGTAAGAGCTTATTTATATTTAAAGTGGGCTTTCTGTAGGGCACACAGTTGCAGCTTTTCATTTTCTCCAATATGGCAATCACTCTTTTAATTGGCCTGTTTAGACGGTTCATATTTAATGTGGTTATGGATATAGCAGCATTATGTTTTACCATATTTTGAATTATTTTCTACTTGTTGCATTAGTTCTTCTCCCCTCCTTTTCTGGTTTTATTTTACACAATTCAGTTTTATCTTCTCTCTTGGTATCTCATATATATATATACGTGTATATATATATACACGTATATATATATATAACATATTATATATAATATGTTATATATATTTTATGTATTATATATATTTATATATATTTTATCTCTATATAAATATATATGTGTGTGTGTGTGTGTGTATATATATATATATATAATTTTTTTTTTTTGAGATGGAGTCTTGCTCTGTTGCCCAGGCTGGAGTACAGTGGTACGATCTCAACTGACTGCAAGCTCTGCCTCCCGGGTTCATACCATTCTCCTGCCTCAGCTTCCTTAGTAGTTGGGACTATGGGTGCCTGCCACCACACCCAGCTAATTGGTTTTTTTTTTTTTTTGTATTTTTAGTAGAGATGAGGTTTCACCATGTTAGCCAGGATAGTCTCAATCTCCCCACCTTGTGATCTGCCTGCCTCGGCCTCCCAAAGTGCTGGGATTACAAGTGTGAGCCACCGTGCCCGGCCTATATTTCTTTTTTAAAAAAACATTTTTAGTGATTACTTTATGATTTACAATATACTTCTAAGTTCATCTTTAAGTAATACTATTCCATTTCATGTGTAGTGTAGAGAGTTTGCACCAGACTGTTTCCAATAACTCTTTCCTGTCCCTCATGATATTACTGTGATTTATTTTACTTATTCTTATGCTATAGTCACCTAACACATTGTTAGTATTATGGCTTTGAGCAGTTGTCTTGTAGATAAATTAAGAAAAATTGTTTTTACCTTTATTCCTTCTCTGATGGTCTTCTTTTCTTTATGTAGATCCAAGTTTTTTTACCTCTTTTAATATCCATCTGCCTCAAAAACCTCTTCTAATATGTTTTTGGAGTGTTTGAGTTCTTGGTAAATTCTGGATATTAGTCCCCTGTTGAATGGATAGTTTGCAAATATTTTTTTCCCATTTTGCAGTTTCTCTATTCACTCTTGATTTTTTTCTTTTGCTGTGCAGAAGCTTTTTAGTTTTAATTAAGTCCCATTTGTCTATTTTTATTTTTGTTGCCTATGTTTTTGAGGTCTTAGTCATAAATTATTTGCCTAGGTAATACTATTCAGCCATAATAAAGAATGAAATCACATCTTTTGCAGCAAAATAGATGGAACTGGAGGCCGTTATGTTAAGTGAAACAACTCAGAAACAAAGGCAAATACTGCATCTTCTTGCTTATAAGTGGGAGGTAATGTGTACACTTGAATATAAAGTATAGAATGATAGTCAGTAGAGACTTGGAAAGATGGGGACTATGGAAGGGGTGTAGATGAAGAAATTACTTAATGTAGGGTGTAGATGAAGAAAATACAATATATGTTATTTGGGTGGCAGATACACTAAAAGCCCTGACTTTATACAATATATTCATGTGACAAAATTACACTTATACCCCATACGTTTATACAAATGAAGCCAAAGCAAAACACCAAAGCATTAGTTGTAGGACAGATTTGCTGGCAATGGATTCTCTGAGTAGGTATTTCACTTTCGAAAAAATAATTTTAGGCCTGATGAAGAGGCTTATGCCTGTAGTCCTAGTACTTTACAGGCTGAGGTGGGTGGATGACATGAATCCAGGAGTTCGAGATCAGTCTAGACAACATGGGTGAAACCCCATTTCTACTAAAAAATGCAAAAATTTAGCCACACATGGTGACTCATGCCTATAGTCCCAGCTACTTGGGTGGCTGAGGTGGGAGGATACCTTGAGCCCAGGAGGTCGAGGTTGCAGTTGAGACCTGATCATGCCACTACACTTCAGCCTGAGTGACAGAGTGAGACTCTGTCTCAAAATAATGATGATGATAATAATAACAATTTGTTGAATGTAAAATTCAAGGTTGGTATTTTCCTTTTTAGTTTCAACATTTTAAAGATTTCACTCCACTTTCTTTTTCTTATAGGAAGTCTACTATAATTTTTATCTTTTTTCCTCTAAAGATACTTTATTCTTCTAGCTTCCTTCAATAATTTCTTTTTGTCTTTGGTTTTCTGCATTTTGACTATGATATGCTTAAGTGTTATCTTTTGATATATATCTTCATTTTTAAAAATACCTTTTTTTTTTTTTTTTTTGAGACAGAGTCTTGCTCTGTCACCCAAGCTGGAGTGCAGTGGTATGATCTTGGCTCACTGCAAGCGCCGCCTCCCGGGTTCACGCCATTCTCCTGCCTCAGCCTCCCGAGTAGCTGGGACTATAGGTGCCCACCACCACGCCCGGCTAATTTTTTGTATTTTTAGTAGAGACAGGATTTCACCATGTTAGCCAGGATGGTCTTGATCTCCTGACCCCGTGTTCCGCCCACCTTGGCCTCCCAAAGTGCTGGGATTATAGGCGTGAGCCACTGTGCCTGGCCAAAAATAACTTTTTTTCTTTGAACTTCATATATCTGTGCTTTGCCATCTGTCATTAATTTTGGGAAGTTCTTTGTCATTGTTACATAAAATATTCCTTCTGTTCTATTACTTTTTTCTTCTCCTTCTGATATTATAATTACATGTACACTACTCTTTTTAATGCTGTCTCACAGTTCTTGGATGTTCTGTTCCTTTTTTTTCCTTCATTCCTTTCTCTTTTGTAATTTCAGTTTGGGAAGTTTCAGATGACATGTCTTCAAGTTCACTGATTGTTTCCTCAGCTGTGTTGAGTCTATTGAAGGACCCATTAAAGACATTCTTTACTTTTCTTACTGTGTTTTGATTTCTAGCATTTCCTTTTGGTGTGTTTTTAGAATTTCTATCTGTCTGCAGACAGTATCAGTCTAGCCAGTTATCTGTCTTTTCCCTTGTAGCCTTTAACATATTAATTTTACCAAAAATTTTTTTTTTTTTTTTTTTTTTTTTTTTTTTTTTT
>NC_045448.1:33929988-33938129 GCF_002776525.5 Piliocolobus tephrosceles
TTTTTTTTTTTTTTTTTTTTTTTTTTGAGATGGAGTCTCGTTCTGTCACCCAGGCTGGAGTGCAGTGGTGCGATCTTGGCCTACTGCAACTTCCACCTGCCAGGTTCAAGCAATTCTCCTGCCTCAGCCTCCCGAGTACCTGGGACTACAGGCATGCGCCACCATGCCCGGCTAATTTTTTTCATATTTTTAGTAGAGATGGGGTTTCACCATGCTGGCCAGGCTGGTCTGGAACTCCTGACCTAATGATCTGCTCACCTTGGCCTCCCAAAGTGCTGGGATTACAGGTGTGAGCCATTGCACGTGGCTCCAGTTTTAGCTATTTTAAATTCCTTGTTTGATAATTCTAACATTTGTGTCATAGTTGAGTTTGGTTCTGATGATTGCTTTGTGTCTTCAGAGTGTGTCTTTTCTTGTCTTTGGCATAGTTTGTATTTTTTCAGAAAGCTGAATGTGTTTTATGGGTAACAGACACTGAGATAAATAGGTCTTTATTACAAGAATTTGTGTTAAAATATGGTTAGGAGATAGAACGTGTCTAATGTTTGTTGTAGTGACAGCTATTAGAGACATCAAATTCCAGTAGTACCTTGTTTCTTTTCATTTCTTGACTTTGGGACTTTTCTCTGTATTGCTGTCAAGGAAGAGTATGTCTTGCAGTTCTTTTAACTTCAGTCCACCGTTATTATACTGGGACTTGATGGTGTCATGGTGGGTGTTGGGGAGAAAGAGCATGCTTTAATTTTTTGATTAAGTGTCAGTCTATCACTGGGCCTGTGTCTTGGGGTATGTCTTCTACAAGTGTTTATATCCCTCCTCTAGGGCTATAGCATTTCTCCCTTCCTCCATGCCCCCTATTCCTTTTCTTTGCTACAGCATTCCAGATCTGTTTTTATTTTCGTAGCCCTGTCTCTGGCTGAATATGGCTCCCCCTCCTCCTCCTGGGGCGAGAAGGGAAGGTTGGCATGGGCTGCAGTGGGCAACAGCGATCTTCTCCCAGGAAGAATAAAATTGCAGTATTTCCCCCTGGTGAAGTCTTTTTCCCTGGAGTGTTGGTTTTTATTTTGAGCTGGTGAGGTTATGGTGGGATGGGAAGTTGGGGGCTGGAGAAGGAGAGAAGGATCTATAACTTGAGTGCCTGCAAAAGAGAACTGGAAGAGATGGCAGTATGAGGAAAGAAAGTCAGCAAGGTCTACTGGCTTGTATCAATCCAAGGAATTAGGAAATGTAGTAGAACCAGGAAAGGGAAGTTTAAAAAGAGGAAGTCACCAAAGTTGACAAAGATTGCCCAATGTCTTCAAAGGGGAAATGCCTGGGAATTGTATGACATAACTTGCTTATAAAATAACTTTCATTTTTGGTATTTAATAAATTACTATGTGGGCAAAAAATTCCTTTTTATCCACCAGTATACTAGCAAATAGTTTATTTTGTCTTCTCATATTTTTTCAGAAAATATATTTTTTATTTATCATTTGTTCCCAAAGTTACAAATCTAACAACAAGGTATACTAATTAACATTGCTGGCTGTGCAATCCTGCATTGACCACAAATTGATTGTAAACAAATTATTTAACTTCTTTACTTTTCAGTTATTTCTCTGTAAAATCTGAATAACACATCTCTCATGGAGCTATTGTAAGTTTTCAATGAGATCATATAGGTAATATGCTTGTTTAGTGCTAGGCACTGTCTTGGTAAATAGTAAATACTAAATAATGAATAGTTATCATTCTTATAACTTCTATTGCTAAACATATATTATATATTAAATATTATATAATATATATAATATAAAATATACATATATTTAATATATACATAATTAATAATGAAGAATTATAATATAATTATAATATATAATTAGTATATTTATATAATACATTTAGATATATAATATAAATATTAGATATGTTTAACATATATATATATGTTCAGCAATAGAAAGTATACACACACACACACTTTTTTTTTTTGAGATGGAGTTTTCACTCTTGTTGCCCAGGCTGGAGTGCAATGGTGCAATCTCAGCTCACTGCAACCTTCACCTCCTGGGTTCAAGCAATTCTCCTCCCTCAGCATTCTGAGTAGCTGGGATTACAGGCACCCGCTACCACACCTGGCTAATTTTTTGTGTGTTTTGAGTAGAGACAGGGTTTCACCATGTTGTCCAGGCTGGTCTCGAACTCCTGACCTCTGGTGATCCATCTGCCATGGCCATCCAAAGTGCTGGGATTATAGGCATGAGCTGTAGTGCCCGGCCACATATTTTTTTCCTATGGGAAAATCCAGGTATGTAAAATGGCAAGATTTTATTTGAGTTCCCTGCCAAAAATCCAGTTTATATAATTGGCTTCTAGCATAGTTAACAGCACCAGTTAATAAAGATATATGTAGTATATATGCCTAAACACACACAGGGTGTGTGTGTATGTATGTGTGTATATATATGCATGCTTATTTATACATGTATATTTTTATACACACACACTTGTGTTTTCTTGGGAAAAAAATCTGGCAAGAAAAAACTTCTTGTTAGTTATTTCTGGAGAGTTAAAATGGAAAATGAGGAGAAGAATATAAAAGTTAGTTTTACATTTTATTATATATTTTTCTATGTTATTTAATGTTTTATATTATGATTTATTTATTTTATTTTATTATTTATTTATTTTTATTCTTACTATTTTTTTGAGACAGAGTCTTGCTCTGTTGCCCAGGCTGGAGTGCAGTGGTGTGATCTCAGCTCACTGCAAGTTCCACCTCTTAGGTTCACACCATTCTTCTGCCTCAGCCTCCCAAGTAGCTGGGACTACAAGTGCCCGCCACCACACCTGGCAGATTTTTTTATTTTTAGTGGAGACGGGCTTTCATCATGTTTAGCCAGGATGGTCTTGATCTCCTGATCTTGTGATCCGCCCGCTTCAGCCTCCCAAAATGCTGGGATTACAGGTATGAGCCACCACGCCTGGCCTTTATTTATTTATTTATTTATTTACGAGAGGGAGTCTCACTTTGTCGCCCAGGCTGGAGTGCAGTGGTGCCATCTCAGCTCATTGCTAGCTCCGCCTCCCGGGTTCACGCCATTCTCCTGCCTCAGCCTCTCGGGTAGCTGGGACTACAGGCACCCGCCAGCATGCCTGACTAATTTTTCATATTTTTAGTAGAGACAGGGTTTCACCGTGTTAGCCAGGATGGTCTTACTCTCCTGACCTCGTGATCAACCCACCTCAGCCTCCCAAAGTGCTAGGATGACAGGCTGAGCCGCCACGCCTGGCCTTAATGTTTTATTTTATGATTTGTATTATGAACTATTATTTTCTATAATAAAAATCACTTAGATGCATGATATATATCTATGTATAGATACAGGTATCTCTAACTGTAGACTCTCTATGGATATCTCTAGACTTAACATGTATATACAGAGGGATAGAGTTTTCATCCCAATGAATTTTTTTTTTGTTGCTTTACAGTCATTCAAAAACACGAGTCCATTAAATGGTATTATTTTATTAAAAGCAGAGATAAAACCTCTGTGTTTATAATTAACAACTGTCAAAACATACAAATATATGGCAAATAATTACACAAAGATTTCAGTATTTAAATCAAATGTTTCTGTAGTTGTGGTATAAAATGGGTATTATTTCATAGTAAGATGAGTGGGAAAACATTCTTTACATCAGAGTGATTTTTTTAAATTACACAAGATATACTGGAGAGATATTATTTAAAGCATATAAAATTTTATTCAGACGGGCGGAATAAGTTCAAAGATGTACATTATGGTGACTATAGTTAATGACAATATATTTTATTCTTGAAAATTCTAAGAAAGTAGATTTTAAATGTTTTTACCACAAAAAAAGTATGTGAGGTAGTACATATGCTAAGTACCTCAATTTTGCATTTCGTGATGTCTATACTTTCAAAACATCATGTACACCATAAATATTTATAATTATTTGTCAGTAAACAAAGAAAAAATGCACAAAATAAATATTAAGAATTGTTTTGGACATGCTATTGGAAGCTTCAGCAATAGAAAAGTGTTAGGGACCCAAATGTGCTTTTTCATGTTGTCAGACTCTTGACTGGAAATCACATCAAGAGAATACTGTGGAGATTTCTGCAGGGCATAGAACACAATTCTGGGTTTTATCAGAAGGACACAAATCCTTTTGGTTGTCTGACCAAATGCTTCATATGCAAGTTCAAACCTTTCAGGAAGAAAAATACCCACTTAACACCCTCATCTTTTAAAAGGAGAAAAACACATCCTTTAGGCTATTTTAGTGAACATGTACAGCACATCCAGCCCTTCTCTTTTGTCATGCACTCAGGATCCAGATGTAAGCACCCATAAAGCCTCTGTAAGCCTTTCCCAGGAACTAAGGCTCTTTGCATGCTCCACTGGGACCAGACACAATATAAATCTTGAATAGTACTTGGAATTTAGCTCACATAGGGGTGGGCTAAGTTATATCAAAACAGGTTTTCTGGTGCAATGATGATGATCACAGCCATGAAAAATACGTTATTAGCACTGTCAGTTTACATTCCCTGCCAGAGAACGAACACAAGCCCCAGAATTATATGCTAATATTACCCTCCAATCCCTAGCTTTAGAAGAGGTTGAATTACTGAGAGATTAAAGTACTGAGGGTGTTTTGAAGACATAAACTTTGTTTGATTTCATTGATCCATACTGTACTGCTAACTGTAGGTGGCTGACCTGTAAGTGTGTGCAGCCGATCACAAGGCGGGGGCAGTGGGGGTCAGGTAGGAGAGAGGATTCTTACTAGACTCTGAGAGCTAGAAATGCCTTTACAATAAGGTATGCCAACTTCCCCTTTTTACATGCGAGGGACCTGATGTCCCTAGACATGTGACATATGATGTGAGTTACCTAAAGGAACAACAGTTACTTAAAAATAAATCACGTTATTGGTATTCAGATAATTACTAATTATTTATTACCAGATAATTTATTTAGTTTTTAAAATATTCTAAATTCATAAATGCCATGTCTATAAAGACAAATCTGTTGACTACAGTTGAAAAGCCTCCTTCCAATTTATTTGTTTGATAGTTGATTTAGTCTTACCACTAAATTGTATGTTCTACATGGTGCTGACAAACCATTTTGGCTTCTTAATTGGTTATTCAATTGCCTTCATATTGACAAATATCTTCAGTGATTAGTGGGATGCAAACAGGTGATTCACTGAGGGGCTGATCATAGTGGCTTTAGCAGGCTTCACAATGACTTTTGGGCACCTTCTGTGATACTCTGCATAAAAAGAGAGAGAGAGAGATTGAGATCAATTGATCTCTGGTATATCTTCCTCTTTACTTTGGAGGTCAGTAGTCCTACTTGATTAGGGCCATTCTGTATATGTCTCATTTAACCTTAATTATTTCCTTAAAGGACTTATCTCAAAATCCAGTCACATTAGGGGTTAGGGCTTCAACATATAAATTTTTTTTGAGGGGGGCCACAATTCAGTCAGTAACAGAGATGGAAGAGCTGGGGTGTGATGTGACTCTGAGTCCGACTTAAAACTCATTCTTTGGTGCCTGTTGCTTCTTAGTGTATGACATAACAATAGTCGTATTTTTCCCTATCAAATTAATGTATATTTTTGTATCATAGCTCAGAATTAACTGTATTGCACTCCCCTCCAATCCTCCTCTTGTGGTGGGTAGGAATGGTGGATGATTCTAACTAAATGATATAAAATAAAATACTTTGATGTTACTTGTATACTTTATCTCTAGAAAGGAGATTCCTTGTGCAACTGTGAGCGTTTGTGTGCTGACCTCTGATGTCAGATTCAAGCTCCAACTATCAGAGCTTGGAAAATGGGTTACACCAATAACTCATTCTAAGCCAGTATAGTCATTTAACATTTACTTGATCCACACAAATATATATTGAGTGTTATGTGCTAGGAGCCCTAATGGTTGGGAGTATGGCTGTGAAAAAGGCTGATAAAGTTCTTGCTATCATGGAGAAGACGGGAAGGTAAGCAAAAAATAAGAATTCCATAGATTGCTACTCTGAAGAAAATGAAGTAAGATAATGAAATGGAGGGGATCAGGACGTGGAATAGTATAGTTGGGTGGTCAAGAAACCCTCTTTGCTATAGTGGCATTTGACCTAAAACCTAAATGGCAAGAAAGGGTTAGTCATGGAAAGATTTGGGAGTTAAATGGTCCAGGTCAAGGAATAAGAAGAGAAAAGGCTCTGAGTGGGAAAATATGGTTTGCTTAGGCAACAAAAAAAGAGGCTAGTGAGTGAAGTTGGGTGGGGTTGGCCCAAGATGAGACGGAGAAGTCGACTGCAGCCAGGTCAGAAAGGGAAACAGTGGAAAGGAGGTTGGCCTTTATTCCCAGTACAATGTGACTCTCTTGCAGGGTGTTGTGCAAGAGAGTGACATGGTCTGATTGGCATTTGTAAATAAATCATGTTGGCAGCAACACATACCGCTTTCAACAATTGTGATTCTGTGTCTCTCTGTGATTGAGTATCTTCCCGTGAGGCAGAAGGAAACAATGTATTCTGTAGAATGGTCGATTTAAAATTTGTTTCGGAAGAGCTGTTATGTCAGATAATCAGAATAGGATGGCAATACAAATTTAAGCTTTGCTTGTAGCTAACCTGTGTCTAGTCAGTGAAGAAGCTCGGCCACTTGTTGGTCATTACCCATCTTTTTTCTCTGTTGTTCAGATAATATTGATGATGTCTTCATGAGAAGTGACCTGCAGCTTCCTTTCTTCCTTACTCTCTCCCTTCCCTCCTTGTAACCACCCTTCTAATGAGGGAGGCATTCTGTGGTCTGTCAATTGGTGCTCTTTTCGCTATGCAGATTCATCCTGTTCTGCATTTATTTTCTGGGCACTGATTTCTTCTCTTTTGGCACTGATTTTATTGTCTGCTTATGAAGTCCTCCAGCTGGTAAGAGACCAGGCTGTCCAACATGGCGAAACCCCATCTCTACTAAAAATACAAAAATTAGCCAGGTGTTGCGACACATGCCTTTAATCCCAGCTACTTGGGAAGCCGAGGCAGGAGAATCGCTTGAACCCAAGAGGTGGAGGGTGCAGTGAGCCGAGATAGTGCCACTGCCCTCCAGCCTGGGCAACACAGCAAGACCGTGTCTCAAAATAAAATAAGATAAAATAAAATTTAATTTCTTCCAATTAGCAGAATTCAAAGACTGTAATGGGAGGAGATCTGAATCTGAACCTGGGAAATACTTGCTGCTGGCTTGCCTAGTAGCTGTGAGCCAGACTTACTCACCAGGGAATTCCCAGAGAGGAAGCTGTGCTGCTGAGAGGTGACAACGTGCTGGCAGCCCTCGCTCGCTCTGGGTGCCTCCTCGGCCTTGGCGTCCACTCTTTCCATGTTTGAGGAGCCCTTCAGCCCGCTGCTGCACTGTGGGAGACCCTCTCTGGACTGGCCAGTGCTGGAGCCAGCTCCCTCTGCTTGCACTGAGGTGTGGAGGGAGAGGCGCCCGCGGGAACTGGGGGGCTGCATGCAGCGCTTGCAGGCCAGAGTGAATTCCGGGTGGGTGTGGGTTCGCGGGCCCCGCACTTGGAGCTGCCGGCCAGCGCCTCCGCCCCGGGCAGTGAGAGGCTTAGCACTTGAGCCAGCAGCTGCGGAGGGTGCGCCAGGTCTCCTAGCACTGCCAGTCTTCTGCACAGTGCTTGAATTCTCCCGGGCCTCAGCCGCCTCCCCCTGGGGCAGGGCTTGGGACCTGCTGACCACCATGTCCAAGACCGCCCCCCAACCCCCGTGGGCTTCCTTGCGACCCTAGCCTCCCCGAGGGGCACTGCCCCCTGCTCTGTGGTGCCAGATCCCATGACCACCCAAGGGCTGAGGAGTGCAGGCGCACTTTGTGGGACTGGTAGGCAACTCCGCCTGTGGCCCCAGGGTTGGGGTCCACTAGGCGAAGCCAGCTGGGCTCCTGAGTTGGGTGGGGACTTGGAGAATTTTTATGTTTAGCTGGAGGATTGTATATAGACCAATCAGCACTCTGCGTCTGGCTCCATTCGTGGATGCACCAGTCAGCACTCTGTATCTAGCTAATCTGGTGGGAACTTGGAGAACTTTTTTTTTTTTTTTTTTTGA
>NC_045448.1:33938229-33955404 GCF_002776525.5 Piliocolobus tephrosceles
TTACGCCATTCTCCCGCCTCAGCCTCCCCAGTAGCTGAGACTACAGGTGCCGGCCACCTCACCTGGCTAGTTTTTTTTTGTATTTTTTTGTAGAGATCGGGTTTCACCGTGTTTGCCAGGATGGTCTGGATCTCCTGACCTCGTGATCTGCCCGTCTCCACCTCCTAAAGTGCTGGGATTACAGGCTTGAGCCACTGCGCCCGGCCGACTTGGAGAACTTTTATGTCTAGCTGGAGGATTGCAAGTGCACCAATGAGCACTTTGTGTCTAGCTCAAGGTTTGTAAAGGCACCCATCAACACTCTGTCTAGCTCAAGGTTTGTAAACGCACCAATCAGCACCCTGTATCTAGCTCAAGGTTTGTAAACGCACCTATCAGCACCTTGTCAAAACAGACCAATCAGTTCTCTGTAAAATGCAACAATCAGCAGGATGTGGGTGGGGTCAGATAAGGGAATAAAAGCAGGCTGCCAGAGCCAGCAGTGGCAACGTGCTAGGGTCGCCTTCCAGTGTGTGGAAACTTTGTTCTCACTGTTTGCAACAAATCTTGCTGCTACTGACTCTTCGGGTCTGTGCCACCTTTATGAGCTGTAACACTCACTGCGAAGGTCTGCAGCTTCACTCCTGAAGCCAGCGAGACCACGAACCCACCAGAAGGAAGAAACTCTGGACACATCTGAACATCTGAAGGAACAAACTGTAGACACACCATCTTTAAGAGCTGTAACACTCACCGCGAGGGTCCGCGGCTTCATTCTGGAAGTCAGTGAGACCAAGAACTCACTCCGGACACACTGCCTCCACCTATGGGCACTCCTCTTCTTTCTGCTCTGTTGGTACCTGTTATAGGACAGCTGGTGTGATTTGGGGACATCTGAAACTGTTGAAGTGACATGCTCCCACAGAGCAGCTGGTGGCTATAAGCGTCATCTGTGGTGGAAGCAGGGAGCATAATAAATATATGAAAGATACAAGTAAGGAAACCTAGCAGATCAACATTGAGAAATAGGGATGGGATGGGGAAAAATGAAATTTGGAGGACACAGAAGAGAGCCTTCTAATTTCATGTGAAAAATAGGAAATGAATGATGGGAGTAGGGACTGGGGAGAGGAACCAGGATATACATGTCTGTGCCCATTCACTGTGTTCATAACACTTAAGAATGTTCATAACACTACTGTGTTCATAACACTTAAGAGTCCAAGTCTGCCACAGCCCTCTCAGGAAGTGGGCTTGTGCACGTGGTGGCACAGCTTTCAGCCCTCTCAGGAAGTGGGCTTGTGCCCGTGGTGGCACAGCTTTGAAACAGGGCTCTCCTCTGGTTCCTGATTAGCAGCAAAACATTAATCAGGTGTGATTTTATGTGCCCGCCTTTCTCCTACAGGGCCATATACTAACCTGTGCAAACATCCCCCAAAATCCATCAGCCCTGAATAATGCCTCTGAACTTCTCTTTTTTCTTTCTTCCATTTTTTTGGTACCCTGTAGCCCTGTGTACCATGTTTACCTTGGAGACTAGGTGAAGTAAAAATTAAAATAACTAGGCCAGGAGTGGTGGCTCTCACCTGTAATGCCAGCACTTTAGGAGGCTGAGGTGGGCGGATCAAGAAGTCAGGAGATTGAAACCATCCTGGCTAACACAGTGAAACCCCGTCTCTACTAAAAATACAGAAAAATTAGCCAGGTGTGGTGGTGTGCACCTGTAGTCCCAGCTGCTGGGAACACTGAGGCAGGAGACGAGCATGTAGCCGGGAGGCGGAGCTTGTAATGAGCCAAGATCACGCCACTGTATTCCAGCCTGGGTGACAGAGTACTCTGTCTCAAAAAAAAAAAAAAAAAAAAAGTAGGACTGCAAATGAACCTAATTATATTACATACGCTATCTCTATATATAACTATAGTGAAATACATTAAAAAACAAACGTGTGATATAGCAATAAATATGCACTTTATTAACATGTTAAACAAGATCTGATGTGCATTTTAAACTTCCCTTATATTGAAACAGGATAAGCATATTTTGAAATATCTGGACCAATAGCAATGTGTCCAGAATTGGTGGGTTCTTGGTCTCACTGACTTCAAGAATGAACCCACAAACCCTTGCCATGAGTGTTACAGTTCCTAAAGATGGGGTGTCCGGAGTTTGTTCCTTCAGACGTTCAGATGTGTCTGGAGCTTCTTCCTTCTGGTGGGTTCATGGTCTCACTGTCAGGAGTGAAGCTGCATTCCTTCCTAGTGAGTGCTACAGCTCTTAAAGGCAATGCCTCTGGAGTTGTTTGTTCTTCCCGGTGGATTAGTGGTCTCAGTGGCTTCAGGAGTGAAGCTGCGGACCTTCACAGTGAGTGTTATACCTCATAAAGGCAGCGTGTACCCAGAAAGTAAGCAGCAGCAAGATTTATTACAAAAAGCAAAAGAACAACGCTTCTCCAGTTTGTGGCGCCCGTTGCCGGGCTAGCTCAGGCAGCCTGCTTTTATTCCCTTATCTGGCCCCACCCACATCTTGCTGATTGGTCCATTTTACAGAGAGCTGATTGGTCCACTTTGCAGCGAGCTGATTGGACCATTTTGACAGAGTGCTGACTAGTGCCTTTACAATCCTTGAGCTAGACATAGAGTCACAGAATGCTAGTTAGCTAGATACAGAGTTAGCTAGATACAGAGTACCAGTTTGTGTATTCACAAACCCTGAGCTAGACACAGAGTGCTGATTGGTGTGTTTACAAACCCCTGAGCTAGACACAGAAGGCTGATTGGCACATACAATCCTCCGGCTAGATACAAAAGTACTCCAAGTCCCCATCCAGTTCAGGAGCCCAGCTGGCTTCACTCAGTGCATCCTGCACCAGGCCTGCAGGCCGAGCTGCTTCCCAGTCCCCAGCCGTGCCTGCACACCTCAGCCCTTGGGCTGTCGACAGGACCGGGCGCCACGTAGCAGGGGACTGCGCCCGTCTGGGATGCTCAGGCTTCATGGGGACCCACTGCAAGGGGAGGAGCTCAGACATGGTGGGCTGCAGGTCCCGAGCCCTGCCCTGTGGGGAAGCAGCTAAGGACGAGCAAGAATTTGAGTGCAGCGCCAGTGGGCCGGCACTGCTGGGGGACCCCGGGCAACCTCCGCAGCTGCTGGCCCGGGTGCTAAGCCCCTGACTGCCCTGGGCCGGCACCACTGGCTGGCCGCTCCGTTTGCGGGCCCCCCGAGCCTGCACCCGCGACCGCTGGAACTCACACCGGCCGGCGAGTGCAGCCCTGGTTCCCGCCCCGCCTCTCCCTTCACACCTTCCTGCAAACAGAGGGAGAAGGCTCTGGCCTCAGCCAGCCCAGAGAGGGGTTCCTGCGGTGCCGTGGTGGGCTGAGGGGCTCCTCAAGCAGCCAGAGGCCGAGGAGTGGCCAAGAGTAAGGGCTGCTAGCACATTGTCACCTCTCAGTAATATGGTATAAAAATATCTGTGATTTCCATTGGTGACAAAATAACAGGTACCATTGATTCCACTATAGTTTTTTTGCTTATTCATAGTTAAATAACGTGCTAAACTTCAGTTAGTTGTTAGTAAAAATAAAAATATACATAACCTCCAATCAAATTCATAGACCCCTGTATTTATCCATGGACCTTGGGTTAAGAGTTAAGAATCTGCCCTAGGAGGTCCCTGAGGTAGAAAAATTAGGTGGCCAGCCTATCTATCCTTAAATTGGTACAATGTGCTCTGGTTCTGGGTTTTTTTCTCTAGAGTTAATGGATCCCTGAGAATATGGAAAAATTTCGATGATACCTGGAAGCTTAATGTTTTGTGAGTATGTGCTGGGTAATCAATGCTGAAGGATATCACCAGAATCACCTGGACTAAAGTTCAGAATCCACAGACTTTTCCAACTGACCTGCTTCCCCAGTGACCCATAATCTTGGCCCTAGGAGAGGCCCCTACAGGATAACTGTGGGCCAATGTAATTCTTATGTGTACATCAAAATGGCCCCATGGTGGCTAAAATCACAGCCTCCAAGCCACAGAAATATTTATTCACATATCGAATTATTTCCTTCAAGAAGAAATGAAATTGATTTTGTTCGCTACCTATTGAGATGATTACTTCTACACCAGTGCTCATTTGTGAATATCAGGACAAGGTAACCCACATGATATTAGACATGAAGCCACAAATTCTCATGGTTGGGGAAATGATTAATGATGATTCTTTCACCTGAAGCGCAGAGGTACTGCCAGAACCAGTGACCTGCGTCCTGCCCAGGACATCAGACACTTCCTATTGTTGGAGTACAAACTTTTGTAGTCTTCTCTTGTTTTCCTGTTCTCTTGCCTTAGCAACTTACTGCTCTGCCCAATATATAATTTTGCTATGTGCTTCAGTGCAAAGAAAATGATAAGTATGAATATTCTGAACTCTCCTTGTATGGATCTGACATGGTACACTCAGGAGGAAATAAGATTATTGGAGGGTTCACATAGGTTGTGTGACTGTGTGTGTGGGCTGTTGTAGAGGAGACAGAAGCTTTGGACATATGTTTGGACGAGATCTTCTTTTTGGCCACTTTCAACTATAAAAGTCATGATTCAGTGATTCTGTGAAATGCTATGAACTGCTATGGTAAAAGGTGCCATGGACACAACGAGCATTATTATTAGCTTCATTTTTTGAAGTGATGTTACAATCTTTGTTCATTTTCAGTTTTATTATTCATTTGAGCTTACTGAATTTTCTCACCAGCTCTTCTTTTGTATTATCACAATATCTAACAGCTTTAATCAGCCAATTTGTCTTGACAAAAATTACATGCATGGCTGTCCCTATTCATAGCACTGTTTTGTTTTTTAAATCTCCATTCGGCCATAGCCTCCCTCTCAAAGTAATACCCCATATGTATATTCAATCCTACTGTTTTGATTTTGCCAGAAGTCCCCTTATCTGTTTTTCACAAGCAGAACCTGCTTTAATACTCATTGTCTGAGAGTATGTTAATCACTCCATATTCATGTGCTCATAGGTAGCTCCAATATCAGCTTCAAAGTGAACCAGCATTACTTAATGGAGTCTTTAAATAGATTGTTAGAAGCAATTTTATTCCCTTGTGCTATTTAGTTTCATGCTCCTATTTTATCAAGAATATTTCATTTTACCTGGCCTTGTCAGACTTTATTAGAGAGGGAGTGCATTAATAAGTTAAAAGTCTTCATCAATATGAGAATCTTCCATGAAGCTTCATGTTTTGCCTACCTTGCAATTATCTGGAATACTGGGCATATATTTGGTTTTAAATTGGTTACATTGCTTTTTTGTTGGTCAGACCTTCAGCTCTATTGTTGCAAAGCTCAAATTCTCTGGACTTCTAATGAGTCATCTTAAGATAATTTATAGTACGTATTTCTCACCTTGAATTGGTATTTTAGATTTTGATTTGGGAAATGATAGTGCTTGTACAAATTTCTAAGTCACTTTGACCGTGATCTCTACAGTGCTACAGAGTAGTTGGTTGGGGCCTTATAAATTAGAGAGAGCAGGTCTGTTGTCATGTTTTGTCTCCAAAAGTAAAAATGCAAGCTGGCCAATGAATGTTTTTTTTTGGTTTTTTAAAAAATCAGTCCCAGGTTGGTCAAAGGAATGCTGAAGGTACAGATGTTTGGGAGGGGTTTCATTTTTAAATGCAGTTTGTTTGAAAAGGATCAGTACGTAGTACCCTGCCCCTGAAATCTTTTACTTAGCTTTTTCTCTTTGATCAGTTAAAATCAGAGGACTTGCCCTTTGTCACACTCTATGATATTTTATCAAGAACTACCCTCAAATTACAGCACGTGTTGAGATTCTGTTCCTGGGTCTACTTCTCATAGAAATTCTGCTTAATATTATTCAACTTCAATTTATGTACATGAAAAATTAGATTTCAAATGCCGATCTTTGGATTATTGAATTACTTTTGGTACACATCTAAAGCAAATAAGAAACAGCCAAAAGTTAAAATGAAATAATTTTGTTACTACTCACTGTTTAGTGTCATGTTTCTCTGCTTTTTCCATGATCATGAGTAATTTTTTTGAGATGGCATCTCACTCTGTTGCCCAGACTGGAGTGCAGTGGCACAGTCTCGGCTCACGGCAAGCTCCGCCTCCCGGCAAGCTCCGCCTCCTGGGTTCACACCATTCTCCTGCCTCAGCCTCCCGGGTAGCTGGGACTACAGGCGCCCGCAACCATGCCTGGCTAATTTTTTTGTATTTGTAGTAGAGACCGGGTTTCACAATGTTAGCCAGGATGGTCTCCATCTCCTGACCTCACGATCCTCCCGCCTCGGCCTCCCAAAGTGCTGGGATTACAGGTGTGAGCCACCACGCCTGGCCAATCATGAATAATTTATATGTATTTGTGTGTCAATATTACAGAGGATAGATATTTTAGAGATAAGAGAGTAGGATAATTTAATTATGAATATTAATCTGAGAATGACTACTTAATTCCTTAGATCTTCAGTTTTCCTATTTACGCACAGGAACAAAAACACAAAGACAGGCATATTTAGTTCTAAGAATAGCTGTGTTTCCCTGAATTTGCCTTTAATTAGTTGCTAGCAAATCAAATGATATTTTTAGTACCTGGAGGTGGGAGGTGGAGGTGGTATGCTGTTTAAAAAAAATTTTAATGAATTTAACAAATAACCCCCAATACATCTCTTTTTATAAGTTTGGATTTTTAAATAATGGGTTTTGCTAGAAGAATTATTGAAGTTTTATAAATGATGTCATATTTTAGATGCTCCAGGGGTGCACTCTTATTAAAATTCAACCTTATATTGAGCACTTCTATAAATACATTTTCTGATTCATTTCATAATTTGTATTTTTGATAAATTCAATTTTTATAAATCAGTTTTTCTTAAAGTAGGGCACAGCTGGATTACTCTTCTTTTTCCTACAGATGCATAGTGTAGGGTAATTAGTTAATCTCTACAGTATCCTGAAAAGATGAATAAAACATGGAGTGCTATTCCTATCAATCTCCTCTCTCACCTTTTCTCCTCCTCACTCTCAGGTGGATATGTAGTGGTTGAATAGATGTCAAAGAAATGGTTACTGGCTAATTTACTCTTATCTCAAGGCTTGCCAGTGCTCTCTTGGAGAAACATTTTTATTTTATGAAAAGAAAAATAAATAAAAATAACTCAAGTAGAAGTAAAAGAAAACACGGAAAATAGGAGGTTGAAAATTGCAAATGTATTACAGATAAAAGAACTAACAGAGGAAAAACTAAACCTTGAATTTTATGTAATTATTGAATTTGTTTTAAAGCCTAGAGTGCAGTAGGGAGAACAAAGATATAACTTATACTCTTCCATCTCAGTACACCTCCTCTTCAGGCATGAAGAAATTCTGTATCATCTCTGATGTGTTCTAGAAAACTCTTAAAATGCTCTAGGTTCTGATGTTCAGCCTTAGCTCTCCCTGAACCCTTTGTACCTGAGCTACCAGCACACATAGGCCACACACACACACACACACACACACACACTTTTTTTTTTGACTGTTATTTCTTACTTGGGCTTTTTTTGGGGGGGTAGGTGGTGTTCACTTTCTCCATTGTACAAATGAGGATACCACTGATGTCTGAGGCATTTTGTCTCTTCTGATTTTAAAATAAGATGTTTGAAGTTTCTGGAAATATTGCAGCTGAGATGAGGCTCTTTCTTTCCTTTCTGGATGCTCGAAGCTTTGTGTGGGCTTAAAAGTGGCTCTTGAAAGAAATGGATGTTCCCTAGTGGGAAAAGGCATTAACTTTAAGAGCAAAACTCAAAGAGCTGACCCTCTGTACCCTGGTTTCTGTCCTGCTTAATCTGTAGGTGTTATTAAAGACTGGGAAATCTGGATTTGGGGTCCTTACTTTTACAGACAGATCATCACCTGTTTCTACAATTTTCTCAGTCCTAAAAACCATGCATGGTTCCATCTAATACTCTTTCCAAGAAACTATTTAGACCATGCCCAGGTTTTGTAGCTTACTATTGTTCAGGGAAATAGACTTCTGTAGGTTGATATTGCCTACTTCCTTTAGGTTATCATGTCTTCCATTTACATCAGCTTATAGAAATGTTTGTGGACAAATGTATCAGTAAGGCTACCATCACTGAGGGAAAAAGCCACTAACAAAAAAATAAAAAATAAATTTGGACCATAAAGGGTTAAGAAATTTGCCAATGGCACTGGAGTCTAGGGAATCACTTGGAAGCAGAAATCTTAGGGATCTTGTTTCATTACTGGCTCAAAGTGGGGCCTAGGACAAGTTGCTTCTCCCCTTTTGGACCCATATTCTGAGAAAACAATGATTTTGGTCACTAGGGAAGCACCGAATATCCAATGCTGTTTTTATTTGTGTTTGATTTTTCAAAAAGAGCTTTGAATTAATTGGGAGAGAATCACATACAACTCATCCATTTAAAGTGTACAATTGTATAGTTTTTTTTTTTTTTAGCATATTCACAGGGTTGCACAACCATCACCATAATCTAGTTTTAGCATATTTTCATTCCCCTTCAAGGAAACCCTGTACCCATTAGCAATAGGTCCCCATTTATCTCTTGTGTCCTTCCCTCAGCCCTAAGCAACCCCCAATCTACTGTCTGTCTCTGTAAATTAGCTTATTCTGGACATGTACCCTAAATATGTACCCTAAATAGAATCATACAATATATGGCGTTTGTGACTGGATTCCTTCACTTTGCATAATTTCAAGAATCAAACATGTTGTCGTGAGTGTCAGTACTTCATTCCTTTTTATGGCTGATTAATACTTTACTGGGCGGGTCCACATTTTCTTTACCCATTTATCAGTTGACCAACATTTGGGTTCTTTTCATTTTTTGGCTATTTGTATTGGGATACAAATCCTTTCTAACCTATATGATTTGCAAATATTTTCTTCTATTCTGTGGGTCATCTTTTAGTGTTCTTGATGGTCTCATTTGTAACACAGAAGTTTTTAATTTTGATGTAGTCCAATGTCCAGTGTTTTCTTTTTTTTTTGAGATGAAGTGTCACTCTGTCACCAGACTGGAGTGCAGTGGTGTGATCTCGGCTCACTGCAACTTTTGCCTCTCGGGTTCAAGTGATTCCCCTGCCTCAGCCTCCCAAGTAGTTGGCACTGCATGTGCCACCATGCCTGGCTAATTTTTTGTATTTTTTTTTTTTTTGAGAGGGAGTTTCGCTCTGTCACCCAGGCTGGAGTGCAGTGGTACGATCTCGGCTCACTGCAAGCTCTGCCTCCAGGGTTCACGCCATTCTCCTGCCTCAGCCTCCCGAGTAGCTGGGACTACAGGCGCCCACTACCACGTCAGGCTAATTTTTTGTATTTTTAGTAGAAACAGAGTTTCACTGTGTTAGCCAGGATGGTCTCATCTCCTGACCTCGTGATCTGCCCCCCTCGGCCTCCCAAAGTGTTGGGATTACGGGAGTGAACCACTGCGCCAGGCCAATTTTTTATAGTTTTAGTAGAGCTGGGGTTTCACCGTGTTGGCAAGGATGGTCTTGATATCCTGACCTCATGATCTGCCCAGCTCGGCCTCCCAGAGTGCTGGGATTACAAGCGTGAGCCACCATGCCCAGCCCCAGTGTTTTCTTTTGTCACCCATCTTTTGGTGCCAGATCCAGGAAACCACTGTGTAATCCAAGGTTACAAAGACTTATTCCTTATGTTTTCTTATGAGAGTTTTATAGTTTTAGCTCTATGATTGTTTGTTTATCTCTTTTCATTTTAGAGTTCATCCAAACACTGAATACCTTTAAAAAAAATGGTCAAAATGATTCAATTCCTAGTAGCTCCAAATAATGGAAAAGCTGGCAAGAATTGAGGCATGTGTTGAATATTTTATTTCAGGCACTTGTATCTTGATTCCATGCTCCCATCCATATTTCCTTGGCTATAAGTTTTAACTTTAATTTGTTCTGCCGACATTGCCAGGCAATTTAAGAAATAGTTTTCTTAGTAAAGTCTGAAACTGATAGCTATTATATTTTTCTATGAAATGTTTTGCTCTTTATGTGTTGCCTATACTCCAGTCTATCATCTTCTAAAATCACTTTTCATTTTTCCTTTTCACATGATTTAAAATGTGCTTTTTTTCAATCTTTTTAAAAATTTCTCACTTTTATTATTATGTCCTGGGAGATTTTTTTAAAACCCTTCATTTTTTTGACAGGGCTTTTTTTTTCCCCCCCCAAAAAGATAATGTTTTGCTTAATTATCTTGCAGTATCTACAGCCCTTAATATGTGGTGAGAATTTAATATACATTAAACAGCAAAAGATTTATGCTTGACCTTTTCGGATGGATATCAATTGTATTAGATTTCCTAATTAGCCATTGGTCTAACCTCACTGGTGCTTCAAAATTTAGAAATTGGCCCCCTCAACATGTAAAGCTCTAGTGTTAATCTAAATAAGAGAATAACAAGAATGTGAACTTGTGAAGACTTTTAGTGATGGTAATGGCTAGACTTCATAGTATTAGCCACCGCTTGCAAAACCTTGACCTCCATGTTTCTTACTAGATATGGTCACACATGTTATTACGGGAGCCCTCGGCTTCTCCCCTTCACCTCTAGGGAAGCAATTATTTCTATTGTACTTAGAAAAACCATATCCCATGTAGTGGTTGTCTTCCTGCTTCCCAGGAAATAATCTGCTGGAATTCAAAATACAATTACCATGCTTGACCACTTTCCTATATCCTGGAGCTGACCATTATTAATGGCATCCAATTATTCATAGCAATCAAACAGCTGACCTTGCTAAACAGATCACAGCAGTGGGTATCTGACAGTCAGTCTGCTGGCGGGGCATAATAGAAGGAGACAGTGTCATATTCTGGTCCATCTTTAGCGAAAACAACATGTCACTTGCAGACTTACTGGAATGCTATAATGACTTGATTGCTAGATTTAGCCTGTCATTATTTTAAAAGCATGTGTTTATATATGCTGGCAGGAACAGGAAAAAGAAGTTGGTTTAGGTAAGCCTGGTGTCTGGGAATGTCTTTGGCTTGCGCTGTATCACTGCAGATTAACAGAGTGACCTTTGGTTAATCGTTCAGGTTTCCAAGCTTGAATTTGGTCAATTCTAAAATGAGGGCATTTTGCCTACTTTCAAGGGTGGGCATGAGAGTTAAATGATATAATCACGATGAAACAATAAGATAAGCAGCAGTTGCTCCATCACTGTCAGTTTCCTGTCCATTGAGTCAATCTGCACGTTGGCTCCAGCAGAGATAAAAGGTATAACATACAGGTTTTTTTATTCCTCCCCAAGGTGCAGGATAGGTTTTGACTCCCACATGAATGCTGCTTTTTCATTCTGCTTTTTCCACAAGCCCACAAGTCAAAGGTTTTTCTTTATTGTGCTGTGGCATTAAAGTGTGATGTTTGTTTGCAGTGAAGGATCTTAAGCATAAAAACTGACATAAATTTCCAGGTGGTTGGCTTTTGACCCTTCCCTTTCCTTGACTCTATTTTCCCTTTGAGTTGGTATGATCTATAACAGCTCTGCTCCAACTGCAGAAAGGAGCAAATTGTTTACCTTTGAAAGTATATTAATTCTCTCATGCCATCAGGAGAGGGGTTCTCACAAGGAACTAACTTTATTTAAATTTTAAGCCAAGCAATTTGAAGGGGGATGGAAAAATGCACACAGATAACATTCACTAGAGTGTCACTGACAGGTCTAATTCAAAGTGACCATATAAAAACTCCTTTATTAGTCCTTTCCCCTTGTCACTATGAGATACGCTCTAGTGTCACTTGCATCCCAAGTTTCAAAATCCATACTTTTATAAGTTTGCTAGATTGAAATGAAGATGAAATATTTTCTTTAGAATTTCTTGTCTACATTGCTTACCAGTGGTGAATATGCAGTGCATTTAACTTGCCATGAACCTTATGAAGCATCAAGCAGCACTTACTAAGGGAAATGGGAACTTAATTTTAAAGAAGGTGGCTGAGAGTGTCTGATTAGCCCTGAGGGCAATTGGGAACTTCCTGCTGACCTGTGAAATAGCCTGTAATTCTGCACTCCTGGTAGGCCATATGGCTATACAAATAGGTGAAGGGGGGAAACAGAGGGACCTTGTGGTGGCTTAGGACTCTGGTATATTCAGTCTGTAGGTAGGGCAATTTAGAAAGCGGCCCCGTCTGCTTTGTAGGTAGTAAAATGCCATAGCGGCTAAGGGAATAGACTTAAATCCTGACACACCGAGTTTTTCTTTTTTTTGAGACGGAGTCTCGCTCTGTCGCACTCCTGGTAGGCCATATGGCTATACAAATAGGTGAAGGGGGGAAACAGAGGGACCTTGTGGTGGCTTGGGACCCTGGTATATTCAGTCTGTAGGTAGGGCAATTTAGAAAGCGGCCCCATCTGCTTCGTAGGTAGTAAAATGCCATAGCGGCTAAGGGAATAGACTTAAATCCTGACACACCGAGTTTTTCTTTTTTTTTGAGACGGAGTCTCGCTCTGTCGCCCGTACTGGAGTGCAGTGGCTCGATCTTGGCTCACTGAAAGCTCCACCTCCCTGGTTCACGCCATTCTCCTGCCTCAGCCTCCCGAGTAGCTGGGACTACAGGCGCCCACCACCACACCCAGCTAATTTTTTGTATTTTTAGTAAAGAAGGGGTTTCGCTGTGTTAGCCAGGATGGTCTCGATCTCCTGACCTCATGATCCACCTGCCTCGGCCACCTAAAGTGCTGGGATTACAGACGTCAGCCACTGTGCCAGGCTGACAGACCTAGTTTTAAATGCTAGCTTTTCACTTTTATCACTATGGTTTTCTTATCTGAGAAATGGCAGTAACTGTCAAGGCTCTTGAAGGCCTGGATGAGATCATACATGCCCTAGTATTCTCTTGCTACATGCAGTGCATTGAATAGTGCCCCCCAAAAGATATATCCAGGTATAAATCCCCAGAACCTGTGAATATGATCTCATTTGCACAAATGGTCTTTGCAGGTGTAATGAAGAATCTTGAGGTCATCCTGCATTACCAAAATGGGCCCTAAATCCAGTGGCAAGTATCCTCATAAGAGGCAGAAGACACAGACACAGACTGGAGACCAGGTGAAGACAAAAGAAGAGGCTGGAGTGATACAGTCATCAGGTAAGGAAAACCAACAACTATCAGGAGCCAGAAGAGGCAAGAAACGGAATCTCTTCTAGAGGATCTGGAGGAGTGTGGTTCTGTGAACACCTTGATTTCAGACTTCTGATCTCCAATACTGTGGGATAAAATTCTGATGCTTAAAATCACTTTTGGCCGGGCACAGTGGCTCACGCCTGTAATCCCAGCACTCTGGGAGGCCGAGTCAGGCGGATCGCGAGGTCACGAGATTGAGACCATCCTGGCCAACATGGTGAAACCCTGTCTCTACTAAAAATACAAAAATTAGCTGGGCATGTTGGCTCGTGCATGTAATCCCAGCTACTCAGGAGGCTGAGGCAGGAGAATTGCTTGAACCCAGGAGGCAGAGGTTGCAGTGAGCCGAGATCGCACCACTGAACTCCAGCCTGGCAACAGAGCAAGACTCCCTCTCAAAAAAAAAAAAAAAGAAAAAAATTGGGATTCAAATGACACTCGAACATCTCTCATAATGACAAGGACATAAGACTAATAAAGGAGTTTTTATGTGGTCACTTTGAATCAGATGTGTCAATGACAGACTAGTAAATATAAACTGTGTGCGTTTCCCCATCCTCCTTCAAATTGCTTGGCTTAAAATTCAAATGTTAGTTCCTTGTGAAACTCTCCCTCCTACTGGCATGAGAGAATTAATGTATTTCTGAAAGTAAACAATTTGCTCCTTTCTGCAGACACAGATAAATAGAAAACAAATCCTCACTGCAGGATTAAATGCTATGACGAAATCTAGTTGGGTTTCCGACAAAGAACAGAAGGATTACTTAAATGGTAGAATCAGTGTGGTGGGCTCCTGGCAAAGATGGGAACAGGGACAGAAGTAGAGACATTGATTTTAAGCAAATGACTAAGTGTGGAGAACGGAGGCAGAAGTCTTAGAGAAAAATGAGTATTTTTGTAGAGGACTTTGGTTAAAGCAAAGTGTTGATTTTAAAATTTGACATTGGGCTGGGTGCAGTGGCTCATGCTTATAATCCCAGCACTTTGGGAGGCCCAGGCTGGCAGATCACGAGGTCAGGAGATCGAGACCATCCTGGCTAACACAGAGAAACTCTGTCTCTACTAAAAATACAAAAAATTAGCTGGGCGTGGTGGCGGGCGCCTGTAGTCCCAGCTACTTGGGAGGCTGAGGCAGAATGGTGTGAACCTGGGAGGCGGAGCTTGCAGTGAGCCGAGATTGAGCCACTGCACTCCAGCCAGGGCGACAAAGGAAGACTCTGTGTCAAAAAAAAAAAAAAAAAAAAAAAAAAAAAAATTCACATTGCCATCAGGCATGAGAAGCAGAAGACTTTTGCTGGGTGGAATATTGTTCTGTGTATGGCACAACAAGGGAACTTCCTGGATGTTCTAGGGAAGGGATGGGCAAACTTTGACCCTAAAGAGCCAAGTGGTAAAGAGCTTGTGGGCTATATGGTACCTTACAACTTCCTGACTTCACATTATAGCATGAAAGCAGTGATAGACAATGTGTAAACAAATGAGTCTGACAGAGTTTCAAACTTTATTTATTGGACACTGAAATCTGAATTTCATATAGTTTCCACATGTCTTGATACATAATTTTTGTCAACCATTTAAAACTATAACCATTTTTAGCTTGAAAGTTATACCGGAACAGACAGTGAGATGTATGTGGCCCTTTCACAGTTTGCCAAGCCCTGTTATATAGAGTGCAGCTTCTGTTCCTACAAGGAAATGAGCAACCTTTTATGTCTAGATATTGTTCTGTAAACAGCAACAAGCAGGCGGAGTGGAGAGTTATATAGGGAAGAGAAGTTTCCTTGGGGGAAGCAGTGAGGTATCTGCAGAATTCTCAGCTCCCTCTGGCCCAATAATAATGGGCCCGAGCTTGATTAAAAAATATTTCTTTTTCTTCATGACTCAACATTTAATGATAATGTTTCTACTTGATGCTTCAGTGACAAAAGTGCAAATTATGCATGAAATTGACATACATTATTCCATAATAAAGTAATCTGGTAGAAAAATACATTAGGTATTTATAATGACAACAAGCCATTTATAACTATTAGGACCTTTTTGAAAGGGAGAACCGTATCCCTGAAAACATGAATGACTTGAAATTGGAGCTATTTAGTTGTGACCAGGGAGATGGAGCATTGTGTTCCAGCACTGCCCAGTTGCCTTTATGGTCATAGATTTTAAAATGATGAAAGACAGTTCTTCGTATTTCTTGCTCTGTGACATCATTTTCTGAATGATAATAAATAGTGCATTCCTCTACTGCATTTGCAACCTTCACCACACTTTGGGGCTCTGGAAATATGCTGATAAACAAATGGTTATGAATTTGAATGTGAATTTGTCAAATACTCTGTGGATTTAAATATCTTATCATTCAGACCTTGTGGGTACTCCACAAATTATTAAGCTTAAGTTATGCCTTCTCAATTCTGAAGTATCTGCCTTCTACCTGCTTTTAAAACTTTACATTTTATACACACTGATTCCATATCAGTTTCCACAAAAGTACATCCTCTTGTCAATAAGCTTTTGTAAGTTTAACATTAAATGTCAACGTAAGTGGAGCTGCTCTGTACAGATCATAGATTTTTAGAGCTTAAGGTAACCTCAGAGAAGACCTAGCCCAACTGCCTCATTTCACACCTGAAGGAAATAACAGCGATGACTTTGTAATTCATTAGTTTCACCATTGGCTATAGGTGGTTTCTATTTTACCCTATACTGAAACTTGGCCCTCCACTATACAGTCTGAAATACTTGGTCAGTGGTTCATAAGAGAGACAAATTATTCTCAGCATCTCTTCTATAGCCTCTCTTTTTCTAATAAATATATCTGAGAGATGAGGAAATCACAAGCGGGTTGGATTAGGAACTTTCTTTTCATTTAGCCTATGGCTTTGAATCTTGATACTAGAAACTATTCCATTAATATTGTTACTTTTTAAAAAAACATTTTTAAATTCAATTTTTACATTCGGAGGTACACGTATGTGTTTATTCCATGGGTATATTGCATACTGTTGGGGATTGGGATATTACTTTATTAAGAGAGTAAATTGGGCATGGCGCTGTGGCTCAAGCCTGTAATCCCGACACTTTGGGAGGCCGAGGTAGGCAGATCACGAGATCAGGAGATGGAAACCATCCTGGATAACATGGTGAAACCCTGTCTCTACTAAAAATACAAAAAATTAGCCTGGCGTGATGGCAGGTACCTGTAGTCCCAGCTACTTGGGAGGCTGAGGCAGGAGAATGGCATGAACCTGAGAGGTGGAGCTTGCAGTGAGCTGAGATCGTGCCACTGCACTCCAGTCTGGGCGACAGTGAGACTCCGCCTCAAACAAACAAACAAACAAACAAAAAGACTAGTGATGGGGTAGAGGTCAATGCGTACAGGAAGCAACAGTTAATATAAAGGCATCTAGTTGGGGCAACTGTGTCACACAGAGAATGATCAATATTTGTCTTTGGGCAGGCAGTAAAACTGTGCGAAAATGCAGAACTGATCTCTGAATTTGGGGTAGGATCCAATTTTTGGGAAGTACTCTAGCAAGACATATCCACATCTTCAGTGGGGGTTTAGAGGGCTAGGAATGAGAATTTTCTAGAACTCATTCTAGGGAAGAGGAACCTAGAGAGAAACCCAGAAACCTTAGAATGGAAAAAAGGCAATGAGAAAGGGGAGGAAAAGCAGTTGAGTAATGAAACATTTAAGCTCACATTTCCTCTGGCCTTAGGGAGTGCATTCTCAATGAAGTCACTCACACAGATATGCAGAGGTAGCAAAGGCAGGGTTGAGGGCAGTGGCCTGGTCTGCCCTATCACTCCAGTGTGGATTATCCTTAACCATTGTGCATGAGCCCTGTCTGTTTCTTGCACGGTCTGTTGAGTCTAGCAATGCTTACTTTCTCCCCAGAGATTTTCAATTTGGAAGTGTTTGGATGAATGGAGGCAAGATGGTGCACTTCCGGGTTCTTCATCCCCCCCCCACTCTTCCCGCGCGCGCCCGAAAATGCAGC
>NC_045448.1:33955414-33977817 GCF_002776525.5 Piliocolobus tephrosceles
GCTGGTTCTTTTGCGCCCGCTCGGCTGGTCTTAGAAAAACAAGACAGGAAGGTTTTGTGATTCCGTGAAAACCAATTCTTCATGATATCTGGAGATAACATTTTTTAACTGCTTTTATTGCAGAGGAAAGAATAGACAATAGCATTCCATTTCATAAATCCCTATTACTAATATGGTAGAGCTATAGAAAATGAAATGGCCTCTTATGTATTTAAGTTTGCACTCATAGGGTTATCAGAGTATCAGCCAATGGGTTTTGCTTCAGCAATTCTTGTGTCAGGTTTCGATTATTAGCACTATTGCTATTTGTAAATAACTGAATCATAAAAAGTATTTTAAAAATATAACGTTTCCTTGAAACTCATTGAAAAACCCAGTGTCAGAGGTGGAAGTGATCTGGTCCTTTCTTGACTCACCTTTGCTCCTAGCAGATGAGCCTGCTCACCAGAGTGCTTTCTTTTGCTTGGTCTCAGTTCTGCTTTTGGGCAATTCCTCAAGATCATGAGCAGGATCTTGGGTCAGCTTCGTGCCCATCTTGCTGCTGTTTTTCCTGTTAAGCAGGATGCCCATATGTGGATCTGGGTGAAGCTTCACATGCCTAACAATGACATATCCTTATCGGTGCAGTGATTTTATTTACATCCCCAAGGTGGGAACTCAATAATTCCGTTCTATAGGATCTCAGCTGATCTAATCTCTGGGAGTGCTGCTTGCTGAGATGTAGTTACTTTGGGTGGGTTTTTGAACCCTGACTCATGTATAACTCTGGGCCTTTCTGACCTGTCATCTGAGGTTCCTTCCTGACTACCTGAAACCTACGTTCTATTTTTTGATCTCTAACTCTATGCAAATTATGGGTGTGGAGCTTGATCTGCACAACTTATTTTCTTCATCTGTTTTTGACTTCTTTGCATTCTGTCGTGATCTTCAAACTTATCTTACTTGTTCTACGAGTAAGAAGCCTCTTCTAGGCTTTGATTCAGTGCTGGTGTACTTATTGCTCCCAAGTCATTTCCTAGCCTCTATATAGATGGCAATGTCTTGATTCCTTCACCCCTCCTGCCTTTTCTCTGGTTCTCCGGGCCCCTTCACAACCTCATCTCAATATCTTGATAACGAATATCTTTTCAGTATCACTTGAACATCTAAAGCTATCCTCATTCTTTCCTATCTCAATTGAAGACTAAATGTCAATGCCAGAAGCCTTCTACATTAAAATAAAAATAAGAACCAAACCAAACCAAACCATACATACTTAAGAAAAATTTAATAGCACCCTACCATCATTGGATTAGTGAAAAAATAGGGTCATATACCTAGATAGCCTTATATGCATTTATGTCACAGCCTCACCAGGTTTATTTTGATAGATTGCTATCTACCTTAAATGGAAATACTTTCTGCAGAGCTCTATGTACAGCATGAAAAACTACCTTGAGTTGTATTCATAAATAATATTTGAAGTAGAAAAGAATTTGCCTTACCAGAAGCCTTCTTTACTTTGAAATGACTGATAAAATTTCCTTAAAATATTTCAATGATATGAAAAATATGCTAGGACGTTTGATTATTTATTGCTTTCGATATAACATGAACACAATGCCTTTCAGAGGATTTGAGTTGTGATCATTTATCTTTTGATTTATTTGTTGGAAACATTTCCCTCACTGAGAGGCTTCTTTCATAAATTGTGGGAATATCACACAGTTTGTAAAATAACCTGGAAAAGGAAAAGAAAATAATAATTTAAAAACTCCATTTGATAACATAATAGTAGCTGGATTTTGTCTTCTGATGTAGGCTTTCTTAAGCCTATTGAGAGAGGCTTCTTTCAAAAATATTTTCTTTTTAATAAGAAAGAAAATTAACATAAACTTTATTTTTTAAATTATTGAAGCATAATTTAAGGCTGAGCATATTGTCTGTCTTGGTTAATATACCATCTGTATTTTAAAAGAATGGTATGCTACTGTTGGGAGTATTCTTTGAAAGTCAAATTACAGTTATTTTTCTATATGATTACTAATTTTCTATGTACTTGTTCTATCAATTACTGAGAGAGAAGTTTTTGAAATCTTCAATTATAATAACAAATTTATTTGTACTCCATAAAATCTGTAGTTTTTATTTATTTTTAAGTTCTATTTTTAGGTACATTCACATTTAGGGTTTTTATGCCTTCTTGATGAATTCCTTTATCATTATGATTCCTTTATCTTTATCCTTCATAATATATCTTGGTTTAAAGTCTACTTTATCTAGTATTAATATAGCCACATCAGCTTTATGATTAATATTTGCCTGGCACAGATTTTTTCACAAACTTATTTTTAACATGTCTCTATATATTTTTTAATATGTCTTTATATTTGTAGCCTGCCTGCCTTCCTCCCTTCCTTCTCCCCTCCCCTTCCCTCCCCTCCCCTCCCTCCTTCCCTCCCTCCCACAGTTCTGCTTTTGGGCAATTCTGCAAGATCATGAGCAGGATCTTGGGTCAGCTTTATGGCCATCTTGCTGCTCTTTTGCCTGTTAACAAGGATGCCATATGTGGATCTGGGTGAAGGTTGCATTTACAACCTTCACCACACTTTGGGGCTCTGGAAATATGCTGGAAATATCTCCCCCTCCCTCGTTCCCTCCCTCCCTCCCTCCCTCCCTCCCTCCCTTCCTTCCGACAGTATATAGTTGGGTCTTATATTTTATACAATCTGACATGTCTGCCTTTTAACTGTGTTGTTTGGACTGTTTATATTTTAGGAAAACATTTATTTAAGATTGGAGGATTGTAGTTACTTCTTCCTCAAGTGTTTGATGATATTTACCAGTGAATTTCAGTTTTGATTTTTCTCTTTTGTTTGTCCACCTTATATTTCATTGATTTCCACATTTAGTTTTTTATTTTCTCCTTTCTACTTAATTTGAGTTTATTTTTCTCTTGTTTTACTAGCTTCTTAAAATGAACCTTAGATTATTAATTTTAACTTTGATTTTTCTCTAGTGTAAGCATCTCAAGATACATATTTTCCTTTAAGGGTTGCTTTAATTGCAACACACAAAGTTTATTTTAAAAATTAATTTATATTTTTATGGTATTTTTTATATTAAAAGTAACCTATAATTGTACATATTTATAGGGTTCATAGTGGTGTTTTGATATATATATAATGTATAGTGATCAGATCAGGGTAATTGGCGTATTCATTATCTCTATCATTTATGATTTCTTTATGTTGGGAACATGCAATATCTTCCTTCTAGCAATTTGAATTTATGAATTATTAACTTTGGTCATTCTACAGTGCTATAGAACACTATAACTTATTCCTTCTATCTAGCTATAATTTTATATCCTCTAACAAATCTCTCCCTATAACCCCCTTATCTCTACTCTTCCCAGCCTCTGGTATCTTCTGTTCTACTTTTTATTTCTATGAGATCAACATTTTTTAGCTTTCACATATGAGTGAGAATATGCGGTGTTTAACTTTCTGTTCTGGCTCATTTCACTTAACGTAATGTCCTCCAGTTTCAACCATGTTTCCGTGAATGACAGGATTTTTTTTAATGTCCGAATAGTATTCCATTGTATGTATATACCACATTGTAAAAACTCATTCATCTGTTGTCAGACACCTGGGTTGATTTCACATATTGGCTCTTGTGAACAGTGCTGCAACAAACGTGGGGATGCAGATGTGTCATTGAGACACTGATTTTCTATTCTTTGGATAAATGGCCATCAGTGGTACTGCTGGATCTTATGGAAGTTCTATTGGCAGTTTTTTGAGGAGCCTCTGTGCTGTTCTCCATTGTAACCATACTACTTTAGATTCCTACTGAGCGTGTGTAAGAGTTCCCTTTTCGCATTTGTTATTTTTTGTCTTTTTGATAATAGCCATCCTAACTGGGGTGAGATACCTTATTGTGGTTTTGATTTGCATTTTCCTGGTGATTAATGATATTGAGCATTTTTTTCATGTATTTGTATGCTTTTTTTTTTTTTTTTGGAGAAATGTCTGTTCATATTATTTACCCATTTAAAAATCAGATTGTTTTTTGATGTTGAGATGTTTGAATTTCTTGTGCATTCTGGATATTAATCACCTATTTGATGGAGAGTTTGCAAATATTTTCTCCCATTCTGTAGGTTGCCTCTTCACTCTGATTGGTTCTTTTGCTGTGCAAAAACTTTTTAGTTTGATATAATCTCATTTGTTTGTTGTTGCTTTTGTTGCCTGTGACTTTTGGTCTTATTATAAAATCTTTTCTGAGACCAATGTCTTGAAGCATTTCCCCTATGTTTTCTTCTGATAGTTTATACTATGGGGTCTTAAGTTCAGGTCTTTGATCCATTTGGAGTTGATTTTTCTATAGGGAAAGAGGTGGGGGGTCTAGTTTCATTCTTTTGCAAGTATATATTTAGTTTTTTCAGAACCATTTATTGAAGAGACTGTCCGTTCCCCATTGTGTGTTCTTGATTCCTTTGGCAAAAATCAGTTGGCTATAGATTTAGGGACTAATTTCTGGCCACCCACGAAGTTTAATTTGTTGTATTTCCATTATTCAGGTAAAAATATTTCTATTTGTTTTTGTAATGTTTTCCTTTTACTCATGTTTTACTTAGAATTACATTGTTTAATTTTCAAATGTTTATGGATATTCCAGATATAATTTTGTTACTGATTTCTAATATAATTCTATTTTAGTTAGAAAATGTATTCTGTATTTTTTCAATCATTTGAAATTAAGGTACGTTTTCTGACCCAACATATGGTCTATCTTGTGCACATCAAAAGAATGCAATTGCTTTGAGTAGTGGTCTATAAAATCTCAATTAATTTTATTTAGTATTTTAAAATTGTTTAATAGTGCATTTCACATCATCAAGATCCTTTGTTTTTTTAAAACTTTATGACATGCTCCTCTTTGCTTTTACTATTATTCCTTTTCTTGAAGCACTTTTTGTCTAATTTTTAAATATAATCAATCTGTTTATAAAAAGATGTCCATCTGCAAGTTAGAAAGAGAGCCCTCCCTGGAGACTGAGTTGGTCAGCACGTTTTTCTTGGACTTTACAGCCTCCAGAATTGTGAGAAATATATGTCTGTTACCTTAGTTACCCAGTATATGGTATCTGTAATAGCAATCTTAAGTGACTAAGACATACTTCTTTGTATATGATGTAAGACTCTTTGATATGGTGTGCCTGTGTCACCACCCAAATCTCCTCTTGAACTGTAGTTCCCATAATCCCCTTGTGTTGTGAGAGGGACCCAGTGGGAGGTAATTGAATCGTGGGTAGTTATTTCCATGCTGTTCTTGTGATACAGAGTGAGTTCTCATGAGACCTGATAGTTTTATAAATGGCATCCCTCTACCCCCGGCCTTTGCTCTGCACTTCTCCTTGCTGCCACCATGTGAAGAAGGACATGTTTGCTTCCCCTTCTGCCATGATTGTGAGTTTCCTGAGGCCTCACCAGCCATGCTGAACCATGAGTCAATTAAACCTCTTTCCTTTATGAATTACCCAGTCTCGAGTATGTCTTTATTAGCAGCATGAGAATGAACTAATATACCCTTACACTGCAGTGATTCCATTTACTTCTTTCCTATAATTGCTCCTGTAGTGGTCACATATTTACTTCTACATGTTTAAAACCCACAATTCACTGCCATTATTTTTGCTTTAAACAGTTTTTCAAACAAATTTTTAAAATAAGAAAAGGGTTTAAAAATATTTTTTCACGTATTTACCATTTTCAGTGCTCTTTATTCTGCACACTTTTTTTTTGTTTTATTTTGTTTTTTTGTAAAATACCAGTTAGTAAGTATTTTAGGCTTTGCAGGCAATACAGTCTGTGTCATAATGACTTGTCTATGCTCATGTGAGTAAAATAAGCCATAGGCAATTTATAAACAATTGAGCATGACTGAGTTTCAATAAAACTTTATTTGTAAATACCAAACTTCAAATTTTGTATATTTTCACTAAACTTTGAAATTTACATAATTTTCAAAATATTATTCTTTTGATTTTTCTAATTATTTCAATATGCTGAAACTATCTTACCCTATGGACCACATAAAAGATGGCTGGATTTGGTTTATAGTTTATAATTTGCTGACTTCTGCTATAGATCCATGTTTATATCTGGTATTAAGCCACCATCCTATAATAGTTCTTTAGTGCGGATCTACTAATGACAGTTTTTTGGTTGTTGTTTGTCTGAAAATCAACTTATTTCTCCCTCACTTTTGAACAATATTTTCACAGGCTATAGGATTCTAGGTTGACAGGTTTTTGTTTTTCAGCACTTAAAAAATGTTGTTCTGTTGTTTTCTGGTGAGTCATATCTCTGTGCTCTGTTTCCTCTGCCACAAAATGAAGTCTTTGGTTTCCACAACTGCATCTTGGAAAGGTAGAATACTTTTTGCAAATGCAAAAATCACCTCATATGTTTCTCTTCTCTTATGAGCAGCCTACATTACCTATTGTCTAGTATCTAAAAACAGTTACTTTGCATAGTTTGTTTAGTTATCTATTTATTTGTACCATGAGAATATATCCTACACCTGTGATTTTTGTCATGGATTGATCCAGAAATCTTTTGTATATGTTTAAAATATAAGTGGTGATTAGCTTATGTTGAATTTATACAAAGTCATATTTGAATCCCAATAAATGTTTAATATTTAAATTTCACTTTGTCTTTTCAGAACTTCAAAAAATGTAAGTCCTAGACCATTGGATTATGAGGCCATAGCAAAGGGTTACTTTAGGCCATGAAACTTGAGTGTTATAACATCAACCAATCATCATTTATTGAGCATCACGTATGTACCAGATGTTGGTAGATCTCAGAATTGTTGCTCATGCAAGCTCAGTATTATATAATAAATCTTGATATCCTAATACTACTTTTTGAAGAAAAGTTGAATAATGTCACAAAAACAAACAAGATTCCATAATTCTAAAGCATTGGGATCTGAACTCTCTATGAAAAATGAATTTTCTCTAAAATAATTACTGAGAACTGAGTTTTAGTCCTAAATCTGTTCGAATGATACTACACAGTTCACGTAATCCTTCTAAGCCTTACTTTCCTTTTCCATAGCATGAAGCTGTTATGCTCAATGATCTTTAAAGTTCCCTTTCATATCTAAAATTTGTGATTTTCTGTATGTCCTTGTGTGACTTGTACTTTCTTCTGCCTTATTCAATTAGGACATAAATAGAAAAGCATAATATTTTTGAGATTCTGCATTCTGAAGGCAGTCTTGATTATTTAAAATAGGAAATGTTAGAGTGCACTTAAGTTGCAAAAAAATGGTTTTCTAAACATAATAGCTAGTTACTTACATATATGCTTTTATGTGTCTTCTGAGTCATATCCACTCTCAATAGCTGCTGACAAAACAAGATTTTACTGCTGAAAGAGCAGCAGATCTAATATTGCTGCAAAAGAGCAAGCTGAATTTTATTTTGCCTTGGGTCATCAATAAAATTCTAGTCACGCTCTGATCCTACACTCTTTATTGTTCCCCATGACATATCATAGGTAAAAGAAAGCTTTGCTTTTGCAGGAATTGCAAAACTTTAAATGAAGAACTGGAAAACACCTAAAAGGTCACACATAAGTCTTAGAGAGCTTGGAAAACATTCTCCCAGACTTAGGGATACATGCAAATGGGTGTGTCTTTGTTGGGTAATGCTGACAGCTGTAACATATAGACCTACATATAAAATGGCTTGCAGCAATAAGAATTTGTTTCTTGTGCTTGTAGCTGTCTCTGGCAGGTGAGCATGTCAGCAGTGAGGTTTTCTTGTGGTCATTCAGGAATGCCCGTCGATGGAGGCTGTCATTATTCAGGGCCTTCAGCAGATGGGGACTGTGCCAATATAACACCTCGTTTCCATGGCTGCTGTAGTCATATCCATCCCACTGAATTAGAAGGGGAAAAGAGCATGGATAAGTTTTTGAGATATTTTTATGGACCAGTCTTTAATCCTGTTGACTTCATCTCTCTGAAAGCAAAATGGACACATCTTAGAACCAGGAAAAGAAGCCAAGTCTGTGTGACTCCAGAACTCATGTTCTTAACTACTTTTTTACATTTTTTTTGTGTAATCTTGAAGTATCTGTCCAACTCTGGAACTCTACAAAATAATCTCTTATTATAACTCAATCTTGAAATGAACTTACACTGATGGAGAGCAATTAAATTTTATTTGTATGTTTCCAATAATTTTCCTGATTTTTCCATAGAGACCCCATTTCTGTCTTTCCACTCAGCTCTAGAAACTAGATGTGAGAGCAGAGCTCCCACTTTGCTGACTTGGAGATCTATGCTTGCCCTGGGAAATGAAAGGAATGTGGATGGGCACACAATGCAAAATCATCAGCTGCTTCTTTCTTGGGGCTGCAAGGTTCATATATGTCAAGGAAGAAGACTTTTAGAACTCTCTAAGTTAATCCATAGCCCTTTTATATGAAAAGGGTCTTTCACCTCTTTTTCTTCTGGATCAAAGAGGCTGACAAGATTTCTTTATTTACAATAGTATTTACTAGCCAATAACCTTAAGTTTTATGTAAAAATTCACTTTGCGCAGGTGTCTGCTTTAAGGTAAAAAAATCTCAATAATTGTTAGTGTTCAATTTTTAAGTCCCCAGAAGTATTTCTGTATTCTTCAATGTATGCAACTCAATTTCCAGATGTGCCCCTTGAGGCTGTTCTGCTTTTCGTTATTTTTCTGGGCAGCCATCTCATAATTCTGATCAACGGAACACATAATTTCAACTGTCCAGAGACTATACTACATTTATATGGTATTGCTAAGATGAAAGACACTTTCCATCTGCCAAAAAATTCAGGCAGACTTGCCAAATGTCTTGCTTCTTTTAAAAACATGTTCATCTGATATTGTTTGGGTATTTGTCTCCTCAAAATATCATTGTGAAATTTGATTCCCAATGTTGGAGATTGGGGGTCTAATGAAAGGTGTTTCGGTCATGGGGGTGAATCCCTCATGAATGTCTTGGTGCCATCCTCGTGGAAATGAGTAAGTTCTTGCTATATTAGTTCCCTAGAAAAATGATTGTTAAAAAGGGTCTAGAACTACCCGCCCACCACTTCTGCTCTCTCATTGTGTGACTTCTGAACATGCCACCTCCCCTTTGCCTTCCACCAGGAATGGCAGCAGCCTGAAATCCTTCCCAGAAGCAGCTGCTGGTACTGTGTGTCTTGCACAGCCTGCAGAACTGTAAACAAAATAAACTCTTTTCCTTTATAAATTGCCCAGCCTCAGATATATATATATATATGTATATTTTGTTTGTTTGTTTTTTGAGATGGAGTCTTCCTCTATCACCCAGGCTGCAGTGCAGTGGTGCAATCTCAGCTCACTGCCACCTCCGCCTCCTGGGTTCAAGCAATCCTCCTGCCTCAGCCTCCTGAGTAGCTGGGATTACAGGTGCCCGGCTACTTTTTTGTATTTTTAGTAGAGATGGGGTTTCACTATGTTCACCAGGCTAGTCTTGAACTCCTGACCTCAAGTGATCTGCCTGCCCCTGCCTCCCAAAATGCTGGGATTCCAGGTGTGAGCCACCACACCCACCCAGATATTTCTTTATAGCAACACGAATGGACTAAGACAGAAAATGGGTACTGAGGAGTAGAGTGTGACTATATTACCCAGCACTTTGGGAGGCCAAGGCAACTGAATTGCTTGAGCCCAGGAGTTCAAGACCAGCCTGGTCAACATGATGAAACCCCATCTCCACTTAAAAACCAAAAATCATCTGGATATGGCTGTGCATATGCCTGTAGTCCCATCTGCTCAGGAGACTGAGGTGACCTTCTTGATCCTAGAAGGTCAAGGCTATAGTGAGCCATGATTGTAAAACCTGCTTGATTGTGATGGATAAGCTTTTTTTTTTTTTTTTTTTTTTTTGAGATGGAGTCCTGCTCTTTTGCCCAGGCTGGAGTGTAGTGGCATGATCTCGGCTCACTGCAACCTCTGCCTCCCAGGTTGAAGTGATTCTCCTGCCTCGGCCTCCTGAGTAGCTGGGACTACAGGCGTGTACCACCACACCCAGGCAATTTTTGTATTTTTAGTGGAGACAGGGTTTCACCACGTTGGCCAGGATGATCTCGATCTCTTTACCTCGTGAAAAGCCCACCTCAGCCTCCCAGAGTGCTGGGATTACAGGTGTGATCCACTGCACCTGGCTTAGATAAGCTTTTTGATGTGCTGCTGGATTTTGTTAAGACAGAAATACCACTTGACCCAGCAGTCCCATTACTGGGTATATACTCAAAGGAATATAAATTGTTCCATTATGAAGACATGCACACATATGTTCATTGCAGCACTATTCACAATAGCAAAGACATGGAATCAACCGAAGTGCCCATTAATGATGACTGGATAAAGAAAATGTGGTACATATACCCCATGGAATACTATGCAGCCATAAAAAAGAACTAGATCATGTTCTTTGTAGGAACATGGATGAATCTGGAAGCAAACTAATGCAGGAACAGAAAACCAAATACCACATGTTCTCACTTATAAGTGAGAGCTAAATGATGAGAACACATGGACACAGAGAGGGGAACAATAGACACTGGGGCCTGTCGGAGGGTGGAGGGTAGGAGAACGGAGAGGATCAAGAAAAATAACTAATGGGTACTAGGCTCAGTACCTGGGTGATGAAATAATCTGTACAGCAAATCCCCATGACACAAGTTTACCTCTGTAACAAATCTGCACATGTACCCCGAACTTAAAAGTTAAAAAAAAACTGTATCCCTTTTCCTGATTCTGTACACATATGCACACAAGTGCACATGTGTAAACACCCCCCACACACACACCGTGTAACTGAGCAAATATTTCTCTGTAGGGCTTATCATTTATGATACCCACAGAGTTTCAGTAAAAGTTAATGTCTATGATAATCTCATAGAGATGAGCTCCATTTTATATCATTAGCATAGGAATATCAATAGAAAAATCCTGTCTTCGTACAGGTGTACTTGTTAGCCAGCAGTGTGTTATGCCATAATTTATCCTTTTGAGGGACAATATTTAAGGCCTAGGGAGTTGTATACAGCCACCAAATTTCACTAAGGTGAATCCAAAGGGCCCTGCTACTTAACATCTTCGTAAACCAGTTTAAGTTCTAATGACACTGAGCTTTAATTGCTACTTTACAAAATTGGGAGAATAGGATTAAATAACACTTAGGTGCTTTTGCAGATCAGAGATTTCAGGATCTGTAAAATCAGATCAGATTAGACCAACCATAGAGTTGGTCTGATTGTAAACTCATGTCAATGCCCTTGAAACTAGGTAACAGATGACATCCAAAAACAACCCACTGCAAGAATAAATTAATAGAACTAGAAATAATTTCTACTAGTCTGAGTGAATTTTTTTAAACTGCAATAAGAAGATGTCTGTGATTGTATAAGATCTGAAAAAGTTTGTAGTCTTTGAATGAAAAAATATATAAAAAATATATAAAAATGAAAGGTCATGCTTATTAGTGTGTGATAAATACAAATAATATAATGCTTAGAGCACCTCTGTCCAATAGATTATTAGACAGCACCTCTGTCCAATAATCTGCAATGGAAATAAGGAAATGTATAACTGCACCATCTAGTATGGCAGCCAGTAGCCACTATATGGCCATTAAGAATTTGCAGTGTGACTAGTGAGACTAAAGAACTGGGAATTTTTAATGTTATTTGTTTACTAAAATAGCCACATGTAGGTGGTGGCTACCTTTCTGGAGAGCTCAGTTGTGGAGAATGTGGTATGTTCATTGAATTAGAAGCTTCTTTAGGGCAGGAAATCTGTCTTGTTTATCTTGGTATGCACTTAGAAAAATCAACAGAGGACATATAGTAGTAGCTCAATAAATTATTGTGACAGTAAAGATCATTCCTTGAAAAAAATGATACATGCTCAAGAATATTTGGAAAACACTACCTCCTGTATCACTTTTTTGGAGATTCCTAATGCATGTTAACATATATGCTTTGAGATATCATCTAATAAATAGATCTATTTTGTTTTCAGTCTACATCTTTTAAGCTTATCATTACAAACTCCTTTGTGTGTGTGTGTGTGTGTGTGTGTGTGTGTGTGTATAAAAGAGAGGAAGAGAGAAAAGAAGGAAGTGGGGAGAGAGATAAGGAGACAGAGGAGAGGAAAACATCCCGTTGAATATAAGCCTGCAGAACACAATGTGGAAAACAGCTTCTTATTTATCGGGAGACCTGATTTGGTTGGTAGGCAACATGACAACCTATTAGATGTATGAGCTCATCCCTGTCAGGCGCCTGGATTCTGCTCTCAAATTTAACACAGATGAAAAATATTGATGGAATAAAGGGCTTTGGAGCAGAAACCGGAGGGTAAGCATCCAGGTAACTTGGATGTATGATCCTTAAAGACTGAGAACCCTCTGTGGAATTGAGAAAGGAGGCTTGTAATCTGGGACTCCACATGAGGACTCTTCATGAGATGAGTGACTCTCCCTTGAGAAATACTCACTGTTTCTGGATATTGAATACAATGTTTGTTCGTATTTTTAAAAGTCTTTTAGGGATCATTTATTTAGAACTCCCCTCTGTTTCTTTTTGGAAGGACATCAATTTTGAATCTGAATTTGCTATTTAAGGTACTAGGACTTCCCCCCATAAAGACTTTTGAAATTTATATTAAAACAAAATTTTAAAAAACTTCAAGCCTTTATCCCTAGGTTATCCATGATTGAAATTTTGGTTGGAGTTGAATAACATTTAACAGAAAATTAGAAATAGTTAAAGTCTAATTCAAGCAGCAAGAAGGAAAAGATCAACGTTTCTTGTTTATCTTGCTTTGCATCTTCTTGCGAGTCAATGCATAAAAGTGTGAGTGGAGCTGGTGGAAACTACCTGGTATAACACTTTTTTTTTTCCAGGGAGTAAAAATACTCAGTTACCTCTTGGTTTATGAGGCAATGAAGTATTCCAGCACATAAATATTGACGCTGAGACCCATGGGATGTAGGAGTGCTGAGCACATTTGCAAGACATAAAGACTGAAGGTAAATGAAGTTACATCTCTTCCTATAAAATGCAATCTGTCCCTCAATGGATTTTATGATCCTGTTGTTTTTATTTCCTCCGTCTTTATAATTGGAGACATCCTGCCAGCCTGTTGAAAACACCACTAGTATTTCTTTCTGAAAGTTAGCCAACCTACTAATTATCCTTAAAATTCTGATTAGGTGTTTGCAGCTAAAATTAACACATCAGAGAATGGCAGAATTTTTGAGGAAAAAACTGAGAACAAGAAAATGACTAAATAAAGGCATTTAAAAAACAATCTGTAAGAAGAACATTCTGAAATGAAATAGATTTTTTTCATGGAAAATATTGTTGCTTTTTACTTGCCTTGGAGCAGGAATAATCATAATTTTGCATATTGAATACAGCTGCTCTAACATTTACTTAGTTTTTATTCAGATGGATTGGGGCAGGGGGAGGAGATATCATATTAAACATTCTGTTATAATTTTCGTTAGAAAGTTGCATAAAACAAGTTCTGGACACAATGCATTGAATCCCAAGGATTTCTGGGGTAAACATGCATTTCCTGATTAGACCCTGCTTTTCAACACAAGAATTCCCCAGTAAGCTATGAAGCTTTAGAAATTTTATTTTATGGCCGGTTGTGGTGGTTCACGCCTGTAATCCCAGCACTTTGGGAGGCTGAGGTGGGCGGATCATGAGGTCAGGAGATCGAGACCATCCTGGCTAACCTGGTGATACCCTGTCTCCAATAAAACATACAAAAAATTAGACGAGTGTGGTGGTGGGTGCCTGTAGTCCCAGCTGCTTGGGAGGCTGAGGCAGGAGAATGGCGTGCACCCAGGTGGCAGAGGTTGCAGTGAGCAGAGATCATGCCACTGCACTCCAGCCTGGATGACAGAGTGAGACTCCATCTCAAAAAAAAAAAAAAAAAAAGGAAATTTTATTTTACTTGCATGTATCTCTAATTCCCCAACCAGATCATAATATCTTTAAGAAAAAAAATAATTAATATATTCAATTAAGAAACATTTATCTTTGTCCTGATCCATCCCAGGTGTTGTGCTAAGCATTGAATCCAGCAATGAACATTACAGTTGTAGTCTTTGCTCTGAGATCTTATATTCTACTATTAGGGAAGAGATAGAGAGTGAACAAGTGGAGCAAGTGAAACAAGTGTGTTTTAGATACTCATGAATGCTAAAAAATCAATGAAGAAGGTGATGTGATAAGAATGAACGTAGTCTGGGAAGGCCCTTCTGGGAATAGAACTTGAGAGCTGAGACCCAGGATTAGGAAAGATTCTGACTCAGAAGAAGACAGATTGAAGTAAGAGAAATAATAAGCACAAAGGCCTTAGAGTGGAAGAGTGTGAGCTTTTGAGAACAGAAAGATGACCAATCCAATGTGACTGGAGTAGAGAATCCACTGGGAGAGTTGATCCAGATCACTTAGGACCTCACAGACTGGGTAAACACTGCCATGACCTCACCTACATTGTCCTACTTGGCAAAACCACAACTCTGACTTAAATTCCAACTCTCTTTACTCAACCATACCAGCTGACCTCAAATCAAATTCATGACACAGATCCTAAACTGGCCTTTAATGCAGCCTGGCAGTCATAGCAGTCATGGCAGTCATGCTACATTTCTTTAGTCCAATTACTCTCTCATTCCTTTAGATGAGGGTTTCATTTCTATCATCCAGGCTGGAGTGCAGTGGCATGATCTCAGCTCACTGCAACCTCTGCCTCCTGGGCTCAAGCAATTCTCGTGCTTCAGCTCCCCATTAGCTGGAATTACAGGTGTGTACCACCATGCCCAGCTAATTTTTGTATTTTTAGTAGTGACAGTGTTTTGCCATGTTGTCCAGGCTAGTCTCTAACTCCTGGCCTCAAGTGATCCACCTGCCTTGGCCTCACAAAGTGCTGGGATTACAGGCATGAGCTACCATGCCTGGCCCCTTTAGATAATATTTCATACCTTTCCTTCTCTTCTCAAACCTTGCACATCTTCATTCTGAGATTAAGACCTTGCTTCTTACTTTACTGGGAAAATTGAATTGAAGCAATCAGAAGAGAACATCTCATACTCCATGACTACATCTACTCATCTACCAGCATCTACATGGACATATACTAACTTGTGCATTTTTACTGTGAATGTAGTGTCCACACTCTTATAGAAAACCAGTGTTTCCGTATGTGCAGTAGATGTCAGCTTCTCTCACCTTCTCAAGAACTCTGCTATAATTCTTCTCCTTTTTCTTAGTTTATGATTATTTCCTCTTTACCAGATCATTTCCAATAGTATTCAAAAATGCATATATTTTTCTCACTTAAAGAAAGCAGGCCAACCGCAGTGGCTCCGGCCTATAATCCCAGCACTGTGGGAGCCCAAGGTGGGTGGATCACCGGAGGTCAGGAGTTCAAGACCAGCTTGGTCAATATAGTGAAACCCCATCTCTACAAAAATAGTAAAATTAGCTGGGCATGATGGCAGGTGCCTGTAATCCCAGCTACTTGGGAGGCTGAGGCAGGAGAATCGCTTGAACCCAGGAGGCGGAGAAAAAAAGCAATAACACTTCCTTCACCCTATTTATTTGGCTTACCTTTTCAACAAAATTCTAAAAGAGTCATCTATCTGCCTTTGTTGACTCAATTCCTTTATTCGTAATCTAAGAACCTATACCAATCAAGCTTTTGTGCTTACCACTCTACCAAACTACTCTTACAAAAGTTGCTAATGACCTACACTGCTAAATCCAATGGCTATTTGTCAGCCTTCATGTTAATCCACAACATCTGACAGTAGATGATGCTCTTATCTTTGTTTCACTTTCTTTTCTTGGCTTATAGTGTACAAGAATCTTGTTTTTTCCTCTCACCTTACTGGTCACTCTTTTTAGTTTGTTTGCTGAGTCATCCTTTTCTGATTTTTGTTTATTTGTTTTCTTGAGGAATTACTTACATACAGCAGAGTGTATATATCTTCAGTATTAAGATGCTACTTGTGTAATCACCACCTACATTAAAATGTAGAACATTTACCACATTCCAGGTGTCTCTCTTGTGTTCCTTCCTAGGCAGTAGAAAGTATACCTGCTATTCTTACCACTGTCATAATGGCCTAATTTTGCCTGTTCTTGAACACAGTAGGAAGAGAAAAATTTAGTATGTGTTCTTATTGTCTGATTTCTTTCACTCAACATTATGTCAGTGAGATTTATACTTGTTTCATGCATCAGTAGTTCTTTCTTGTTCATTGCTGGGTAGTATTCCATTGTAGGAATATACTGCAAGTCATGTATCCATTCTACTGTTGATAGATATTTGTGGATTTTTCTTTTCAGTTTTTGGATACTGCAAATAAAAATGCTATAAACATTCTTATAGATGTCTTTTGTTGAATATAGCATTTATTAATGTTGGGGTTTTTTTCCTAGGAATGGAATAGTGGGGTCATAAATTAAATGTATATTCAAGTTTTATAGGTGCTGTCTAACATTTTTCCAAAGTGGCTGTAACAATTTGTTCTCCTATCAACAATTTAAGAGAGTTCCAGTTGTTCCACATGCTCACAGATGTTTCACATTTCTATTCCTTTAAATTATAGATATTTTGATTTTTAATTCTCAAGTACTCCTAGGCTCCTGTCCTATTCTCTATCTGAACTTACTGTTGTGATGATCTCATCTGCCTCATGACTTAAAAACTGTGCATGAACATGCGGTTAACTCACAGATTAACATTAAAATCAGTCTGAACTCCAGATGACTGTCTACCTGACATCTCTGCTTAGATGTTAAATAAATGTCAAACTTAACATACTCAAAACCAAACTCCTAATATTCCTCCCCACATGTGTTCCATCTTCAGCCTTCCTCATTTCAGTTGATTGCCACTCCGTTCATCCACTTGCTTGTGCCAACAGCTTTGGGAGTATTCTCAATGTTTGTGCTTGGTACTGTGCAAACAATTGCTCAGGAAATGTATTGGCTTTACCTTCAAAATATATCCAGATTGTGCATATTTCTCCATACCTGCATCTGCCGTCACCTCAAACACAGCAGCCAGAGTTACACTCTTTATTCACAAGTCAGAACGTATCATTCCTGTTCTCAACATTTTCCTCAAAGTAAAAGCCAAAGTTCTTACAGTGAGCTGGGTGTGGCGGCTAGTGCCTGTAGTTCCAGGTTCTCAGGAGACTCAGGCAGGAGGATGACTGGAACCCACCCACGAGTTAGAAGCTGTAGTAAGCTATGATTGAGCATCACTGCACTTCAACCTGGGTGAGATAGCAAGACCCCATCTCCAAATACCACCACCACCAACAAAAAACAAAGTTGTTACGATGATTTGCAAGGTCCTATATCATCTATTTCTCCTTCTGCTTCTCCATTACCTCTCTGCTGTCATGTCCTGTGGTGTTCATGCTCATTCTCCATGACAATCAAGTGACCTTATTGTTTCTTGAACATGCCAAGCATATTTCTCATCAGAGGATTTTCCTTGCTTGGAATGCTCATTCTGCGTAGCTAACTCCCTCAGTTCCTTCAGATATCACCTTTCCAGTGAGGTTCACTCTAACTGTCTTATTTAAAATTTTAACCTTCTCAAACAGCCACCCAGATTCCCAATGTCTCTCATTTTGCTCTATTTTTTTTTGTTGCCCATAGGATTTATCACCTTCTAATGTAAATTATATTATAGGCCAGGTGTGGTGGCTCATGCCTGTAATCCCAGCACTTTGGGAGGCCGAGGTGGGTAGATCACGAGGTCAGTGGATTGAGACCATCCTGGCTAACACGGTGAAACCCTGTCTCTACTAAAAATACAAAAAATCAGCCGGGCATGGTGATGAGCACCTGTAGTCCCAGCTACTAAGGAGGCTAAGGCAGGAGAATCATGTGAACCCGGGAGGTAGAGCTTGCCTCTTATATATATATTAAATATATATGTGTGTATATATATGTATCTTGATATATATTATATATATATTTATCTTGATATATAAAAATATATATTTATCTTGATATATAAATATATATATTTATCCTGATATATAAATATATATTTATCTTGATATATATAGATATATGTATTTATCTTGATATATAAATATATGTATTTATCTTGAATATATTTATCTTTATACACATATAAAAATATTTATTTACTTATTTATTTATCTTGATTACTGAGAATTTTGTTATCCCTTTATTCTTGGCCCTGGAATCATATTATTTGTTTTATGGGTGAGCAAGCTGAATTTTGGAGATGTTGCATCACTAGCACAGGTTTACATCATTAATAAGATTAGAAACCCAGAGAATGGTTTTTTCCCAAAGGCTTTGTTCTTAGCCACTATGCTATATTACCTAGATTCTTGTTAACTCTGGTGTCTTGTTTAACTTTCAACCTGACATTCAATCCAGAGCTCCTTTGATCTGTACACTTAAAGAGCACTTGTTAAATTTGCCTGAATTTTTATTCCAGATAATACTTTGTTATTCTCCTGGAGATACTGTTTAGCACATGAGAGATTCGTAGCCATCATTCACACAAGAACACATTTCTGATTAGTCAGAATATCTGTCCGTGATAACCGTTATTTTGAACTATAATGGGATCACTCATTCTTGTCTAACACCTTTCTGATACCTGCAGTCTTCAGGTAATAGTCTTTTAAGATTATTTTTGAACTTTCCTGGTCAATCAATATTTGTCCCATCCTGACTTCCATTTTTCCAAAAGGAGTGAACAAGCTTTGGATAGCTGTTTCTAATTTGGCCATGTTCTATGTGGTTTTCATTTTCTTATCACATTTCCCACTCACATCCAAATTCATAAGACATACTCCTTTTGCTTGGCTGAGACTAGAAGGCCAGTGTATTAGTCTGTTTTCATGCTACTGATAAAGACATATCTGAGACTGGGTAACTTATAAAGAAAAAGAGATTTAATGGACTCATAGTTCCACGTGGCTGGGGAGGCCTCACAGTCATGGCAGAGGACGAAAGACACATCTTACATGGTGGCAGACAAGAGAAAATGAGAGCCGAGAGAAAATGAGAGCCAAACAAAAGGGGAAACCCTTTATAAAACCATCAGATCTCGTGAAGACTTATTCACCCTGAGAACAGAGTGAGGGAAACCACCTCCATAATTCAATTGTCTCCCACCAGGTCCCTCCCACAACACATGGGAATTATGGGAGCTACAATTCAACATGAGAGTCGGGTGGGGACGTGGCCAAACTATATCAGCCAGCCTCCTTCAGTGGCATTGAAGTAGCTTGGCATTTGCCTCTAAGTGGATCCAGTGGCTTTGTTATGGCTGGTTAGTGCTAAGACCAAGCCTGACTAGCTGATGCATTACACTGTGGCTTTAAACAATGCAGTGCTTATTTTAGTTTTAAAATCTTAATAATATCAATTGTCACAAAAATTTAGTCACCAAACTTAGGACAGTCACAAATTTTGGTCACACTATTTATTCTCAGACAGCAAATGATAAGTCTTTCTTTTTTGAGATGGAGTCTCGCTCTGTCACCAGGCTGGAGTGCAGTGGTGTGATCTCGGCTCACTGCAACCTCCACCTCACAAGTTCAAGCAATTCTCCTGCCTTACTCTCCTGGGTAGCTGGGACTACCAGCGTGTGACACCATGCCCAGCTAATTTTTTGTATTTTTAATAGAGTTGGGGTTTCACCATGTTGGCCAGGGCGGTCTCTATCTCTTACCTTGTGATCCACCCACCTCAGCCTCCCAGAGTGCTGGGCTTACAGGCGTGAGCCACCGTGCCCAGCCATCATTTTCTTTTATATATAACTTACCTTATTTTCTTCGCAAGTCTATATGTGTAAGTCAGAAATGAAAAGAGAACTGATAATTTAATTTGGTAGTATGGTATATTTTTCATTTACTTCAGAAGTAGGTTGATTGTATTCTGTAATTCATGGTACGTTTAAATGATTAGTTAGTATAGATCCTTATTTATTTTGTATTATTATTTCTCCTTCTCACTCTCCAACCTATAGGCACTATCTCCTGAATTTAAGGTACATACTCCCAGTCCAACTTCCACAATTTATAACCTCTTAAAAATGTAGAGTAATGTTGGCAAAAGGCTCCTGTCCTCATTGTTCTACTGAGTTTATTTAATATCATTTCCACTAAGGGTTAAGGCCCAGGGAGAGAAGTCAAGGCACAGTTGCCTCCTTCCCCATCTCTTCCACCAGTCTCTCTTTTTTTCTTCCCAGAGGCCATTGGTTCTGGAAAGGGTAGCTTTTCTCCCTTCTTCCTCCTGTCTTCAGTAGACTTCTCTACAGGAAACCTCTCTGCTCCAGTTGGCCAGTTCTACCTATTGATGTGTTTAAAAATGGAACAGTGCTCAGCGGGGGCAGGGCGTGGAGGTTGGGATTGGATTATTATTATTATTTTTCTGTATTTATTTATTTTTGAAATGGAGTCTCGCTCTGTCACTAGGCTGGAGTGCACTGGTGCGATCTTGGCTCACTGCAACCTCTGCCTCCTGGGTTCAAGCGATTCTCCTGCCTTAGCCTCCCAAGTAGTTGGGACTACCGGTGCGTGCCACCATGCCCAGCTAATTTTTGTACTTTTAGTAGAGACGGGGTTTGCCAGGATGGTCTTGATCTCTTGAACTCATGATCTGCCCGCCTTGGCCTCCCAAAATGGGAGTTGGATTATTTTATTAAGAAATTTTCCCTCCCTTTATAAGCCCTCTTTTTCATATTATTTGTGGTAAAGTATATGTGTCATAAAGTTTAGTATTTCAAATGTTTTCTCATATACTTTGGTGGTATTAAGTGCATTCACATTGTTGTGCAACCATTACCACTGTCCATCTTGAGAACTATTTCATCATTCCAAACTGAAATTGTGTATTGATGAAAACACTAACTCCCAATTGCCTTTTCCCCCAGTTCCTGATAACCACCATCCTACTTTCTATTTCTATGAATTTGACTATTCCAGGTACCTTGTACAAGTGGAATCATTACAATATTTGTGCTTCCGTGTCTGGCTTAATAGCAGCATTTTTTCACAACAGCCAAGTTATTCATCAACAGATGAATACAGAAAGAAAAATGTGGAATAAACACACAATGGAATATTATTCGAAGGGAATTAATTCTGATACATGCTGGCATGAATGAAACTAGAACACAAAGCCTCTATTTTCAAGGCCATTGTCTCACCAAAGAGGTCAAGAAAACCAACTTTGAGATTCAAAGGAAATCAGTGGCCTCATTGTTTACTCTTTCTTTCACTGGGACAAATAAAATTTAATGACTTAAATGCAGAGAGTAAAGAAAATCAATATGGTGCATTTTAATATTTACAAAATATTATTTTTATTGCCTCAATTTAATTCATTAGATAAGCTGAGTTTTTAAATGGATGTTAAAGAAACCTCTTACAGAGCGCAGAGCGCATTAAGAAGTGTGCATGTTGGCCAGGCATGGTGGCTCATGCCTGTAATACCAACACTTTGGGAGGCTGAGGCAGGAGGATCACTCGAGTCCAGGAGTTTAAGACCAGCCTGAACAACAAAGTGAGACCCCATCTCTACTTTAAAAATAAAGTGTGTGTGCCAAGAAAAATATTTTCCTTGTTTAAGCCTCTGAACACTATTTGAAGATTTTTGCATGTCGTTTATTAGATCCATACTCCTGCTGGACATTTCACTATTTAGTCCTATGGTCACACCCTAGATCTGGCCTAGATTACCAGTGGTGGTACCACCAGGCTCCGAATGCACATCATATTTTTGCCACTTACTCCTTCTGATCCCCTTCTCCCTCACTCTGTAACTCTTTGATCCTGTCCATTTTTTTAAAATCACATATCTTCCACTACCTGGTCCCATTTATCTACCCACCCCAGGTTAGGGTCTATGACTTGTCATTATAGTTATGCCTTTTATACATCTTTAATTCCTTTGCTCATCTCTATTTTACTCTCCTGTAAGATTTCAGACTCTATGGAAACCAACTCTGTACCGACTCTAGACCCAAAGTGGAGCAGCTGGATCTGGCTGGAGAAAAACATACAACTGTTTGGACTGCTCTTTTTTTTTTTTTTTATTATCCTTAACTTTGTTTTTGTTTTTTTTTTTTTCTTTTAATTTTTATTATACTTTAAGTTCTAGGGTACATGTGCATAACGTGCAGGTTTGTTACATATGTATACATGTGCCATGTTGGTGTGCTGCACCCATCAACTCGTCAGCACCCATCAATTCATCATTTATATCAGGTATAACTCCCCAATGCAATCCCTCCCCCC
>NC_045448.1:33978217-34072012 GCF_002776525.5 Piliocolobus tephrosceles
TACTGGTACCAAAACAGAGATATAGACCAATGGAACAGAACGGAGCCCTCAGAAACAATGGACTGCTCTTATTTTAAATTCACATTTGCACATCTTAAGAGATTGGAAGCAACCTAAGTGCCTATCAACAGATATCCATTGATAAAGAAAATGTGGTACTTATATATATGATAAAGCACTATTCAGCCATGAAGAATGAGATTCAATCATGAAGAATGAGATTCAGTCATTTGCAACAACATGGGTGGAACTGGAGGTCATTACGTTAAGTGAAATAAGCCAGGCACAGAACAACAAACATTGTATGTCCTCACTTATTTGTGGGATCTAAAAATCAAAACCATTGAACCCATGGACATACAGAGAGGAAGGATGGTTATCAGAGAGATGGGAAAGGTAGTGGAAGGGAGCTGAGGATGGTTAATGGGTATAAAAAGTGGTTTGAATGAATGAATAAGGCCTAGTATTTGGTAGCACAACAGAGTGACTATAGTCAATAATTTAATTGTACATTTAAAAATAACTAAAATATTATAATTGGATAGTTTGTAATACAAAGGATAAATGGTTGAGGGGATGAATATCTACTTTTCCATGATGGAATTATTACAAAAATAAAGAATAATAATAAAGAGAGCCCTCAGCAGTACCTGGCAACCCTTCCTCATGAAAGTGCATCCACTCTCCTACTCTTCAAGTTACTATTTTGTACCTTCTCACTCCTCAAATTCCAGTTGTCCTCTCCTGCTTACTGTCAGCTGATGCTGTCAGGCCTTTCCTCTGATAACACAATCAGAGGAAATAGAAAAGGACCTCCTCATGCTCTCGCTTTCTTCCCTTTGTCCCCTCTTGCTGTCCCTGTGGTTGTGGTGCGAGGACTTTTGTCAGTAATTATCTCAAGCAAGTCCATCCCTCTCACCTGCTGAAGGATGTTCCTTCCCCAGTCCCATATGTAGCATCATTTGTCTTCTCTGCCCACTAGATTACTCCATTCAGGATATAAACATCATATTCATTATTTTTCCTAATAAAGTTCTTGGACCTTGTGCTCCTTTTTAGCTCCTGCTTTAACATCTGCTTCTTTTCTGACAAAACTCCCCAAAATAATGGTCTCATTTGCTGTCTCCCCTTCCTCATCTCTATTTCCCCTTTAGTGTACTCTGATTAAGCCCTTAGCTTACCACTTTACTCAAACTGGACTAAAATGACCACCACCTTGACAAATCTAGTGATTAACCTTAATCCTTTTTTTTTTTTTTTTTTTTTTGAGACGGAGTCTCGCTCTGTCGCCCAGGCTGGAGTGCAGTGGCCGGATCTTGGCTCACTACGAGCTCCGCCTCCCGGGTTCACGCCATTCTCCTGCCTCAGCCTCCTGAGTGGCTGGGACTACAGGCGGTCCCCACTTTGCCCGGCTAGTTTTTTGTATTTTTTAGTAGAGACGGGGTTTCACCGTGTTAGCCAGGATGGTCTCGATCTGCTGACCTCGTGATCCGCCCGTCTCAGCCTCCCAAAGTGCTGGGATTACAGGCTTGAGCCACCGCGCCCGGCCAACCTTAATCTTCATATTTGATTTGACATGATCAGTCCCGTTTTCTTCTAGTACATTTTTTTTTTTTTTTCTGATTGGCATGTAGGACACTAGCCTCTGATTTTTCTCTTTCCTTACCTCTTCTTTCCTCCCTGGAAATATTGAGCTGCCTTGGGATTCAGTCCTTGGCCTCTTTATCTACACCCTAACCCAGTCCGTCAGCTTTTATTACAGATTTATGTCCTCTGTGCCACATATATCTGACCACAGCTTGATATTTCTACTTGTAATTCTAATATGAATCTAGGAATGTATACATCTAAAACACATATCTGGATTTTTCTCATCCCCAGATATCCAAACTTGCTTCTCCCCAACCCATCCCCATTTCAGTAAGGGCATCCTCATTCACCCAAGGTCTCAGGCTACAAATCAAGGCGCCAGCAGTGCTTCTGTGTTTCTTTGCTTCTCATCTAATCCCTCAACACATCTCATCAGTTCTACCTTGGCAACATATCCTAAATCAAGTCCTCCTTTATAGAATTCCAGTGCAAGCCATCGTTACCCCTCATCTGGAAAACCGCAGTCACCTCCTTCTTCTGTTCCTGTTCCCTGTTGCTTATTTTCTACACAACAACCACATCAATGATTTTAAAGTCACACATTTAGTTGTTGGAGGTATTGTTTCAGAAACCTCCAGCCTCTTGCTGTTGTCTGGACCCGTTCCTCCCTAAGCCTGTTGTACAAGTGTCATCTTAAGATTTCCTTGTACCATGATCCTTAGAATTTCTTTTGATTCTTATATTGAATCCCACATTTCGGGATTCCATGTCTTTTCCTTACTTCTGTCCTCTATTTTTGCTAAAGCAATTCTTTAGTCACTAGCTGAGAAAAAGAGCATGGGAGAGAAATCATTTGAGACCTTGCATGCCTGATTATGTCTATATTCTACCTTCTCATGTAATTGATATTTGGTTATATATAAATTCTAGGTTTGTCTCCTAATGTGGAAGGAATTCCTGTATTGTCTTCTAGCAGCCAGTACATTTTTCTTGATAAATTTGATCATTCTAACCCCAGATTGTTTGAATATATCTAGCTGTATTCTCTTTGCAAACCTTTAGAATCTTTTCATAATTGATTGTACTTCAAACTTCCACTATAATGTGCCTTATATAACTCTTCTTACATCCACAGGGCGGGACACTCAGTGGAGTCTTTCAGTTGGGAAAATTGCATCTTTATGCTCTAGAAAATTTTTTTGAATGTTTTCTTCCTTAATTATATTTTTCTCCCATTTCTTTGTCCTTTTTATTTTTCCTGAAAAATCTTCTTAATGTGATATTCGACTTTCCGGGGTGACTTCCTAGATTCTGTATTATTTCTCACCTATTTTTCTCTTTATATTTTCTGTAAGATTTCCTCAATATTATCTTTCCATAATTCTATTGATATTTTTGTTATCTTACTTTTAATATCCAAGGGCTCTTTCTCTTTTTCCAGTTGTTCTTTTCTTAGGATAGCAATTATCCTTGTCCTATTTAATGAATATAATAACTTTTATTGTCACTTTGAGAATATTAATATTAATATTCTTTACATCCTTTGTATTCTTTTATGTTTTCTTGCCAGAGTGGGCCTTCTCATATTTGAGACTAATATACTAATGAAGCTTATTGGAAGCTCTCTGTTCATGGACGATGTTTGTAGTTAATGGATTTAACAGGAGAAAATTGAGTTTCATTCATCTTTCATTTTCTCTTTTAATGTACTCCTTTTCAATTGAGAATTCTGTCCTCTACAGCTCAATTCTTTTATTTCATTTTATTTTTTTGAGACAGAGTCTCGCACTGTTGCCCGGGCGAGATGGCACCAGGTTGCAGTGGCGCCATCTCAGCTCACTGCAACCTCTGCCTCCTGGCTTCAAGCGATTGTCCTGCCTCAGCCTCCCAAGTAGCTGGGATTACAGGCACCCGCCACCATGCCCAGCTAATTTTTCATATTTTTAGTAGAGACAGGGTTTCACTATGTTGGCGAAGCTGGTCTCAAACTCCCAACCTCATGATCTGCCCACCTCGGCCTCCCAAAGTGCTGGGATTATGGGCATGAGCCACCACGCCCAGCCTCAATTCTTTTACTCACATAGGACTCGTATGTAAAAGGCTAGGAGTTGCAGTCTTTGTTGAGACCTTGTCTCCTACCATGTGGACATTGTTTTCCTATATGCTAATGGGACACACACACACACACAGGTTCTCTGGAGAACCCTGAACCCTAACTAATCCAAAATCTGATGAGCGAAATGGGCAGGATTCAAATTAAGATTTGTTTGACTCCAAAGCCTCTCCTCTGTCCTTAGTCCTCCTACTGTTAAGTAGTGAGTCTTTATCAACAATATCCGAAAGAAGTTTACATTTTCCAATAAGGATGTGTTATTGAGTACCCTAACAGTGGGTCAGTTATGTAGTTCTACACTGAATGTCTCTATGCTTCAATTAGCTTAAATCATTGTTTTCTTTGTGTTTTTCTACATTCAGTGTTGAGAGTGTGTGTGTGTGTGTGTGTGTGTAAGACAGAGAGAGAAAGAAAGAGAAGATTTAAACTCAATAAATGGCATCTTGGGGCAAATTCACTACACGCAAACCTTGAGAGGATTCATGTGCAGGCAATCTATTAAGGAAGTGTTCCCAAGAGTAACCAGTAAGGCAATGAGGAAAGTAGGACAAAGGAGAAGCAGCCCTGCAAATGCGTGATTTCAGGTGAAGCCCCAGCCTGCTGGAGCAGGAAGTTCTGAGGTGTAAATTATACTTTACAGTCTGTTCCAACTGTAGGCAAAGGAGCTAGGCTTTAATCAATCATTGGCTAAGGGCCACTCCAGAGGGATGTAAATTTCCAGGCACTTCCAGTTCTGTGTGAGCTGTCAAAATGGCTCTGGTAACCAAAGAGCAATTCTTCGAGAGTCTGTGATACAAACCATTAGAAGAAAAAGTCCACACGCCTGGGAGAGGGCAGTAGAAAGATTTGAGATGATTTGGGCAGAGCACAAGTAAATGATGAAAGGATCATGGGAATTATGGTTATAAAGCTAAAATGCCCAAAGAATAGAGCTGTGAAATTCTTGCTACAGGAATGAGAAAATGTTTATTACCATTGCAGATGGCTTGTTTTTTAAGCATATGTTAGTTTACAAATGCTGTTTATCTGTCTGAAAAGAACTTGAGAGTGCTACTATAAAAGACATATAAAAATGTGTGTTAAAATAGAAATAAAATTCAAACCGTACAGCTATTGGGAAACACAAATTTAACAAAAGCCTAGCTTCCTGTAGTTATTGTTTTTGTTGTTGTTGTTGTTTTGTTTGAAACAGAGTCTTACTCCTCCCAAAGTTCTGGGATTACAGGTATGAGCTGCCACACCCGGTCATTATTGAATTTTTTAAAAATAAATTTATACTTGAGTTTTCTGAGAGTCATTGCAAAATGGTGGGAGAAGAAGAAGTAGAAGAAGAAAAAAGAAGAGGAAGAAGCCATGGCTAAGTTTTCAGAGGAGATACATTTTTATAAATCCCAGTTTATTAATATTAGGAAAGGTGAACAATCAAATAAACAATATTATTTAATAGTCATCTATTGATAGAAACAGATATGTTCATTACATGACCAGTCCTCATTTTGATCCTCCAATCATTAAAAGATAATCCATGAACATGTATTTCTTTGGAGGGAGTTAAAGTAATACAGCTGAGAAATACAGCTTTCTGCTTTTAGCCTTAATGAGGACAAGGGAGCTAAGTCTCATCCCTTCTTTCTGAGACAGTTTAATTCAGTCACAAAGAACGTATTGAATATGGCATGAAGGTCATCTATTGGTCCAGACTGCCTGAGTGTGCTATCTGCTTTGTGTTACTGAACATAAGCACATTCTTCCCAGTCCTTTTCAAACTAATTCTCTGAAACAAACACTTTAAATATCTTAATTTGTGAATGCAAAACATTAACAGGCTGCCTGGTTATGACTGGTTGACATATAAAGAAATAAACTTACAGGCAAGCCGGCCTGCTGCTACCAGTTAAGAGCCTATGTTATCTTTTAAATAGTGAAGGAATATATAGCTCTCATTAAGACATTGTTTTCATGTAGCATTTTACAACTGCATTATTACATCTCATTTCAGTGACATTGCCAAATGGTGATGCCCTGCAATTAGTAGGAGCGATGAAAAAAGGAAAAAAACAGGAGCGATTAAGGATTTTCTTCCCTCAGAACCCCTTCTCAAAATCCATCCCCATGTTTTGACCTCCTTATCAAATTAGGAAATCCAAGTAGATATCTCATTCAGCAGAAACTTATATCATCTGGTTCTGAAGTCCACTCATCAGTGGCTGTCTGTCTCTGTATTATGCACACTATGTGATATATAGTATATATATGTGTGTGTGCACGTGTGGGTATATATATATATATATGGCCTATCCGATAGACTTTGAACTTGAATTTGCCATGAATGGGAAGACCGAGAGAAAAGTTGCAGTTTGAATCTATAGGCAATTTGCTGGCAGAATTGCCTATTTTAAATATATAACCTACCCTGCTTGATTAAAAGCAAGATTTTAATCATGCTTAAGTTAGCTTCCTAGCAAATTGTACATAGCTCTTATTCCACATATGGATTTAGTCATTTCTAAACAACAAAAAAACTTTTAGCACTTTTATAATTTGTTAAACTTATGAAGTCTTAAAAATATCAGTTTGATTAGCGATGTGAGGGCTGTGAGATCCTTCACAGATCACTAAAGTCAGTATCCTGTAGTCTGAAATAGGTACATCAGATAACCAGCAACTTACAAGAACATGATCTCAGCCAGGCCAACTTATGTCTGGACATGCCACTAGTTATAAAATAACTCTAAAACTGAGTTCTTAGGTCTATTTAGCTGTTTCAAACAATAGAACATTTATTGCTTTAAATCAGGTTGAATAAAAGGTACTAATTTTTTTTTTAATGTTGCCAAAGGAATCTGAAATAGCCAAGTTTTCTCATTTATAAGTGGAGTGGTTGTTGAAAAGAGGATGGGAATTAGTTATAAAACTAAGTACAGGCTGGGAGTGATGGCTCACACCTGTAATCCCAGCACTTTGGGAGGCCGTGGCGGGTAGATCACGAGGTCAGGAGATGGAGACCATCCTGGCTAACATGGTGAAACCCTGTCTCTACTAAAAATACAAAAAATTAGCTGGGCGTAGTGGTGGGCGCGTCCCTGCTACTTGGAAGGCTGAGGCAGGAGAATGGCGTGAGCCGAGATCGAGCCACTGCACTCCAGCCTGGGTGACAGAGTGAAACTCTGACTCACAAACAAACAAACAAACAAACAAAAACCTAAGAAGTCCAATGAGTGAAGCTGTGAAATTATCACTACAGGGGAAAAAAAGCTTTGTTAGAAACACTTCTGAGGACAGTTTAGCTGTGGAGGTGGAGTAAAATAATGGTGAATCAGGTTCTGGCCATAGTTAATAGGAAAGATATTGATATCCCACCCCCATCCTAAGGGAAACAGATGATTCTACAGGGAAGTTATAGTTCTGGAAAAAATAATGGGAAGACATCATTTAAGACAGAGACTGAAGAAAGAGACCACAATCAAATTTCTGTCCCATCATTTCATTTAGTTCATGGGTTAGAGCAACATCCTTTCACTGTGTGGTTGCTGTGAAATTTTAGAAAAGGCTTATGGTAATGTGTCCAGTCGAAAAGAATGGTCATTCATTTCTTCTTATACATTTTTAAAAAATTAACAGATCAAATTGTATTTACGTGATTCAGTTCTTATAGTTAACGAATAGCAGAGACAGCCTCTGCATGTTTGTGTGGATTAAGTACCAGTTGTAGTTTGACTAAAAGCCAGCCAAGGATTGCACTCCTGCATGATGCGATCATTCCATTGGGAGATGTTTTCTTGAATCTTTGCTAATTGCACTAAAAATTAAGATAATAACCACAGTTCCCTTTGGAACATGTTTATTCAAAGTGTTCTTTAAGGAGAAGGAAGAGAAAGATCATACCCAGAGTAGGAAAGAATAAAAATAATAATGAGTGGTGGTTCAGTACAAATTATTTTTGAACTAATTATGACACCAAAAGTATCAAAGTATGTTTTGGAAATCATGCATTAGAATGTCAACATGAACAAATAGGGGTAAATAGTTTAAAGTTGTCCTAGTTAAGAACAGATTCAGTTAAAGAAAGGGAAAAGTCTCTGGATCTCATTAATTCAGTAAGAAGGAAGAGCATTTACTTCTTTTTTTTGAGATGGAGTTGTGCTCTTGTCATCCAGGCTGGAGTTCAGTGGTGTGATCTCAGCTCACTGCAACCTCTGCCTTCCAGGTTCAAGGAATTCTCCTGTCTCAGCCTCCCGAGTCGCTGGAATTACAGGTGCCTGCCACCATGCCCAGCTAATATTTTTTTGTATTTTTAGTAGAGATGGGGTTTCACCATGTTGGCTAGGCTGGTCTCAAACTCCTGACCTCAGGTGATCCACTCACCTCGGCCCCCCAAAGTGCTGGAATTACAGGCATGAGGCACTGCACCGGGCCAAGCATTTACTTCTAATATGCAGTATGAGATTAGCCATCATGCATATAATTGTGGGTATCATATGCAATTAACTTTCTTTAATTATGTGTATTTCAGTTCTCATTAAGAATAAGAATTCTATGCCTCTCCATGCAAATGTATTTATAATTTCATATCAATTAATGTAAAAAGTGGTCCTCTAGTTGGATTTCAGAATATTGAGTATTATTACTAGGTAACTTGACCTGAGTTTGAATGAATATAAAGAAACTGCTTTTAAATTAAACATGTGAAAAGTTTGTTTTTTGCTTTCCTTTTGGAAATGCTTATACTGTGGAATGAAAACCTTCACCTAGTTAGAGAGAAAGCATTGCTAATCCCCACAAATTCTGTTTTGGAGCACATCAGCTTATATTGTATATCCTTTGCAGAGTAAAACTCTTAATATTGTACCACCGTGAACTCATGTGTGTGCTGAAATGGAGTTTCTGTAAGAGCTAGCAGTTTTGCAGTTGTACTGTAAAAAATATTGATTATTCCTTACGAAGAATCAGCAATAAAACAAATGGATAAACATATTTTGGTTGAGATAAAAAGAGATTGAAATCCTTAATTGGACACTAGATTTGTGAGCACAAAGCAAATAGAAGTTGGGCTATATTTGGCATTTCTTTAATACATAATGATCAATGTTTAATATCCTTGTGATGAAACTAATTCATCTTCTGGTTATTGACCTGTTCAGATTTTCTGTTCATATAGTGTCTTCTAGGGTAAGACACTTCTTCACTTTAAACCGGCACTTAAAAAAATATCAGGCGAAGGTTTCTCTGTGGACAGAGGAAGATCAGTGATTAAATTTTCTCAAGTCAGTAGAGAAATTGCAAAAAATAAAGTCAATGTTGTAAGTTTTTCATAATTGTAAACTCATTCCATTAAAAATGTCTTTATGATTGCCTTCTGTTTACTTACATGGTTTTAAATTTGGCTTTTATGAAATCATGGTGACAGTAGGCAGTACTTACATTTTTGCCTTTTTAAATATTCTCACTTGACAAAAGAGAAGTTGATACCATATATTGGTCCCCAGTTAAAAAAAATCACTAATTGGTATATTCTGGGACTTGTAAGTGCTAAGCATCCATAGCTGTACTGGCTATGAAACTACTGAAATAAAGTTATTATTAAATAACTGTGCCCTAATTGCTTCCTTCACACCCACTCTGTCCACCCAATCCTCTTTCTTGGGACTAGACTTTCTCAAAATTAAGTATCTGCAGGGTTAATCCCTGTCATAGCTGGGGTCACCAGGATACTTTCTGACTGCTCATGCTTTACCAGCTGATACTTTTTTTTTTTTTTTCTGAGACAGACTCGATCTGTTGCCAGCCAGGCTGAAGTGCTGTGGCGCCATCTTGGCTCACTGCAACCTCCGCCTCCTGGGTTCAAGCGATTCTCCTGCCTCAGCCTCTGGAGTAGCTGGGATTATAGGCATGTGCCACCATGCCCAGTTAATTTTTGTATTTTTAGTAGAGACAGGGTTTCACTGTGTTGATCAGGATGGTCTCAATCTCCTGACCTCATGATCCACCTGCTTTGGCCTCCCAAAGTGCTGGGATTACAGGTGTGAGCCACCATGCCCGGCCTGTTAAATATTTTAAATAGAGTCCATGGTAAATTCCCAATGCTTGGGAACCACTGGTGTCATATGAGTGTTGTTATCTGTTTCTTTAAGAAAGTCAAAAACACTGCAGGCTGTCAGGCCATGTAATTAAAATAAAAAGTACAATTAAGTTACTATTGACTATAGTCACCCTGTTGTGCAGTCAAATAGTAGGTCTTGTTCATTCTTTGTATTTTTTTGTACCCATTAGCCATCCTCACCTCCCTCCAGCCCCCTGCTACCGTTCCCAGCCTCTGGTAACCATCTTCTACTTTCTATGTTCATAGGCCATGTAATCTTTTAAAAACCACATTCAAGGTAATTTGACAACTCCTACTTTGATAAATGTAAGGATAGGGTTGTTTTCGTCCCTTCCTAGAGAACTGATATGGTTAGGCTTCTTGTCCTCACCTGAATCTCATCTTGAATTGTAATCCCCATAAACCCCATGTGTCAAGGAGAGACCAGGTGGAGGGAATGGCCCAGAGACCAGGTGGAGGTAATGGCCCAAATGCAACCACCAATTAAGAAGGCATTTAAGTTCTTTAATTGAATCATGGAGGCGGTTTCCCCCATGCTATTATCGTAATAGTGAGTTCGTTCTTAGGTTCTCACGAGATCTGATGGTTTTATAAAGGGCTCTTCCCGCCTTTGCTTAGCACGTCTTCCTGTTGCCTTGTGAAGAAGATGCTTTGCTTCCCCTTCACCTTCCACCATGATTGTGAGTTTCCTGGGGGCTCCCAAGCCATGCTGAACTGTGAGTCAATTAAATCTCTTTCTTTTATAAATTCCCCAGTCACGATCAGTTCTTTATAGCAGTTTGATAATGGACTAATAACAGTAAATTGGTTCTACGGAGAGTGTTGTTCTGCTTTAACGACACCCGAAAATGTGGAAGCAACTTCGGAACTTGGTAACAGGCAGAGGGTGGAAGAATAGTGTAAAAATCACCATAAATGAAAACACAGGGCTTTATGCTTCCTATGAATAATAGTTCTATAATGAGAAAGGGTAAGTAGCAGGAAAGAGATGGATATCCTGTGTCTTTTCTCTCTCTTCTCAGAATTCGTCCTTCAGTAAGAGAAATTTGATCTGTACAACTAGGAAGAAAAAAATGTATTGCTAAAAAACCCTTGCAGCTTTGACAAAGAGCACATTTTAGAACCCCCCAAAGAGGAAAAATACCTAAAAAGACTTTAAAATACATTAAAGAAAGTGAGTAAAAGAAGTTTAGAGTCTTGTCTCTAATGTGTTAAAGCACATTAAAAAAAATTGTTTGTATATACTTGTCTTCAAAGCAAAAGAGGAGCAGAATGTGTGGTCAACTTTGCTTGACCTTTGAGCAGGTGTTGTATTAAACTTCAGAGAGAGCACATCCCGTTGCTGCAATCAAGTGTACTGCCCCGAACATTTAAGGTGCAGAAATGCTTTAAAGAGGTGACTAACCTCCTTTAGCATCTGAATTGCCAAAATAAAGGTAGTTATTTTGATTTTGCTTTAATTTCTTGAAGGTCTGATATTTCTGCAGAAGAGTTGTGTTGAAGGTTCTCTATTATAAGATACATAAACAAAACATTTTGATGCCACATAGAGGTTTGAAAGTATTGAAAATACTTGGTTATGATTTAAGGTTTCACATACTTGTCCTTAGAAGGAGTTTGGGATAGAAAGAGTTCGTGGGTACACTAGAAACGAGCAGAGGCAATGTCTCCACAGGTGTTTGCTTTCATGGGGACTTGATGGAAAGACAGGGGCATATAAATGGGGAAATATGTGAAAGAAGGTATTGAAATCACTATTATAAAACAGGAGTCTGTGACAATGTAAAACTTTAATTCCTAAAATTGTTTTGGCTTTTCTTGAGAATGCTTTTTTTTTTTTTTTGGCTAACTTCTTAATAATCTCAATTAGCTTCTTATTATCTAGAGAACAGGACAATTAGAGTAAAAATTTCAGAAAAAGAATTATTTAATCACACATAAGAAGCTACAGGTTCTTCACATTCATTTCACAAACTTAGGTAAAATGAGTTATTTCTCTACGTTTTCTTTATTTAGAAAGACTTTATATGTTAGGAAGTTTACAACATATACATTAGTAGAAAGAACAGTACAATGAACTATTTATCTAGCCTCAACAATTATTAACTTCCCCTGTAACTTCCTGGCGTCTATCTCGCAGATTATTTTGTAGCAAGCCCCAGAGATTCTATCAATACCTATTGAATATTACTCATATTAGAATATAATCTAAATAATATTTATTACAAACATACCTTCAACATTATCACAGCAAAGAAACATTATCACAGCAAAGAGAATATTTATTGTGCCATAAATAATATTGTAACAATAAAATATCCAGTGTTCAAATTTTTGTCTGTTTATTTTTGGTTTATGTGACATAGGAGATAAGTAACATCCAGACATTGCAATTGGTTAGTATGTCTCTCAGGTCTCTCAGGGGTCTGTCTGTCCCTCTGTCCCCCCGCCCCCCCTGTTTTCTAGTGGGAATCTTACCTCCCTCATTATTTTTTTCAAAATTGACGGCCGGGCGCAGTTCCTTACACCTGTAATCCCAGCATTTTGGGAGGCTGAGGTGGGGATTTCCCCTGAGGTCAGGAGTTCAAGATCAGACTGGCCAACATAGTGAAACCCTGTCTCTACTAAAAATACAAAAATTAGCTGGGCATGGTGGCAGGAGCCTGTGATCCTAGCTACAAGGGAGGCTGAAGCGGGAGAATGGCTTGAGCCTGGGAGGCAGAGGTTGCAGTGAGCCAAGATTGCATCACTGCATTCCAGCCTGGGAGACTGAGTGGGACTCTGTCTCAAAAAAAAAAACAAAACAAAAAAAAACAGAAACACAACTTGACAAGTAAAATTTGTACATATTTATGGTATATATAACATGATGTTTTCATATATGTATATATTGCACAATGGCTAAATAAAGCTAATTAGCATATGCTCAAGTCTTCTAAAGGATGCCTTTTTCTGTCTGATTTTTGTCTTGCGTTTATTTCTTCTTGGGTTGTTTTTGAAGCCACTGGGCAATTTGTATACGGGGTAGGTTTTGTTGATTACATCCCTAAGGTGGCATTTACATGTTGCTCTGATTCCTGTATCTTTTGTAAATTGTTGGTTAGATCTGGAGACTTGATTAGGTTTGATCTTTTTTAGTAAGACTACTTCATAGGTGGTGTTTTAGTCTTTTATTGCTGCTATAACAAAATACCCAAGGTGGGGTAATTTATAAAGTACAGAAATTTAATGCTCATGGTTCTGGAGGTTAGAAGTCCAAGATCGAGGCTCTGTCAAGATTGGTGTTCAGTGGGAACCCAGCCTCTTCTTCCAAGATGGTACCTTGTTGCTGCATCCTCCAGTGGGTATAAATATTGCATCTTCATATGGCAGAAGGGATTGAAGGCTGAGAAGAACCTATCTAGTTTCCTGTAGTCCTTTTATAGCATCACTAATCCCATTCATGAGGGCTCTGCCCTCCTGACTTAATCATCTCCTGAAGTCTCTGCCTCTTCTTACTATCACATTGGGATTTAAGTTCTAAAAAGTGAGTTTGGGGAAGCACATTCAGCCCATAGCAGGTACTGTTGCTTACTTTCTTCAGATGTACAAAATGTGTCTTCTTGTTACTCGTGTGTTTTTTTTTTTTTATGTGTAGGATGTTAGCAGCCATTGAAGAGCTTTACCTAGATCTTTTTCTATCATTTCTTCTTATCAAATATTTGGCTACTCTGAAATACAGTCATCATGTCAAGTCAGAATAATTGCTTGATTTCCTCTTTCTAGTTACCAGTGTTCCAAATAATGAACCAGTTCATAGCTTCCTGTAAAGAAGAAAAGTGATATTTTAAAGTTATAGTTTGGTATTACAAACTCATTGATCTAAATACACTTGATACATTTTGATCATAGGTACTTTGTTTGCTTTTCCCTCCCATGATTGGAAATGGAGTCCTCCATTGTATCCTTCACCTATTTTTGAAAGTATAGACGGATACTGTTTTTTTGTAAATTAATTTAATTACCAGCAACTTTATTAATTTTTAAAATTGTTTATTGTAGTTTTTGTTGATTCTTTAGGGTTTTTCTAGATATGGATTTCAATATCTACACAAAGTTTTACTATTTTAATTTTTATTTCCTCAATATTTTTCTTGTCAACATTCATTGGCTAATACTTGTAACATAATACTAAATAGCAATGGAATTATCAGTGCTCCTTGACTTATGATGGTTACATCTCAGTAAACCCATGTGAGTTGAGAATGCATTTAATTTATCTTCTCTACTGAATATCATAACTTAGTCTAGCTTACCTTAAGTGTGCTCACAACACTTACATTAGCCTACAGTTAGGCAAAATCACTGAATACAAAGCCTATTTTATAATGAAGTGTTGAATATCTCTTGTAATTTATTGAATACCATACAGGCATACCTCAGAAATATTGTGGGTTCAGTTCTGGACCGTTACAATAAAGTGAATCTCACAATAAAATGAGACTCACACAGTTTTTGATTTCCCAACACACATAAAAGTTATGTGTACATGGTACTGTAGTGTATTAAGTGTGCAAAAAAGTACATACCTTAATTTCTAAAAGAGCACGAAGCGAGCATCTGCTATTGGGGAAATGGCACTGACAGGCTTGCTCAACTCAGGTTACCACAAACCTTTGATGTATAAAAACTTGCAATATCCGTAAGCACAAAACAGTGAGGCACAATAAACCAGGGTGTGCCTGTACTGTAGCCTATACTGAAAATGAGAAACAGAATGGATGTATAGGGACTCAAAGTACGGCTTCTACTGAGTGCATATCACTTTCACATCATCAAAAAGTTGAAAAATCTTGAGTGCAACCATTGCAAGTTGGGGATTGTCTGTAGTGGGCTTTCTTTTCTTGTTTCTGGTTTTATTTTGAAAATCTCTAATGCTTCTCCATGAAGAAAAATCACTGGCTTTGGGCTAGGAATTATATATCCTATTTTATTGGGCATTCTTTTAATATGGGTAAATATTGAATTTTGTTAAATATCTAATTGTTAATAGGTGTGGAGATTTAATATGATTTTTCTCATTAGCTCTATTAATGTTATGAATCAGCAGTGTATTTCCGAATATAAACTGCCTTGCACTCTGGGACTAAATTATACTTCATGATGTATTAATTTTTAATATGCTCTTGGATTCTGCTGACCAATTTAAGATTTTTTTGCATTGATATTCACAAATGAAATTCTTCTGCAGTTGTATTTTGGGATGAATATTTTTCAGATTTGTGAATTGATGTTATATTTACTCTATAAAGCCAATATTTAAAAATTTTTTTGAGTCCTTTCATTTGCTGGGTTTTCTTTCACTAGCTTTCTGGATTGATTATGCAATACATTTTCTTTCAATTTTTATTTTTTGTCAAATAGACATTTAATGCCGGAAAATTTATTTCATTGCCTATCTTAGTTGTTTTATAATTTCTCACATGTATGGTTTTCATTGTTATTTTCAAGAAATTCTGCAATTTTATTTTGTATTTCTCCAGTGATCCAAGAGTTATGGTGTTTTTGTTCGATTTTATTTTTTATTACCAGGTGGAACGGCCTTTAAAAGTTTTTGTTATTTGCCTGCAGGTCCACTGCAATATGGACAGAGATTTTTATTTGTATTATTTCTATTCTTTGTGACTTATTCTCTTGAGGCTTTCTTTGTAGCCTATGTTTAATAATAAACTCTCTTAAAGATTTCGTGTGCACTTGAAAACATATCAGCTCTACACGGACACTGTATTCAGGTGCTTTATTCAGGTATGGCATAGATTGTGTCCCAGAAGCTGAGGGAAAAGACATACCTCTTATTGGGCAAAGCAAAATTATTTACTATACACTCTTGTTTAATAGCTAAAGGTAATCAGTGAGTTTCTTCTATTTTTCATATGTTTTTTTCTCACTAATTTCTCATAATATATGACATGCACACTTATGTCAGTTTTATTTTCCAGAAACAAAATAGATAATGCAGTTTATATACTACTTTAGTTGTTTTCATTTACTTGCTATATCATCTGTGTATCCACCTCAGTTTACATCCACACCTGTCTATTTATATATTTAAATTGGGCTTTAAAAATTTGTTATACTCCTTTTCTCTCTCTCGGGAGGAGATAGATTATGGACTGAATATTTATGTGCCGCATGCCCCCAATCGCCCTCCCGACAAATTCATGTTGAAATCCTAACTCCCAATGTGATGATACTAGAAAGTGGGACCTTTTGGAGATGATTAGGTCATGAGGGTAGAGCCCATTTAAAAGGGACTCCAGAGAGCTCACTCACCTCTTCCATCATGTAAGGACATAGTGAGAAGTTAGCTGTCTGTGGACCAGAAAGGAGGCTCTTACCAGACACGAAGTCTGATAGTGCCTTGATCTTGGAATTCCCAGTATCCAGAACTGTTAGAAACAAATGTTGGGGGTGTTTAAGACATGCAATCCGTGGTATTTTCATTACAGGAGCCTGAACTGATTAAGACAAAGCCTATTGTCTTTTGGTTACATACTAGACAAAATACTGAAATTAGCTTGTCAGCTTGCTGTCCTATCATTCCTTGCATCCAATATTTCATATGCAATATTTTTTACTCCCTACCTAGAATTGACCAAACTGCAAAGGATGAGGGCATAGTCTTCTAGAATGTCAAGTCTGCCAAAACTTCCAACACCAACTGCAAGGAGTTAGGGTCTAACTACAGATTTAGAGAAAAGAGTCCACACAAGACAACCCTTACTTCTGATACCAAATGCAAGCTTGAAGCGTTCTCCAAACCATGCTCAGCTTTGATAATTCACTAGAAAAACTCACAGAACTCATTGAAAGCTATTATATTCATGGTTAGTTTATTACAGGAAAAGGATAAAAATAAGCCAAAGAAGGGGCATATAAAGAAGGGATTGCAAGGATTCCAGACATGAAGTTTTATTGTCTTTAGGTTATGTTATTCTTCTGCTATTGATGTGTGAACATGTGCATGGGGCATTGCCAACCAGTGACACCCACCCAAGTCTTGGTGTTCACAGTTTTTATTGAAACTCCATTATGTAGACATGATTAATTGACTGATTGCCCACATGGTCAATTTCAAACTTCAGGATGACTGATACTGTGTGATCCCCAAACCTCCATCCTTAATCTCATAATTTGTTTTCCTGCCATAGCCAGTCTATACCCTGAGATTATCAGGTGTGACTAACTCCATCCCAGTGTGGCCAACCCCCAACCCTAAATAACAATGTTCCTATCAAGTATGAAATAGATTGACTTCCAGAGGCTGAGAGCAAAGGTAGACTTCTTGTTGGGCAAGGTCAAACTTTTTACTGTACACTCTCATTTAATATCTAAACGCAATCAGTGAGGTTTTGTTTCGTATGTGTTTTTTTTTCTCATTCATTCCTCATTTTGAAAGCAGTTCTAAGTATATAGCCATTATATACTATTGTCAATATATGTAGCTATTATACTCTATGCTATCTTCCTTATGGTTTTTTTTTAGGTATATAGGTAAATATGTTTTTTTATGCACACTCCAAGTTTTTACAGTAATTGAAAAAGTAAGGAAGAGATCACATCTTCATCCAGTGGAGATGAAGCTGCAGTGGCATGGATGGATTCAGCATATCAACTGTTGGGATAATCACTATGGATATCACTTACAGTGAGGATACCAAAGGTCTGACTGTAGCAGAAGGGGTTCCCCAGGTATAATGCATAGGAAGACTGAATACATGGGAAGAAATACTTATCACATATTAGTTTTCTTGTTTTGTTTTTTTAACATAGTTTAAAGCTAAAAATTTCTCGTAAAGACCACTTCAGTTATAACCTTTAAGTTTCATTATATATAGCACATTCATTAATGATCAGTTTTACATATTTTATAAATTGTGTTATGATTTATTAGACCTATGGCTTATTTAGCAGAGTGTTTTAGATTTCGCAATAAGAGCTTTCAAAATTGCTTTCTGGTTACTGTTTGTTAACTTAAGCATGTTATGGACAAGAACTTTGTATAATACTGATTTTTGGTATTTTGGGAATATTTTTGTGGCTTAAGATGTGAATTTTTAGAAATGTTCCAAGAGTCTTCGGTATGAGTGTGCATTATCTAATTGTTGGTTATAGGATTCTAAATATATTCAATAGACAGTTTATTGAAATTTAGAGGAAAAGAGTTAATGCAAAGCTACAATTCTCTGACGGATTTGTGCAGTATTAAGTGAAGAGTTGGAAATAGGTGACAGTGTCTTGCTGGGGTTTCTGTGTTACTTTTGATCCAAGGATGTATGTAAGTATGCTTAGAATTATTTCCTATGTAATCTATAATTTATGACATTCTGCAGTCCTAAAAAAAAAAAAAATCAGATCTAGCTATGATCTAGGTGATCATCTCCTATGAGCTAGCAGATTAGCATGCGATTTAAGCTAAGGAGTCCTGGCCTGAGGTTTTTGTATTCTACTGTGATCTTCACTTATGTCAGTTTCTTGTCAAGTCTCCCAATCAAAATTTTCCCTGATGAGCTACATCAGAAGCTGAGTCTGCATGTCTGAGACCTCATCATGTTGCTGACATGCTACTCATTGGTTCCCTGTCCCGCATCCTTTCTCTATGCTAACTGAACATGGTGAAGAATAAGCCAATTGTGTTTTGTAAGTTATGCTGACACTTAAACCTAAAAACCACTCTAAGATCTTGCGTTAGGACTGCTATTTGGCCTGTTTTTAAATTTCTCCTATACATTATGGAGAGATCTATGTTAAAATTTCCCACTTGAATAAAGGTTTGTCAGTACCTTCTTGCAAACGTATCAATGTTTACAGTATATATTAAGCCATAGGTGAGAATTTCTATAACTTCCATCAGAATTTTTCTCTATAAAATTGATAAATTGTATTAATTCATTACACAAATATTTATTGATGATTTAGTATGTATGAGGCTTTGTTTTGGGTGCTTGGGTTATATCACCTAACAAAACAAAGTCTCTGCTGTTATACTTGCATTTTTATTGGTGGAAAAAGATGAATGAATACTTATATGCATCAGGTAATAACAGCAATGAAGAAAATGCACAAAGTAAGGGGATTAAGAGGGATGGTGAAGTTACAGGTAAAGAGGGAATGTTTGATCAGAGACCTGAGTGAAGTGGGTAAGACTGCTTTAGCTGAGGAAGAGTTTCCAGAGAAAGGGGATGACAAGGGCTAGGGTGATGGAGTGAAAACATTCTTGGTATGGTTGAAGAAAAGCAAGGAGGCCTGCAAGAATGAAGAGAGAATGGAGTAACAAAACTGTGCAAGAGAGCAAAAATAAGCAAGAGTGAGGGACCAAACTGAACGTCCTTGCTTTATTAGAAATCTGAGATCCATGACTCGGGCCTGAGCTTGGGAGAAAGAGGAGCGGATGTTAATAGGACGGAATTAAAATGTTAAATTGGGTTGGATTGGATTTTTTAAATTCATTTTTATTAAATATTGAATATATTTAAAAGATTCCTCTATATATGTAAATTACCACACCCCCCCACCAATATAATTACACCTGTGTACTCAGCTGCCACTTAAGAATTAGAAGAGTATCAGAATTTTAGAAGCCCCTTAGAAGTGCTTTTCCTGATCTTTCTTCCATTAGTCCCCAAACTAGAGGTGGAAAGTCTTTTTATACTTTATTTGACTTTTCTTTAAAGTTTTACCACATTTTATTGCATTGTTGTGAGGGTTAATCAGACATTATCTGGATGTGTCTCTGAGAATGTTTTCTAGATGAGATTAATATTTAAATTGACAGATAAAGCAAATTATCCTCCAAAATTTGGTGAGCCTTATTCAATAAGTTGAAAACCTTAATGGAACAAAGACTAGCAAGAAGGAATTCTGCTAATAGACAGCCTTCAGATTTGAACTGTAGCACTGGCATTCCCTGGGCCTTTAGCCTACTGGCCTATCCTGTAGATTTTATACTTGCCAGGTTTCTTTTTCTTTTTTCTTTCTTTCTTTCTTTCTTTCTTTTTTTTTTAATGGAGATGGTGTTTTGCTCTTGTTGCCCAGGCTGGAGTGCAATGGCATGATCTCGGGTCACTGCAACCTCCGCCTCCCGGCTTCAAACAATTCTCCTGCCTCAGCCTCCCAAGTAACTGGGATTACAGGCATGTGCCACCACACCCGGCTAATTTTATATTTTTAGTAGAGACAGGATTTCTCCATGTTGATCAGGCTGGTCTTGAACTCCCAACCTCAGGTGATCTGCCATCCTTGGCCTCCCAAAGTGCTGGGATTACAGGCGTGAGCCATAGTGCCGACCTGTACTTGCCAGCTCTCATAACTGCATGAACCAATTCGTTAAAATAACTCTCTCTCTATATATACCTATATCTAGATATATCTATATCTATATACCTATATCTAGATATATCTGCATCTATATACCTATATCTATATCTACATAGAGATCTATATCTAAATATATATCTATATAGATATCTATATCTAGATTTAGGTCTGTATCTATTTAGATCTATATAGATATATATACACACTTTTGACAATAGTATATATACTATACAATACTATAGTATATATACTTTTGACAATAGTGTATATATATAGAGATACATCTCTATTGATATAGATATATATACACACAGGATATATATATATGATATGTATGTATCAAAACATGTAATATACATATACACATGTCTTTTTGATTCTGTTTATCTAGAGAACCCTGACTTATACAATTGCAAACAAAATTTATATTCAACAGATTTTTTTCTGAGTGCATATCCTGTGAGGTATTTACATTCTACATCGGAAACCACTGCATTAGAGAATGCACAGTCAGCAACAAATTTTAAGTAAGGAAATGCCTTGATTCTACTGTATTAATTTTGTATGTTATAAAACTTACACAATAATCACATTAAAGTAGCATTAAATAAAACATACAAATAAACATTTAAATTCATTAGTGTATCATCCTTTCAGACTCATTCAAATATGCATCCCTTGCTTTAGATAATGGAAGTTCAGAAACAATTTTTTTTTTTTTGAGACGGAGCCTGGCTCTGTCTCCAGGCTGGAGTGCAATGGCACGATCTCGGCTCATTACAACCTCTGCCTCCTAGGTTCAAGAGATTCTCCTGCCTCAACCTCCAGAGTAGCTGGGATTACAGGCACGTGCCGCTATGCTCAACTAATTTTTGTATTTTTAGTAGAGATGGGGTTTCACCATGTTGGCCAGGATGGTCTCGATCTCCTGACCTTGGGAGGCCGAGGTGGGAGGATCACGAAGTGCTGGGATTACAGGCGTGAGTCTCTGTGTCTGGCCCAGAAACAATTTTTTTTTTTTTTTTGAGACTGAGTCTCTCTCTGTCACCCAGGCTGGAGTGCAGTGGCAAGATCTGGCTCACTGCAAGCTCCGCCTCCCGGGTTCATACCATTCTCCTGCCCCAGCCACCTGAGTAGCTGGGACTACAGGTGCCTGCCACCAAGCCCGGCTAATGTTTCTTTTTTTATTTCTGTTTTTGTATTTTTAGTAGAGACGGGGTTTCACCTTGTTAGCCAGGAGGGTCTCAATCTCCTGACCTCGTGATCTGCCCGCCTCAGCCTCCCAAAGTGCTGGGATTACAGGCGTGAGCCACCACCCCTGGCCCAGAAACAATTTTTTAGCAAAGGAATGTCATGATGAAATCAGTGCTTCAGTGAGATCATTCTGGGTGTGGCAAGGAAGAGGTTGGATTTACAGCAGCGTTTCTCACCCTTAACTGCCCATTAGGATTAGGATTGCATTAAAAGCTTTAATAAAATGTTGATCCTGGAAAGATTTAATTTAATACTTAAAAAAACAAAAATGCCAGGAGATCCTGTTGTCAAGACAGTGTTCAGAACCACTGAGCCAAGGCAATTTAAATGGAGGGAAATATTTACATTTAAGAGATAATTGCAAAATAGGATTTCATGACCTGATGGCCAGCTGAACATGGGATAGTGAAAAATAAAAGACAACTCTTAGAATTCTAACTTAGATGGCTAAACAAATGTATGATAAACCAACAGTTGTGTATCAACAAATGTGTGATAAACCAGCTATGTATCAGGCTAAGTGGCAGCTATCTGGCAAATATCTGTTAATTAATTTAATCTTACCTTTTCACCAAACTCATTTTCCTTTCCTCCTATGCACAGAGGTAGGCTAATTTACCAGTGTGTTTTGCAATTAGACCATGTGAGCAAGTTTTTCCCCCCAAAGAAATGTTGGCTGAGGTAATAGAAACTATTACCAGCTCTAGCCCATTAAAAACAAGAGCTTTTAGGAAATCCTCTTTCTTTTAGTTTTTTGTCTGCCATTTGAGACTGATGCCTAGGATGTGTTATAGACAGCATGTTTTTCTTCCTTCCTGAGTCCCTGAATAAATGGATAAAGAAGGGCAGAGCATTACAACATTTTTTTCCCTCCTGTCATTGAAATTAAAGGGAGTGAGAGATAAATTCTTGTTTTGTGAAGTCACTGAGATTTCTCAGTTTATCTGTTATAGCAGCTAGTATTACCTTAATAATTCTACAAAATAAGTACAGTTATTAGCCTTATTTTGAAGATTAATATAGCAGAGAGAGTAGTTTTTTTGTGGAAAGATATTAAGCTGCCTGTGTTACTTTTAGGTAGAGGGACTTATAGGTTTGAAGCTCAGGATGAGACCAGTGTGATAAATACCTCGTGAGTCATCAGTGTGCAGGTGTTTGTCGAAGTCATGGAAGTGAAAGTGATCCCTTGAGGAGACAAAGCAGAGAATAAAGGAAGTGGACTCATTATGGAATTTTAGCACTAGCAATATTTCAAAAGAGGATACCATGTTGGAGACCAAGAAAAAAAGAGAGGTTAAAAGAAAGAAAAAAGAAAAAAAAAAAAAAAAAACCTAGGATGGAGGATTGTCAAGAAAAGCAAGAGAAGAGATACTTTTAAAATGGAAGGCCTATCATTAGTGCCAAAAGCGACAGAGTTATGTGAACTAAAGACCAAAGAAAAGGCCACTTATCCAATTAGGTGGTGAATGCTGACCTTTAAGAAAGCCCTTGCAGAAAGTTGGTAAGATTGCAAGCCAGGCTGAAGTGGTTTGACATGTGACTGAGAGTGAAATGTGTGGGCAGTGCATGCAGAGCACCTTTTCAAGAGAATTGGCAGCAAGAAAAAAAAAGGTGTTCTGTAAAATAAGCATTGCGATCCCTCTATCAGGTGAAGACTAGAATAAGTGAGATTTGGGACAGTAGGGAATGTGTGAGACCATTTCCTATCCCTTGAAAAATGTCTGTGTTTATGGGAAAATATATGAATCACAATTATAATTTACCTCATAATATTTACAAGTTAATAGTCAATGTAAATGGGACTGTGTTTAAAAAAGCACCTTGTAAGGCAGGATGGTGATTTAAAAGTTATTCTGTAAAGCTGGAGAGTTAGGCTGAAACAAAGTGACATTGTAAGCATCAAATTTAGAAATTAAAAAAAATAAGGACCATATTGTGTGATCAGAAAATGGAGAATAAGTATGTTCCAGGTAAACAGGAAAGAAATCCTGGAGATGGATCAGGCATGATGGTGAGTTGCTAATGTAGTACTAGTATTGTACAAATGTTATTAATAGTTAATGGACAGGGAGGGAAATCCATGTTCCTTTTTGTATTTAACTCTTCTCAGGCAGGAACACTGTATTCATATTGAAGTATCACAAATAAAGGATACTGCAGAGACACTGAAGAGGCTCATGAGGAATAATATACTTAGAGAATTGTTCATATATGGTATGGAAAGGGAATGGAGGTATTTAACATAAGATCAAGTTATGATGAGTGATTTCAACTTTTCGGTAAAGTTTTGCAATTAGATGTGGCTTAAGAAAACACAAAAGCACAATATTGGGAGTGGAATAGGACACAGGAAGATATTAGAGGGGCCGGTGTGATAACATGGAGTCTGTGTGCTAGATGGGACCAATGTGAGATCCACTAACAGGAAAGCCATCATGGGACTGGGAGAGAGAAGCACAAATGTTAAGGGGCACATGCAGCGTGCTGGGTTATCACAAGGGTAACTTGGGGAAGAACAAGGCACAGGCGAAAGCTAGGCAATTATTCTAGGTCCAGAAGGATAGAGTATCGAGAGGTTAAGTAGACTGGGCTCCACTGTAAAGGGGGAGGTGGGTTAGCCACAAACTAAACAGCAAAAGTCAAAAGGCTCAGTTAGGATCCTGAGTATCGAAGTTGGGAGTATCTGGGCCAGAGGAGAATTTGCCTTGAGCTGAAGGAAGCTGAACCTTTAGAGCATCTTCCCAAGCTCTGGGCTGGGAGTGGGGTCCTAGCAATGTGTTCTGTGATCGTATATTTCTGTAAGTTTGCAAAGGTAAGATTGTTCTGAAATTTTTTGGTAGAATCTCCATTTCTTCCAAAATTATGTGTTGAGCCTCACTCAATCTGTCTCCGTCTTGGCATCGGTTCTGGGGCACAAATATCAAGAAGAAGAGTTGTCCCTTTGCTTCAGACTTGGGGCTTCCATGTTTCCATCACTGACAAAATAATTAGAGATCAGACTTAGCCTGAAAGCAGCTGAGGTAAGCAGCTAAGAAGGTCAGTTTCTAGGAGTGGGCTGGAATTATGTTGTTAAGGAGAGATTAGGCTCAGGCCATGGCCATCTTTAAGCAGATGTGTCTGTCTTTCAGATTTAGTTTTCCTGAAATTATCTATTGTTATCCTCTACTCTTTTTTTGAGTTATTTCTCTTTTAAAATATTTATATTTTCTGAATATGCTATTTGTTCCTACGGATATGAACTCAATTTTGTACCTCCCTTCCTAGATTAGGAGCTCCTTCAGGGAAGAATTATTTCTTACTAGAATCTGGCTACCTTACTGAAGCCTAGTTGGTGCATAATACATGAGATTCCTAGACTTTCTAATTGTTCTTCACTGAATTGGGAATGGTATAGGTAAGAAAAGGTTTCCTGGAAGACTGAGGCACATACATGCAAATATATAAAATTTGAAATAATCTGAGCAAATTTTATACAACTCCTCTGTCCTCATCCCACGTTGTGTGTGCGCGCACACACACACACACACACACACACATTATTTTACTTATTTATTTTTTTTTGAGATGGAGTCTCACTCTGTCGCCCAGGCTGGAATGTAGTGGCACGATCTTGACTCACTGCAACCTCTGCCTTCTGGGTTCGAGCGATTCTCCTGCCTCAGCCTCCTGAGTAGCTGGGACTACAGGCACGTGCCATCACGCCCAGCAAAGTTTTGTATTTTTAGTAGAGATGGGGTTTCACCATGTTGGCCAGGATGGTCTTGATCTTTCAACTTCATGATCTGCTCACCTTAGCCTCCCAAAGTGCTGGGATTATAGGTGTGAGGCACCACGCCTGGCCATTGCTTATATTTTAAACTCAGTTCTAAGCTTATTGAAATAATTCTGAATGTATTCTATTCTTACAGGATAATTGATCAAGAATAAAAAGAGGCATTACCTAAATCAATCTTTTTAAATTCCCATGATGTGGGAAAAATTGTTTGAAAATAAATATTTGATTTTAATATGTTATTTGTAGGTCTCATTCGTTCATTTATTCATTCATCCAACAGATATTTTTAAGTATCAGATATGTACCCAGTTATTTAATAAGGTCTAGGACGACACTGGTAAGCAAGGACATGATCTGTGCCCTATTTGACTTACAGTCCAAGTGTGGATTAATCAAATGCACATGCCATTTGAAATGATATAGAATAAGATAGAAATCAATGTATCTGGAAGCCATACAATAATAGAAGCTGATCAAGACCTATGGTTGCGTGTATTTGGGTAGAGGGGTTATTCAGAAAAGGCTTCCTGGAGGATACGATACTTGAATTGAGGTCTGAAGGGATGTCTAGGAGATCCTGGTGGAAAGGGAGTATGGAAGGTGATGAAGGGACTGGTGATAAATGTTCCGTATAGAGGAAACACAACGGCCCAAGAGTCTGTTGCCAGAAGGTGCAAAGACTGGTAGAAAACTGTTTAAAGTGAAATCTTATTTTTAAAGAAAGATAAGATTGATGCAAGGTGAAGATGGAGATGGAGGCAGAAGTCAGACCATGTAGGACATTCCAAACCGTGATAAGGATTTGCCTTTTTCATGATAACAGAGAAAAGCCATTAGATAATTTAATGTAGAACTTGATGTGATCACATTTATGTTTTTGTGAAGATCACTCTGGCTCCATTGTATGGAAAATATCAGAGGGGCCTAGGGTGTATGCAGGAAGTATAGTTAGGAAGCTATTGCATTGCTCCTGGTAGAGATGGCAACTTGAGTTATCATGATGGAGAAAGAAGTGGAAAAATGTGTAAGATATTTACAAGTAAAATGGACAATATTTTGTAATGGGTTACACCTAGATAGGGTGAGGGAGAAAGTGGTGTCAAGATGACTTCTAAATTGCAGCTTACGCAACTGGCAGAATGATAAAGTATTCACAGAAGCTGCAACTACTGGTAGAAGATGGGGTTTGGTGTGAGAGATCACAGGTTTGATCATGGATATGTTAGATATGCGGTGCCTATAACATAACCAAATGTTACATTAAGTAGCTGGTTGGACATGTGAGTCTGGAACTCAAAGGATAGGTTGACCCTACAGATGTGAATTTGTTTGTCTCAGAATATTTGGTTGTTCATGACATTTCTCCATAAGAGTATGAGAAAGGAAGAACATCTAGGAGTGAACCTTAAGAATGCCAACCTTTAATGGTGGTTAAAAAGGGATGAATCTGCAGATGAAACCTAAGATGTAGAGAGAAAACAGCAGGTGAGTGTTTACCTTGGGAGCCAAGGAAAAGTAGCGTTTCTAGGCTGATGTAATAACTGACATTGCCAAATGCTATTAGCAGGTAAGGTAATATGAACAATACAAACATTAATTGATTTTAGGTTTTAGCAATATGGAGGTCATTGTTGATTCAAGAGAAAGCTGTTTTAGGGAGATAACTATTTAGAGAGAAGTAAACTAGGAAGTTTGTGGGAAAAGCGAGGAGTGAAGTCAGTTGTTTGAAGATAGTTGGCTGCAGAGGGAAGGAGAGAACTAAGATGGCAGAAGGTAAGCATGATAGAATATAATGCTGGGAAGCCTTTTGGATGACTATCCATTGAAATCTCTTGTGTAATCAATGGTTCAGGAATTTATGCTCTTTAGGTAGGACTTGAAGAATAATTTTGGTACTTAGAAATGTATAGTCATGGCTTGTATGATATGTTGCTGGCAATAGCTATTACTTGTTTATAGGAATGTCTTTCCATTAGAATATTTCTTTACCATGAAAATATATGATCTACTTAACAATGAAGCCACTGACTTTATGAGACCATTTCAAGTAAGCAGAGGGTGGTGAAAACCAGGGGCTATTCCTTCCTGTTTTCTTGCACTGCAATAAGAAACTTTTGTGTACTGGAACTGGCTGAGTTTATACCCCATGGAAATGGGAGCATGCACATATATAAGAGAAATAAATATAAAATACCATAAAATACAGGGGGATATCTGGTGAAGAATGCTCTATTATAGTTTTGTGCTTTGACATGGTAGCTAAGATGTGGTAGAAGGGGAAATATTTTATTTGAGAACTGCTTTATGGAAGAGTCTGTTGCAGAAAGTCACCTTTTCTACTAGTTGCAAGATCCTAGGAAAATTGGTCAGTCACTTTTGGTCTGCTTTGTTATTTGCAAAATTGGGTTACTAATCCCTTTTATCCCACATTTTCTGAGCCTTCTTGTGCATTTCAGCAATGAAGTACCATATACATTTTATTTATCATTATGGCCAATGAGTACTATAGTATTTATACAGTGGGGTTATACCCCACTCATGGCAGATATTTATTCACATCAGTGTTATATACATACTGCTGGCCAAAATATAGCCTCAAAAACTAAAATTTACACTTTAAATTGAAACTGTAAGCCATACCCATGAGAAAGACAGTGAGATATTAAAAGCTGATGAAGACCATAGACTTTGGAATAAGACTTGGTGACTTTACCACTAGTGGTTACTTTGGGCAAGTTGTTTTACATTTTCAGCCTCAGTTTCTTTATTATAGGATGGTATTAAAAATAGTAAATAATAGTACCTTCTTCATAGGGTAGTTGTGAGAATTAAGAGGTAATGGTTTTAATTTAGGAAGCACTGTTCGATGGTAATGATTATTATGAGGGTTTTGAAATCTATAATCTAAAGCACTGCTTCTCAAATGAGTACAACTGGGATTAGGTGGAGGTGGCTGGAGAGGTTACTGGAAGTCATGAGAGAAATGGATATCTCCCACGAGTGTTCATTTTGTTGAGATTTGCTATATGTTTATAGTTTTACATGGAATATTTTAAAAATGCTTTTAATATTTAGAGAAAGAGAAGACTTCAGAGCAATATGCTGTTCTGGGAAGAGAGGGGGTGAAGGTTCATTCTACAGTTCTGGAGTCTGGGGATGTGTATCCGTTCATTCCTCAGTGGCAATGGCTAAGAATTACTGGTCAGAAGACCGAGCTATTGTTGGAAGACGTAGAAGTAAAGACACTTCCCCTTCTACCACTGATTTGGACACATTAAATGTCAAGAGGATTATATGGATTTGCTTGTGCAAATCCTAAAGTGATTTTCTGGATTTGGGAAAAATCTTGACATGTTTTAACTTAGCACTTTAACTGAGAAATGTTCCCAGCATCTTGCTGTTTTAAGTAATTGAAAACACTGCCAACTCAGATTGCTTCCGAAAAAGGCAAACTAAGATGTTTTCAGAGACACTGTATAATATGCGTTGCATTTATTTTGGTAAATATCTTGATCTCCTTATTTACTGTGTCTAAAAGAATTTAGCAAATTATCAATTCTGGAATACATAATTCTTGGAGAACACACAGTATTTTTTTCCAGTGCGACAGATTTGCTAAATATATACTTCCTTATTAACATTTGGGTGTTATTTTTTTAAACCTAGATTTAATTAAAACATAGGCACAAGGACAAAATAGATATATACAAACAGCAGATTTTATGTCATCTTTTTCACATGTGTAGCTTTTGTATTTGGAGTTTTGAGTTTAACTTTTTAATTCTTTTGAGAGGAAATTTGGGGCCATAAGTTAAGAGGCTGGAAGAGGAGTTTTGATTTTTGTTTTCTTAGGGAAAACATTCCTTTGTCTTATTTGGAAGGATCTCTTCCTTTATCTTCTAGGCTAATACAAAGCCCGCTGTGGATATTGTCTCTCCTGTGAAGTCTATCAGATTGTCTTACCCATGAGAATTTATTATGTCTTCATCTGTGTAACATTCTGTACTCACTAAAATACCGAGCAATTATTTTCTTGCATATCTGTATATCTGTGTTTCCCGTAATTTGAGCATCATTGCTTATATTACAGGGACAGGTATGTAGTAAATGCTTAATACCCGTTAATTAATTGGAGTTGACTCTAGTGGCAGGTAGAATTAAAAGTAGAGACGAGGTTCACAGAGATCTTAAGGAGGTATCAAAAGAGCTACTCAGTAACAGAGTGAGTGTCTCACAGAAGTACTCCTGAAGCAAAAACAGGCCTTCAGATGGTAGAAGAGTATAGACTTATACCAGAATATATTGGGTCTTTCTCAACAACTTTGTAAGGAAAGGACTGATGTCTGGGAGTATAGGCAGGGCACCTTGGGAATGAATTCTGTCAACTTTCATTAACTTTCAATTTATGAATCTATACTATGAAAAGTAATTACATATTTATTACTCAAGAAATTTGTTAATCGGGTAATTTATTAATCAAGTAACCTGTAAGCCCTACAACCTGTGAATATAATATGACAAGTAATTACATATTTGTTAATCAAGTAATTTGCACCCAGCTTTGTGGTAGTTGCTCAGAGTGGATTGGGGATGCAGAAGAGTTAGAAAGCCTGTCCTCTGACATGAAACAGCTTATATTCAGTGGGAAACAAGCAAAGCAAAGTTCGTGGAATAATAGGAGATGACAGAAACTCGTATAACAATGCAGAAGGGGCCAGGAGCGGTGGCTCACACCTGTAATCTCAGCACTTCGGGAGGCCCAGGCAGGTGGATCACGAGGTCAGGAGATCAAGACCATCCTGGCTAAGAGGGTGAAAACCTGTCTCTACTAGAAATACAAAAAAATTAGCCAGGCATGGTGGCGGGCGCCTTTAATTCCGGCTACTCGGGAGCCTGAGGCAGGAGAATGTCGTGAACCCGGGAGGCGGAACTTGCAGTGAGCTGAGATCTTGCCACTGTGCTCCAGCCTGGGTGACAGAGAGAGACTCCATCTCAAACAAACAAGCAAAACCAAAAACAAAAAAAAATTTAAAAAATGCAGAAAGGGAGGTATACTTTTGGTGGGAATTGATCAGTTCTCAAAACTGAGGATATCAGGTGATAAGTGTGCTCAGGTTCTAAATGAGAACTGCTAAACAAATTTCCATATATTTAAAAAGATGTAGCCAAAGTGGACAATCAACTTTGAACTCCTGTCTCTCACTTGGGTTCATAAGAGCAAGCTGACAGGAGATGCTCTGCAGAAATACCACAGTGCTGGGAAGCTTTGTGACCCTTCACCAGATGTGTAGAATCAATTTAGGGGAGAGAATTTCTAAAAAAATGTCCGTAAGATGCAAGAGAACACTCGGAAAGATTAAGGGGTATTTTCTAGAAGTGGAATGTGGCATACAAACATTCCCAGATATTTGTTGAATTGCTAAAGTGCAATAAGAATTTTTTTTTTTTTTTTTTTTTGCAATAAAACTGACTGGGTTTATATCCCACTGAAGTGGACAGTTTGGGGAAGGGACACATGCAAGAGAAATGACAAATGGAAAAGGCCCTGAAATGCAGGGGAATGTCTGAAGAAGGGAAAGTGATACACTTTTTTGGAAGAACTGGAGATTGACCCCTTTAGTTTGCAGGGAGATCAACTGGTGCTGGACTCTGGCCTGAGGACATCTGAAGTCAGGAAATGGCTGGAGCTTCCTCCTTCTACAGGCAAGAAGGAAGGGATGATTCCTGAGCCCACAAGCTATACTCAGAAAATATCCTGGACAAAAGTGCGTGAGTTTCCATGGGAGGAGTAGATGCTAGGGATAGTAGTAATGTTAGGTCCTGCCCAAAAGGCTGTCTGAAAAAGGGAGACCCAAGCAGAAAGAGAATATGTTGGGAATAGTACTGAAGATTGCAGCTGAGCGGCTGCCAAGAAATGTTAGGCGGAGAGGACACAAGACATGTCAAGGTTCTTAGCAGAATTAGCTTCACAGAAGGCATAAAACTGTGCCCTTGAAGAAAGAAGGAGCATTATACACGTGTATCGCTGTGTTAGACCATTCTTGCATGGTTATAAATAAATACTCGAGGCTGGGTAATTATAAAGAGATTTAATCGGCTCATGGTTCTGCAGGCTTTACAGGAAGCATAGTGCCAGCATCTGCTTCTGATGAGGCCTCGGGAAGCTTGTAATCATGGTGGAAGGTGATGGGGAGCCAGCATGTCAATTGATGACACTGGGAGAAAGAGAGTGGGAGGTGTCACAACTTTTTAAACAGCCAGATCTCATGAGGGCTCAACGATCATGAGGACAGCATCAAGACATTCATGAGGAATCCACTTCTATAACCCAAACACCTCCTATCAGGCCCCACCTCCAACACTGGGGATTGCATTTCAACATGAGATTTTGAGGGAACAGACAATCAAACTATATCATTCTGTCTCTGGCCCCTCAAACTGAATGCCCTTCTCACATTGCAAAATATAATTATCCTCTGCCAATTGTCTCCAAAAGTCTTAACTCGTTTTAGCCTCAAGTCCAAAGTCCTAAGTCTCATCCGAGACTCATCTCCTTCCACGTATGAGCCTGTAAAATCAGAACAAGTTATTTACTCCCAAGATAAAATGGTAGTACAGGCATTAGGTAAACATTACTATTCCAAAAGGGAGAAATTGGCCAAAAGGTCAGTAGGCCCCACACAAGTCTGAAACTCAGCACGGCAGTCATTAAATCTTAAAGCTCCAAAATAATCTTCAACTGCAGGTGCCACATCTAGGGGACACTGGTACAGTGTGGACTCCCAAGGCCTTGGGCAGTTCTGCCTCTGTGGGTTTGCTTGGTATTCCGATGGTCTAGAGTTGAGTGTCTGTGTTTTCCAGGTACAGAGTGCAAGCCGCTGATGAATCTACCATTCTGGGGTCTGGAGGGTGGCAGTCACCTTCACCTCCATTAGGCAGTTCCCCAGTGGTGACTGTATGGCAGCCCCAACACCATACTTCCCCTTGTCATTGCCCTAGTAGAGATTATCTGTGAGGGCTCTGTTTTTGCAGCAGGATTCTACTTGGGCACCCAGGCTTCCTCATACAGTCTCTGAAATCTAGATGGAAGCCACCAAGCCTCGTTCACCCTTGCATTGTGTGTTTTACACCATGTGGAAACCACCAAAGCTTATGGCTTGTGCCCTCTGGAAAGGTGACCTGAGCTGTACCTGCGGCTCTTTAAGCCACAGTTGTAGCTGGAGCAGCCAGGATGTGGGGAGCAATGTCCCAAGGCTGAGCAGGACAGGAATTTCCTAGGCCTGGCTCCCAAAACCATGCTTTCCTTCTAGCCCTCTGGGCCTGTGATGGGAGGGGCTGTTTGAGATCTCTGAAATGCTTTTGAGGGCTTTTCCCCTTTGTTTTGGAGATTAGCACTTGGCTCCCTTTTTAGTAATGCTAATGTCTCTAGCAAGTGGTGGTTCTGCAGCCTGCTTGGATTCTGTCTGTGCCACTTGGCCAGGCTGCAAATTTTCCAAATTTTTATGCTCTGCTTTCCCGTTAATTGTAGGTTTCAAATTTCAGTCATTTCTTTGCTTCTCTGTCAGTTTATAGGCTGTTAGAAGTAGACAAGCCACATCATGAATGCTTTGCTGCTTAGGACTTTCTTCCATCAGATACCATAAGTCATTACCTTTAAGTTCAAACTTCTCTGATCCTTAGGGCATGAACACAGTACAGCCAGGTTCTTTGCTAGGGCATATCATGGGTGACCCTTATTCCAGTTCTCAATGACTTCTTCATTTCTATCTGAGACCTGGTCAACCGGGCCTTTACTTAATCTGTATTTCTATCATCGAAGAAGTTCCAAACTTTCCCTCATCTTCCTGTCTTCTTCTGAGCCCTCCAAACTTTTCCAACCTTTTCCTTTTATCCATTTATAAGGTCACTTTCACATTTTCACGTATCTTTATAGGAACACCCCACTCCTCGTACCAGTTTTCTCTATTACCATTCTTGTATTGCTATGAAGAAATACCCTAGGCTGAACAATTTATAAAAGATGTTTAATTGGCAAAGGTAAAGATTTCATGACTAAAACACTAAAAGCAAGGGCAACAAAAGCCAAAATAGGCAAAAGGGATCTGATTAAACTGAAGGCTTCTGCACAGCAAAAGAAACTATCATCAGAGTGAACAGGCAACCTACAGAATGGGAGAAAATCTTTGCAATCTACCCATCTGGTAAAGGACTAATATCCAGAATCTACAAAGAACTTAAACAAATTTACAAGAAAAAAAAAAAAAACTGCATCAAAAAGTGGGCAAAGGATATGAACAGACGCTTCTCAAAAGAAGACATTTATGCAGCTAACAGACACATGAAAAATGTTCATCATTACTGGTCATCAGACAAATGCAAATCAAAACCACAATGAGATACCATCTCACACCTGTTAGAATGATGATCACTACAAAGCCAGGAAACAACAGATCCTGGAGAGGTTGTGGAGAAGTAGGAATGCTTTTACACTGTTGATAGGAGTGTAAAATACTTCAACCATTGTGGAAGACAGTGTGGCGATTCCTCAGATCTAGAACTAGAAATACCATTTGACCCAGCAATCCCATTACTGGGTATATACCCAAAGGATTATAAATCATGCTACTATAAAGACACATGCACACATGTTTATTGCAGCACTATTCACGATAGCAAAGACTTGGAACCAACCCATATGTCCACCAATGATAGACTGCATTAAGAAAATGTAGCACATATACACCATGGAATACTATGCAGCCATAAAAAAGGATGAGTTCATGTCCTTTACAGGGACATGGATGAAGCTAGAAATCATTCTAAGCAAACTATCGCAAGGATAGAAAACTGAACACTTCATGTCCTCATTCATAGGTGGGAGTTGAACAATGAGAACACATGGACACAGGGTGGGGAACATCACACACCAGGGCCTGTTGGTGGGTGGGGGCCTGGGGGAGGGATAGCATTAGGAGAAATACCTAATGTAAATGATGAGTTGATGGGTGCAGCAAACCAGCATGGCACATGTATACCTATGTAACAAACCTGTAAGTTGTGTACATGTACCTAGAACTTAAAGTATAACAATAATAGAAAAGATGTTTAACTGGCTCATGGTTTTTCAGGCTGTACAGGAAGCATGGTGCTGGCATCTGCTTCCAGTGAGGCCTAGGAAGCTTAAAATCGTGGCAGAATGTGATAGAGAACCAGTATGTCCCATGAGATGAGCAGCAAGAGAGGGAGGAGGTGTCACACACTTTTCAACAACCACATCTCATGAGAACACACTCGCTGTCTTGAGGACAGCACCAAGACATTCATGAGGGATCCACTGTATTATCCAAACACCTCCCACCAGGCTCCACCTTCAACATTGAGGATTACATTTCAAATGAGATTTAGAGCTCACAAATACACCCAAACGATAACAACCACAGAGGACTCTAAAGAACAACAGTATTCATCAAAGAAGTGATTGACTGAATCATCATCTTCCTGCCCCTGCCGCTGAGTAGATACGAAACAGCAGAATAACTGAGGATGATGTGTGGGCAACGTGGGGAAGAAACCCAATGTTTGAAAGTGACCTGGGGAGCTGTAGGATTTCCCAGGGTACTGTATAAGAGCACAGAAGGGACAGCCAGAAAAGAGTGTTAGAGGCCGGGCGCGGTGGCTCAAGCCTGTAATCCCAGCACTTTGGGAGGCCGAGATGGGCGGATCACAAGGTCAGGAGATCGAGACCATCCTGGCTAACCCGGTGAAACCCCGTCTCTACTAAAAAATACACAAAAAACTAGCCGGGCGAGGTGGCGGGCGCCTGTAGTCCCAGCTACTCAGGAGGCTGAGGCAGGAGAATGGCGTAAACCCGGGAGGCGGAGCTTGCAGTGAGCTGAGATCCGGCCACTGCACTCCAGCCTGGGCGACAGAGCGAGACTCCGTCTCAAAAAAAAAAAAAAAAAAAAAAAAAAAGAAAAGAGTGTTAGAAATCAATGGTAGGAGAATAAATTATTTTCTTGATTTTATCCTACTGAATCGAGCCCACTCAAATAACTATTCTGTATCTTTAATTCTATGTAGTTTTGGAATGACTTAAGTATCACAGATGAAATTCATCACAGGTGAATGGCAGGGAAAACCTCAGGGAGGGGCTGTGCCTTTACCCAGCTCCTGAAGTGAGGACTGAGAGGAGGAATAAAAGCATTTTATTAATACCTTTTCCATATAAATATTTTTCCCACTTTTACACAAATAGAGTATTGGATACACTGTTCTAGGTTTGCTTTTTTATTTGCACTTAGAAATGTGTGTCAAAGTTTATTTCTTATCAGTGTTTTAAAAAACTTTACCATTTTGTTATGACAGGGTCTCACTCTATCATCCAGCCTGTAGTTCAGTAACATGATCATGGCTTACCACAGCCTTGACCTTCTTGACTCAAGCAGTCCTGCCTCAGCCTCCTGAGTGGCTGAGACTATAAGGGTATGCTACCATGCCTGGCTAATTTAAAATATATATATATTTTTTGCAGAGATGGGGTCTCACTGTGTTGTTAAGGCTTGTCTTGAACTCCTGGGCTCAAGAGATCTTCCCTCCTTTCCTCCTAAAGTGCTGGAATTACAGGTGTGAGCCACGACAGCTGGTTATTATTATTATTTTTCTGGGAGGGAGTCTTTGTCACCCAGGCTGTAGTGCAGTGGTGTGATCTTGGCTCACTGCAACCTCTGCCTCCCAGGTTCAAGTGATTCTTTTGCCTCAGCCTCCTGAGTAGTTGGGACTACAGGTGCATGCCACCACACCTGGCTAATTTTTGTATTTTTAGTAGAGATGGGGTTTCACCATATTGGCCAGACTGGTCTCGAACTCTTGACCTCATGGTCCACCCGCCTCGGCCTCCCAAGGTGCTGGGATTACAGGTGTGAGCCACCACACTTGGCTGCTATTATTCTTTTTTACGCCTACTTCTTATTCCATGATAGGACTGTATTAAAATTTATTTAACTAATAAACTTTGATGAGTGTTTAGATTATTTCCATTTTTTTTTTTTTTTTTTTTTGCTGTCACAGTGCTGCAAAGGATAACCTGTGCAAGTGTTTAAGTATATAATAAATTATTTGACATGGAATTGCTGCATTTTAAAAACAGATATTGCCAGATTGCCCCATATGAAGAATGCACTGGATTTCTGCTTGTACCAGCAATGTGTGAGAGTCACTGTTCTCCATTCCCTTGAAAGCATGGAGTGTTATCGGACATTTTAATGTTTATCAACCTGATAGTTGCAAAATACTATGCCAGTACAGTTATCTTTAATTATAACTAAGAGATATTGGTATTTCCTTTGCTGGGTATTGTCTATTCATATTCATTTTTTTGAGATAGTCTCACTCCATCACCCAGGCTGGAATGCAGTGGCATGATCTTGGCTCACTGCGATCCTCACCTCCTGAGTTCAAGTGATTTTTGTCCCTCAGTCTCCTGAGCAGCTGAAATTACAGGCATACGTCACCACATCCAGCTAATATTTGTATTTTTAATAGAGATGGGGTTTTGCCATGTGGACCAGGCTGGTCTCAAAGCTGATCTCAAGTGATCCACCTGCCTCAGCCTCCTGAAGTGCTGGTATTACAGGCGTGAGCAACCACGCCTGGCCTATCTGTTCATATTCTTGGCACATGTTTCTATTGGCCTTTTTTTTCTGATTGGTTTCTTATTTTTTGAAACAGAGTCTTGCTCTGTCGCCCAGGCTGGAGTGCAGTGGCATGATCTCGGCTCACTGCAAGCTCCGCCTCCCAGGTTCACACCATTCTCCTGCCTCAGCCTCCCGAGTAGCTGGGACTACACGTGCCTGCCACCGTGCTGGCTAATTATTTTGTATTTTTGGTAGAGACGGGGTTTCACCATGTTAGCCAGGATGGTCTCAATCTCCTGATCTTGTTATCCACCTGCCTCAGCCTCCCTTTTTTTCTGATTGGTTTCTAGAAACTCTTTGTATACTAAGGAATTTAGCTACTTTTTTTGTGACATATGTTGCAATTTCCCTTAACTGTTTTGTTTGCTTTTAGACTTTACTAATGGTATTTTTGGCATGCTGAAATTTTTATGTGTTTGGATTTATTAATCTTCTATTTTAAAATATATGTGTTTTGTAAAAAGGACACACTCTTCAATAAAGGTCAACTGAAAATAGATTAACCACTTAAATGTAAGACCCCAAACTGTAGCGCTATTAGAAGAAAACTTAGGGAAAAAGCCTTATGACATTGGTATGGACAATTATTCTTTTGGATATGACCCTGAAAGCACAGGCAACCAAAGCAAAGGTAGACAAGCAAACAGAATTATATCAAATAAAATGCTTCTGCACAGCAAAGGAAACAACAGAATGAAGAGACAGCATATAGAATGAGAGAAAATGTTTACAAACTGTAATAAAGGGTTAATATCCAAATATAAGAAACTCAAACAACTCCATAGCAAAAAAACAACCAGATTTTAAAATGAGCAAAGGACCTGACATTCCTCAAAAGAAGGCATACAAATGGCCAATCAGTATATCAAAAAATGCTCAACATCACTAATCATCAGGGAAATGCAAATTAAAACCACAATGAGACATGACTTCACATCTGTTGATTGAGAATTACCAAAAAGACACAGACAACAAATGTTAGTAAGAAAGTAGAGAATAGGGAACACTTGAACTCTGTTGGGAGCAATGTAATTTAGTTCAGCCATTATGGAAAACAATATGGAGATTCTTCAAATATTAAGATTAGAATTCCCTACAGCTAACAAGGGAAAGAAAATATCTCTACAAGAAGAGCTAAAAACCACTACTTGGAGATATCAGAGATGATGCAAACAAATGGAAAAATATTCCTTGCTCATGGATGGGAAGGATTAATATTATTAAAATGTCCATACGGCCCAAAGCAATTTATAGATTCAATGCTATTCCCTTAAACTACCACTGACATTCTTCATAGAACTAGAAAAATCCATTTTAAAATTCATATGGAACTAAAAGAGAGCCTGAATAGCCAAGGCAATCCTGAGCAAAAAGAACAAAGCTGGAGGCATCACATTACCCGACTTCAAACTATACTAAAAGGCTACGGTAATCAAAACAGCATGATACTCGTATAAGAACAGGCACATAGACAATGCAATAGAACAGAGAACCCAGAAATAAGACCACACACCAACAAGTATCTGATCTTTGACAAACCTGACAAAAATAAGCAATGAGGAAAGGATTTCGTATTCAATAAATATTGCTGGGATAATGGCTAGCCCTATGCAGGAGATTGAAACTGGACCCCTTCCTTATACCGTATACAAAATTTAACTCAAGATGGACTAAAGACTCAAATGTAAAACCTGAAACTATAAAAACCCCAGAAGACGCCCTAGGCAATACCATTCAGGACATAGGCACAGGAAAAGTTTTCATGAAGAAAATGCCAAAAGCAGTCACAACAAATGCACAAATTGACAAATATGACATAAGTAAATGATAGAGCTTCTGCCAAGCAAAAGAAACTATCAACAGAGTAAACAGACAACTGACAGAATGGGAGAAAATTTTTGCAATCTGTCCATCTGACAAAGATCTACTATCCCGCATCTATAAGGAACTTAACTTTACAATAAAAAAACCCATTAAAAAAGTGAGCAACGGACGTGAACAGGCACTTCTCCAAAGAAAACATGCATGTGGCCAACAATCATATGAAAAACTCAACATCACGTATCATAGAGAAATGTAAATCAAAACCACATTGAGATACCATCTCACGCCAGCCAGAATGACTATTATTAAAATGTCAAAAAATAATAGATGCTGGTGAGGTTGTAGAAAAAAGGGAACACTTCTATATCATTTGTGGGAGTGTAAATTAGTTCAACCATTAGTGGGAAACACTGTGGCAATTTCTCAAAGACCTAGAGACAATTACCATTCAACTCTGAAATCTCATTACTGGGTATATACCCAAAGGAATATAAATCATTCTATTACAAAGACACATGCATGCATATGTTCATTGCAGCACTATTCACAATAGTAAAGACATAGAATCAACCCAAATCCCCATCAATAATAGATTGGATGAAGAAAATATGGTACATATACAGCACGGAATACCATGCAGCCTTAAAAAGAAATGAGATCATGTCCTTTGCAGGGACATGGATGGAGATGGAAGTCGTTATCTTCAGGAAACTAATGCAGGAACGGAAAACCAAATACCACATTTCCACTTACAAGAGCGAGCTAAATGATGAGAATATATGTACACACAGAGGGGAACAACATACACTGGGGCCTGTTGGAGGGTGGAGGTTGGGAGGAGGGAGAAAAGCAGAAAAAAATAACCAGTGGATACTAGGCTTAATACCTGGGTGATGAAATAGTCTGTACAGCCAACCCCCATTTTTACCTACGTAACAAATCTGCACATCCTGCACACGTATCCCTGATCTTAAAAAATTAAAAAAAAATTACCATATGATCTAGCAATTTGTTGAAAAGCCTGTTTTTTTTTTTTTTTTTTTCCATTTTGTGTTTCTGGTATCTTTGTTTAAAATCAGTTTACTGTAAATGCATAGATTTATTTCTGAGCTCTCTATTCTGTTTCATTGGTCTGTGTCTGTGCTGCTTTGATGACTATACCTTTGTGGCATATTTTGAAGTCAAGTAATGTAATGCGTCCGGTTGTGTTCTTTTTAGTCAAGATTGTTTTGGCTAATTGGAGTCTTTTTGTGGTTTCATACGTATTTTTGGATGATTATTTCTCTTTCTGTGAAAAATATTGATATTTTGATAGGATATATATTTAATCTGTAGACCATTTCAGGTAGTATGAAGTTTGATGATATTCTTCTAATTCATGAACACAAGATGTCTTTGTTTTTATTTGTGTCTTGTTTAATTTTGTAATCAATGTTTTATAGTTTTCAGTGTAGAGATCTTTTACTTTTTTGGTTGAATTTATTTCTCAGTATTATTTTTTTTTAGCCATTGTAAATAGGATTGCTTTATTGATACCTTTTTCACATAGTTCACTATTATATAGAAACATACGTTGTTTTGTATGTTGATTTTGTATCCTGCAACTTTACTGAATGGATTTATTAGTTTTAACAAATGTTTTGGTAGAGTCTGTAGGGTTTTCTATATAATATGTCATTTGCAAACAAGGATAATCTAACTTCTTCCTTTCCAATTTGCATGTATTTTCTTTCTTTTATCTAATTACTCTGGCTTGGACTTTGAGTACTATGTTGAATAAACATGGCAAGAGTAAAAGTTATTGTCTTAATCTTAGATGAAAACTTTTAACTTTTCTCCATTGATTATGATATTAGCTGTGGGTTTCTTATGCATGAACTTTTTGTGTTAAGGTACATTGCCATACTTAATTTGTTGAGAGTTTTTATCATGAAACAATGTTGAATTTTGTCAAATGCTTTTTCTGCTTCTATTGAAATGATTACATGACTTTAATCCTTAATTCTGTTAATATGGTATATCATATTTATTGATTTGAGTATGTTGAATCATGCATGCATCCCTGGAATGAATCCAACATGGATCATAGTGAACGTTCTTTCTAATGTGTGGCTGAGTTTAATTTGCTAGTACTTTTTTGAGGATTTTTGTGTCTGTGCTTATCAGGGATACTGGCTTGTATTTTTCCTGGATCTTTTTCAGTAGTATTCTTGTCTGGTTTTGGTATCAGATTAAGGCTGGCCTCATACAATGAGTTTGTAAATAGTCCCTCTTCAATTCTGTGGAAGACTTATAGAAAGATTGAATGAGTTCTTTAAATGTTGTGTAGAATTTAGTAGTGAAGCCATCAGGATCTCCACGCTTCTTTAATTGGAGACTTCTTAATTACTAATTAAATCTCTCCTTATTTTTGGTACATTCAGATTATTTTTCTTCATAATTCAGTCTTGGTGGGTTGTATGTGTATAGGAATGTATCAGTATTGTCTAGGTTATAAATTTTTTTTTGTCTGGGTGCGGTGTCTCATGCCTGTAATCCTACACTTTGGGAGGCAAAGGCAGGTGGATCATCTGAGGTCAGGAGTCCAAGATGAGGCTGACCAACATGGTGAAACCCCATCTCTACTAAAAATACAAAAATTAGCTGGGCATGGTGGCAGGTGACTATAATCCCAGCTACTCGGCAGGCCGAGGCAGAATCGCTTGAACTGGGGGGAGCAGAGGTTGCAGTAAGCCAAATTGTGCCTCTGCACTCCAGCCTGGGTGAAAGAGCAAAACCTCATCTCAAAAAAAAAAAATAAAAAATAAAAAATAAAAAAAAATAAATAAAATAAAATAAAATAAAAGAGAGAGAGAGTAAAGAAAAGAAAATTTGTCATGTAATTGCTCATAATGGTCTCTGATGATTCTTTGTATTCTTCTTGTATCAGTTGTAATGCCTCTTTTTCATTTCTGATTTTATCTTCTCTCCTTTTTTCTTAAAGGTTTGTTAATTTTATCTTTCAAAAAACAAACTCTTCATTTTGTTGGTCTTTTCTCTTATTTTTCTATTTTCTATTGCATTAATTTTTATCTAATTTCTTCTTCTAACATTGGACTTTGTTCTTCTTTTCCTAATTTCTTGAGATGCAATTTAAAATTGCTTATTTAAGATTTTTCTTTTCTGTCTTAAAGTAGTCTTGTTTAGATTGAATCTTATTGAAGTCCCTTGCCCTTTCTCTACCTGGATATTTATAATTCTCCAGGTTTATAAAGATTTCTGCCATTTTTTCTATAAATACATTTTCTACTTCTTTATCATTCTCTTCCCCTTCTTATATTCATATGGCCCAAAAATTTGCTTTTTTTGATGCTTTCCCATAAATCCTGTAAGCTTTCTTCATTTCTATTCTTTTTTTCCTTATTTGACTGTATATTTTCAAATAACCTTTCTTCAAGTTCACAGATTCCTTCTTCCACTTGATTAATTCTGCTGTTAATACTCTAATACATTTTTCACTCTATTTACTGTATTTTTCAACTCCAGAATTTCCATTTGTGTTTTTAATAATATACATTATTAAAATTAATTTCTATTTAATTTTATTTTGATCATTTATTGTTTTTCTCATTTTATTGAATTTTTTTCTCTATTTTCTCAAAGTTTGCTAAGCTTCCTTAAAATAATTGTTTTGAATTATTCATCAGCCTGTTCATACATCTCTATATCTTTAGGGTTATTCACTGGCACTTTGTTTTTTCCCTTTGGTTAGGTCTTGTTTCTCTCATTATTCCTAATCCTTACAGCTGTGGATTGGTGTCTGTACATTTGAAGGCATAGGTACCTATTTCAGTCTTCACAGACTGGCTTAGTCTGGGAAAGCCCTTCAGCAGTTAGCGTGTCCAGAGATTCATTTGGCATGGTCCACAGATGGATTTGCTGCTGGAGTCCTTGGCCTGGATACTCTGGTGCCTGGGTCAGCAGGAGGGTGAGCCTGGAGCCAGGATACCCTTGAGTGGACATGTTGATTGCGTCTGCTGAGGTGGGCCTGGAGCCTGTATCCATGGGGATTGGCCTAAAACCTGTGTTCTCATGGGCTGGCCTGGTGTTGGAGTGGGTCTAATCCCCAGTGCTGCTGGGGCTGGCCTGGCATTGGGAAAGTCCTGAAGCCCAGTGTCACTGTTTCTGAGGAATGTTTGGTCACTGTTTCTGAGGAATGTTTGTAGCCTGGGAACAGTGAATTTGGTCTGGTGGCAGTGTGGACTGGAGATCAAGTCTGCCATGTAGGTCTGAGGCCTGAGGCTGTGAAGTCCAACTTAGTGCCAGGTTAGGCTTACAGGCTCAGTGTGCAGATATTGGCCTGGAGTCTGTTGCTGTCGGGGCCTATACAATGCTGGGTTTTACTGTGGCAGGTCTGTTGTTGGGATCCAAGATAATGTCTTGTGTCAATTCTTCTCTTTTTCCAAGTGGAGGGTATCTCTCTCTCTCTATGTTGTGCTGCCTAGGTATGGGGGAGGGGTGATATAGGCAATGTAAAGCTGTTCTTCCTACCCTCTTCAGTGCATATGATTTCTGTGTCATACTCAGGTACTGTGATCTCTCACCTGGCTTACTTATCTCTTGTGAAGGTATTTTTATGCATGGATAGTTACTGTCTTCATGGTTTCTCATCTTGTCCATTGTCACTTATGAATTGAGAAATGACTTGAGGTAGACAGTGTAGAATTTTTGGTTTGCTGAAATGATTTTTCCTTCGATCACAAATCTCATCTTGTTACCTGTTCAATGGCTTAAAGCAGATTTTATTAAAAAATATTTTATCTATATGTTCTGGTTGTTCCCATTAAGAAGTAGAATTCTCCCAGCCTTTATTTCTTGTTTTGTTGTGCACTTGTTTTGTTGTGCTCTCTTTTGTCACTGAATTATTTTTGTTCTTAATTTTATTGTTTTTCTCTAAAAAACTAGCTCTGTAATTTTTAATTAGTACTCATTTTTCTAATTTATCAAATGCAGTGTTTTTAAATTAATCTTTTGCTCTACTTAGATTTATTTTGTTCAGCTCATTTTGTTTCTTGAGTTAGATGTGTATATGTGCATATATACCTATATATTGTATTTGTAGTAAGATAATATATCATTTATGTATAGCAAATTGATATATATTTAGAACTATAAATATTTCTCTAAGAATGAATTTAAATATAGCCTACAAATTTTGGTATGATGTATTTTTATTATAATGTATAAAGATATTATGCAATTTCAATTTTGACTTTCTTGACAAAATTTAATTAAAAGGGTATTTTTTTCATTTTCAGATTTGATGCACTTTTTGGTTTTGGTTTTGTTTATAATTTTACTACATTATGATCAGAGAGTTTGTCTGAACCATTTCTTTTGTTTTGAATTTGCTGACTTTTTTGTGGCCTAATAATTTTAATTTTTTATGGACTCTTGAAAGTAAGCCTGGCCTATATTTTCATGGTAGATTTTAAAATATATGTCCTTTTGATGTACTTAATTATGTTGTATAGATTGCTTCTAATATGCTTCTATTTTTTTCTTTGAATATTCTCAGGTTTTATTTATGAATATTGATACCATTTTTCATAATATGTAGATATTTCTAATATTATAGTTTCACTGATACTGTGCCCATTATTTTTTACTTTTTATTTTATTTTGAGGCGGAGTCTCACTCTGTCACCCAGGCTGGAGTGCAATGACGTGGTCTTGGCTCACTGCAACCTCTGCCTCCTGGGTTCAAGCGATTCTCCCGCCTCAGCCTCCTGAGTAACTGAGACCACAAGGTGTGTGCCACCACACCTGGTGAATTTTTGTGTTTTTGGTAGAGATGAGGTTTCACTGTGTTGGCCAGGCTGGTCTCAAACTCCTTTCCTCGTGATCCACCCGCCTCGGCCTCCCAAAGTGCTGGATTACAGGCATGAGCCACTGCGCCCGGCCTGTGCCCATTATTATTATTGTTTTAGAGAGACAGATTTTGCTCTGTCATCCAGGCTAGAGTGCAGTGATGTAGTCATTAATTCACTGTAACCGCAAACTCCTGAGCTCAAAAGTTCCTCTCACCTCAACCTTCTAAATAGCTAGGGCTACAGGCTCATGCCACCATGCTAGGTAATTTTTAAACATTTTTTTCCAGAGATGGTCTTTCTGTGTTGCTCAGATTGGTATCGACTTCCTGGCTTCAAGTAATCTCTCTGCCTCAGCCTCTCAGAGGTATGATGTGTATGATCTGTATGGTAGTGGGGATTACAGGTGTGAGCCACCGTGTCTGAGTGGTACCCTTTATTATTTTACAGATTTTTTCTTTTTTTAACTTGGTTTTTTGTTATTAATCATGTGATATTATGATCATGGTTTCTGTCTCTTTGTCTCTTTAATAAGCAAATAATTTAACTTGCTTAAGTTCATTTTCAAGTTTTCTGAGTTAATGTTTTGGGTTTTAGTTATATTTATAGTATTTATTTGGTTTTGCTTTGTAATTGAATGTGGAAGACTTTCAATGGACAAGTTTAATCTTTTATTCTTATGGAAATGGCACATGTGTTTGGTCTTAGTTTTGTCATATTATTTTATTTCATGCTTATGTTTTTATAGCTTTACAAATATTTCATGGCCTGCTCTGCTTTCTCTGCTTTATGTTTGTGCTTCTTTTGATAATTAGAAAGGCTTATACTTTTGTTGTAGTTGTTTCCTGTAATTTTATATGATATCCTTCTTTCCTTGGACAGTATTTATTAATTTTCTACTCTGATTAATGATGAAAATAGTACACTTTCTTTTTCTTTTCCCTTCCTTGCTTCTCTTTCCTTCCTTGCCTTTACCTCCTAAGTTTAGCTAATTACAGTTTAGTCTTCACTTGGCATTGCAGGTTCTTAGAAACTGCAACTTAATGTAAAACAATACATAACAAAACCAATTTCTTTTATTTTAAAAAACCTTTTCCTTTTTTTCAATTTTTTAATACTTTAAGTTCAGGGGTACTTGTGCAGGTTTGTTACCTAGGTAAACATGTGTCATGGGGGTTGATTGTACAGATTATTTTACCTTAATACCTTAATACCTTATACAGGTATTAAGCCTAGTACTTGCTGTTTGTCCTGATCCTCCCTCTCTTCTCACCCTCCAACCTCTGAGAGATCCCAGTGTATGTTGTTCTCCTCTGTTTGCTCATGTGTTCTCAATCATTTAGCTCTCACTAATAAGTGAGAACATGTGGTATTTGGTTTTCTGTTTCTACCTTAGTTTGCTAAGGATAATGGCCTTCAGCTCCATCTATAGCCCTACAAACAACATGAGCTTTTTCTTTTTTTATAGCTGCATAATATTGCATGACGTATAAGTACTATATTTTCTTTATCCAGTCTATCATTGACGGGCATTTGTGTTGATTCTGTGTCTTTGCTATTGTGAATAGTGTTGCAATGAACATATGCATGCATGCATCTTTATAATAGAACAATTTATATTCCTTTGGGTATATACCCAGTAATGGTTCTGCCTTTAGGTTTTTGAGGAATCACCACACTGTCTCCCATTATGGTTGAGCTATCATAATCTACAATTCCATCAATAGTGTATAAGCATTCTTTTTTCTCCACAACTTCACCAGCATCTGTTATTTTTTATTTTTCAACTTTTTGTAATAGCCTTTCTGACTGGTGTGAGATGACATCTCATTGTGGTTTTGATATGGATAGGAGACAGGGAAATACTGGGTAGAAGAGGGCAGTTCCCCTGCAAAGGCCCCACCCTCAAGCCTGGAAACCTGTGGCCCTAAATGAGAACAGACATTCCTATTTTCACACCCCGAAGTTGCCTTTCAGCCTGCCATATCCCCCTGTGCTGTACCCATATAAACCCTAAACCCTCAGATCCACCAGGAAATGAACAGACAAGCAGACAAATGGAAGAACAGTGCAGCAGAGAAGGACAGAAGGGATGGAGCATCTGAACATTGGGAGGAGTTTGGCTGGGGACATTTGGAGAATTGGTCACTGGATAGTGAAACTCAGGGGAGGATCATCTTCCAACTCTATCCTCTGTCTAGCTCCACATCCATCCTGCTGAGAGCCACTTCCACTACCCAGTAAAACCCACATTCACCATCCTTCAAGTCCCCATGTGACCTGATTCTTCTGGGACGCTGGACAAGAGCTTGGGATACAGAAAGCTGTCAAACTGGCCCTCTGCCCTTGCAAAAAGGCAGAGGGTCCACTGAGCCAGTTAACACTTAAGCCATCAGCAGATGGCAAGGCTAAAAGGGGGCATTGTAGCAAATGCCCCCTTACACTCCTGCACCTGTTCATCTGCATGCTCCACCTTCCATAAGAGGTTTGAGCAGTGGCAGTGACCAAACAGATGAGCCACACCCCTGTCAGATGTCCTGAGAGTGGGGTCAGGGAACTCTCTTGTTTCAGTTTTGATTTGCATTTTTCTATGATCAGTGACACTGAACTTTTTAAAATATGATTCTTGGCCACATGTATGTCTTCTTTTGAGAAGTGTCTGTTCATGTCCTTTGCCCACCTTTTTAACAGGGTTTTTTTTTTCTTGTAAATTTGCATATGTTCCTTATATATGCTGGATATTAGACCTTTGTCAGATGGACAGATTGAAAAATTTTTCTCTCATTCTGTGCGTTGTTTACTCTGCTGATGGTTTCTTTTTCTGTGCAGAAGCTCTTTAGTTTACTTAGATACCATGTGTCAATTTTTGCTTTTATTCCAATTACTTTTGGCATTTTCATCATAAAATCTTTGCCTGTGCCTACATCCTGAATGGTGTTGCCTAGCTTGTCTTCCAGGGTTTTTATAGTTTTGAGTTTTACATTTAAGTCTTTAATCCATCTTGAGTTAACTTTTATATATAGAGTAAGGAAGGAGTCCAGTTTCAGTCCTCTGCATATGGCTAGCCAGTTATCCCAGCACCATTTATTAAATAGGGAATCTTTCCCCATTGCTTGTGTTTGTGGGGTTTGTTGAAGATCAGATAGTTGAAGGTGTGTAGTCTTATTTCTGGGTTCTCTATTGTGTTCCATTGTTCTGTGTGTCTGTTCTTATACCAGCACCATGCTGCTTTGCAAAAACAATTTTATTTTTCTAATCAATGTTATGACAGAACTACTTGAAAGAAACAATGTTATTCAAGACCTACAGTATGTCATTTCACTTAAAGTCACAGTTGCCAAGAATCTGTTGATGAGGTTAAGTGAGGACTTGCTGTTAAATAATAATTCTTAGTATTTGCTTTTGTTACATCAAGTAAGTTTTTTCTCTGGTATTGATTTTTCAGATTTAACTAGTTTAACCCCCCAACTACTAAAAGCGATGAAGTCGGGGCACACATTATTTGTCATCCTTATGTCACCTTCCCTGCTAACATTTTGATTATCTACATGAAGAGTTATAACATCTATTGTCAACCAAACTCCCCACAGTTGTTTAGTCTTAGTACTACAACTACAAAGATGCAACGCTCACTGATACTCCTTCTGCCATTTTCTCTCCAGTCATCTTTTGGTGGGTGTATAAGAGATTCATACAGAAAGGTTCATGGGAACAATATTCTTCATGTTTTTGCTGTTCTCCATATATTATCAAGTTTAATTTTTATGTTTTTGAATACAGAAATGTTAAAATATCAGTGAGGATAGATGAATGCTGTGGATTGTGAATACTTTTTCTCCTTCTGTTCTTGCTCCTCCCTGCCTCTTGCCATCTACCTGGTTGTAGAGGCAGGGATCTCAGCAGCTTTGGTTTTATGAGATGACTGTATATCCTTTGGCCACAGTTGATTGGTCCAAGGTAGGCACCAGTTCTTAGTTTTGACAACGAGAGTCCCGACCATGGAGATTTGGGGAGAGGAGTGACAGCAAAAGAAAGAAAAAGAAGAAAGAGAAATCGAGAGAAAGACTAGTCATTCTGTGGGTGGCTGGACCTGTAAATAAGGCTGTTTATGGCCATGTTTTTAGACCGTAATTAGGAAAGCAGAGAGAAAAAAATAAATAGGGCAGAGGCACAGAGAGATGCAGACCTAAATAAGAAAGAAGATCTTGTATATTTCCTCTAGCTTCCAGTTTATCCCAGAGGCCTGGCCGTTTCTCTTGTTTCCATGTGACATTCTTGTAACTGTATAATAAATTCACTTATTTTACTTAAATAGGTTTCTGCTATTTGCAAATATAGGAAACCAACTAATATTCTGTATGATAGCATAGGATACAAGTCTTCTCAATGAAAAAGAGTGAGAAAAATCAGATTAGATTAATCTTTCTTATCCTACAGGATTTTTTCAACTACAGAGTTACCAAGTGAATTTAAACACAGACTCTTTATTAGCTGGCTTAATTAGCAGATTAGATCTGGTTTCAGTATCAGACACACTGGCTGTGTCAATATAATACAGTAGTGCAAAATTAAAAGCAACTGAGGGATTCAGTCATTTGGATTTGCAGTGGCTCATTAAGTCAGCCCATGAGCTGCAGGCAGGTACATTTGGATTGCCACAGCTCGCTAATCTTTCCCTCCAGTTCTCTTGTGGTTGTCTATACTTGTAGCTTAGTCATTGACTGCCCTTCTTAAAAGCATTCTGATCAAAAAGCACACTTCCTCAAATAGGGCTATTTCAAAAGTGCTCACACCCTAAAAGCCAAGGCTTTTACCAGCAGGGTCAAAGTGTCTCCAGACAGTGAATATTATGTTGGTACCTTGAAGAGGAACCTGAACTTCTCAAACTTCTGGGGTTTTTTGTTGTTGTTGTTGTTTTGTTTTGTTTTGTTTTATTGTGGGAATGTATTGGGTAGCTGGAGAAGCTGTAGTCCTAGGAACCAATACCCAGTGTCAAGTATCTTGGGAGTTTTTCAGGCCAGCTCAAATACAGCTTATATATACAATAATGTAAAGTTTAATTAGTCTTTAGCTTACAACTTGCCTTAAAACTCCATTAAAATTTTATTTTTCATCAAAAATGAGATATTTTATAAAACATTTAGAAAATAAAATAGAACAAAGAAATAAAGTCAGTCTCCCATCAACCAAAGAAAAACTGTTAAATTCTAATATTTTCAGATTTCATTTTTAACTTGTCAGTGTCTTTGCTTATTCTTTCATTTATGTGGTACATGTTGTATATTGACCGTTCTGTATCGCCTTTTTAATCCAGGAATTTTCTATATAATTATAAACTAAATGTTCTCAAAGGCTTCATGGGACGAATATCAGTTTATTAATCATAATTTGGGAGCATTCATGTCTCTAATTTTTTGAGATTTTATTGTGGCAATAAGTATCTTTTGCATAAAACTTCTTTGTGTAGGATTCCTTGTAGGTTAGATCCTCATATGTTTCTGCTCCCATTTTGAATGTTTTCATTCTGGCAGTACAAGTTCGCCCGTCACTTCTTCCCGGTTTCCCTTTAGATTTGCAGGCACTAGTCCCGGGTCTGTGGAGTGAGGAGGCCTAAGATAGGTTTGGGAACACTGAATGTGAACTGCAAATTTGAAAGAATCTGAAATCCGGGTTAATCCCTTTGTTTTCATCTCACTGAGCCCCAAAGATGAAAACTGGCGGAGAATGTGCTGGGATTTGGCTTGGCCAGCTGGCGAGGCATCCCCGAATAATGGGAGATTATTAGAATCCTGCCCTTTTCCGGCAAGCCTTTATCCACATTCATTTTTGTGTTGTGCCAATTAGGGATGCACAGTGGTTTGCTTTGTGTGCATTCTGGCAGTCCCATCCACACATATTTGGGAGGAACATCTCACAGAATGTGCACGTCACTTTGGCTTTCTGTAACAAGGCATGACAGAGGGATCCTGGGTCCCTCATCCTAAATGCATAAGTAGCTATATGCCTGCAGAGATTATCTGTGAACCTTTTAATGCTCTGGCATCTTTATGCATGAAATATCTCTTATAGAAGACTGGTAATCACACTGAGTACAGAGTGGAGATCAATCTCTGAGGTTTATTTTTCAGTGATGACATTTTATCAATCCAAACTGGAGCCACAGTGGGACACAATAATAAAATATAATTTGATGCAAGGTGGAGTTTGTTGACCCCATTCAATTGTATTTAGTGATTAAAATATTTAAAGTATCTCACTATAAGCATTTTTATCTATATTCCACAGCTCAGCCCCATGGTCAGTACTATAATGAATCTTCAGCATAAAAAGAGCCAGACTCCAATGTATTCACCCAGGGCCCTTAAGGGGATCTGTATTCAAACCCAAGTTCTTCTTCATATCCAACTGCTAGGGTTTATCCTCTTTTCACTTTTTAGGTGTCTCCTTTCCTCTTTATGGGTCTTATAAATGCAAAAATAACAACCCCAGCTACCTCTTACTAGTACATAACGGACTTTGTTAATTTTAGCTGAAAGATACTTGTTATGGCAGTGCAGCTGTGTCAGCTGCAAGTAAGAGCCCAACTGCTATGATGCCTGCGTGGAACTCCACAGATACCCATTTCTCTCATAGCCATACAGTCTTGTTGAGGTTAGCAATTGATGTAAAACCTGAAGAGTCAGAGATGGGGCTTCTCTGTGGGATGAACTGATGGATTCAGTTCTTTCTTTAGGTGTCTTTGTGTGGCTCTGCTTAAATCCTTTGTGCAGAACTAGGGGGGTGCCCCTCCTCTGCCAGTGAACTCAACACTTCCAGTATTAGCAATTAATGAGGAATTGATGGAGCCCAGACAGGGGTTAACTGCTTTCCTTCTGTTATGGTCATCAGTGGGCATGGGGACATACTCAGGTGGTGGGTAGGAGCTGCAATTCCATATAAGAAGCAACCCCTTCATCTCGACAGTATCTCTCTCTTTGTTCCTGGGCCTAGGATGTGGGGTTATTTCTCTCCTGATATTCAGAAGAGAAATGCTAATATATTCCCATGGCGTGTGTACGTGCTCGTGTGTGTGTGGCATGTGTGTGTGTGTGTAATGAATGAACTTTACTGCCAGAGGGGAGCTTATAGTATTTCATTGAATACTATAATTTGAGAGCTAGAAGACACCATACAGATCCTTTAATCCAACCACCATAATTTACAGATCAGGAGACAGATACAGAGTGATTTTAGGAATTTTCCCAAAGTAAGAGAGGATTGACATAGCCAGGTCTACAACCTGGGTGTCCTGATCTCAGCCAAATGACTTTTAATCGCACTGTCTAATTTTAAAAGACAAGAGAAAATTTATATACTTTGCTGAGGCAGAAGAGAAACACCAAAGTGTTTATCATTATTGTTCTTATTACTATTACTAATTAGCATAGTACTTTGTGCTTTTTCTTTTTTTAACCACTTTATTTAAGTACGACTGATATACAAAAAGCTGTACATATATAATATATACAACTTGATGAATTTGAAGATAAATATATACCTGTGAAACCATCACCACAATCAATGCCATAGATGTATCCATCACCTTCGAAAGTGTCCACCCATCCTCTGTTTATTTATTTGTTTGTTAGGAATATTTAACATAAGATCTACCCAGTTAGCAGATTTTAAAGTATGAAATACAGTATTGTTAACCTTAGGCACTGTGCTGTACAGTAGATCTGTTGGACTTCTTCATCCTGTATAATTGAAACTTTGTACCCTTTAACCAATACCTGCCCATTTTCTTCTTCTCCTAGCACTTGGCAACCACCGTTGTACTCTCTACTTCTGAGGGTTTGACTATTTTAGATTCCTCATATAAATGGAATTATGTAGTATTTGTCCATCAGTGTCTGGCTTATTTCTCTTATTTCTGAACCTCTAGGTTCATTCATGATGTCATAGTGACAGAATTTCTCTTGTTTTTTTAAAGGCTGAATTCCATTTATTCCATTTCGTTTCATTCCATTGTGCATATAGAGGAAATTTACAAATGTGTTAGTTTCCAAATATTTGGGGATTTTCTAGAGATATTTCTGTTACTGATTTCTAATTTAACTCCATTGTGATTAATGAACATACTGTGTCTGACTGGAATTTTTTTACATTTATAGAGACTTGTTTGTGGCCTAGAATCTAATCCATATAGGTAAATGTCCCATGTGCGTTTGAATATGTATTCTGCCTTTGGTGGAGTTTTGTTTTTCCATATTTTGGAGTGTTCTGTTAACATCAGTTAGGTCAAGTTGGCTGATGGCATTATTCAGATCTCCTAAATCCTTGCTGATTTTGTGTCTACTTTTTCTAGAAACAATTGGAAGAGAGGTGTTAAATTTTCTAACTGTAATTATGGGTTTTTCTGTTTCTCTTGGCAGTTCTATGAGTTTCTGCACTATATATTTTGAAACTGTCTCTTAGGGGCATAAACATTTACTAATATGCTTATTGTTCAACTGACCACCTTACAATTATAAAATGATCTTCTTCATCCCTACTAATCATCTTTGTTCTGAAATATACTTTGTTTGATAGTAATGCTGACATTCCAGCCTTCTTTTCATTAATGTTAGCATGGCATATATTTTTCAGTACTTTTTCTTTTCACTTATTTCTTTATATTTAATACATATTTCTTGTATTAGCATATGGTTGTGCTTTAAAAGAAAAATCTATCTGACGGAGCTGGGTGTACTGGCTCGTGCTTGTAATCCCAGCACTTAGGGAGGCTGAGGCAGGAGGGTCACTTAAGCCCAGGAGTTTGAAACCAGCCTAGGCAACATAGTGAGACCCATCTCTACATTTTTTTTTTTTTTTTTTAAATTAGCCAGATGTAGTGGCACACATCTGTGGTCCCAGTTACTTTGGAGGCTGAGGTGGAAGAATTGCTTGAGCCCAGAAGGTTGAGGCTGGAGTAAGCCATGATCATGCCATTACATTTCAGCCTGGGCAACAGAGCAAGACCATAAAATTTATTTGACAACCAGAAAAATGAAATTTATTTGACAATCTCTGCATTTTCATTGAGATGTTTAAAACATTTACATTTAATGTGATTACTGATATGGTTGCATTTCAATTGATCATCTTTCTGTTTGCTTTCTATTGGTCTTATCTCTTTTGTTCCAGTTTTTCTTCTTTATTGTCCTTTTTTTAGATTAATAATTTTTATGATTCTGTTATAACTATTTTAGTCACTGCTTTAGGCTATATATTATACATATTTAACTTATCATATTCTACCTTCAAATAAAATTATACCACTTCATGAGAATTACAAGAAATGTTCAACAATATATGCTTTTCTCTGCTCCCAACTTTTATGCTATTGTTAGGCATTTTACTTTGACATATGTTATAAACCATACTTATTTTTGCTTAGATATTTAATTATCTTTAAAAAGAGACTTTGCTAGGCTGGGCACAGTGGCTCACGCCTGTAATCATAGCACTTTGGGAGGCCGAGGCAGGCGGATCACGAGGTCAGGAGATCGAGACCATCCTGGCTAATACTGTGAAACCTCATCTCTATTAAAAATGCAAAAATTTAGCTGGGCGTGGTGGCGGGCACCTGTAGTCCCAGTAGTCCCAGCTACTTGGGAGGCTGAGACAGGAGAATGGCATGAACCAGGGAGGCAGAGGTTGCAGTGAGCCGAGATAGCACCACTGCACTCCAGCCTGGGCGACACAGCGAGACTGTATAATCTATGTAATCTACCCCCCCCCAGAAAAAACAGACTTTGATAATAAGATACATATTTTCCCATTTTATTACCATTTTTCGCACTCTTTATCTCTTCCATAGACCTTTATTTCCATTGGCTGTTGTTTTCTTTCTGCCTGAAGGACTTTCTTAACATTTATTGTTGTATAGATCTGGTGATAAACCTTTGTTTCATTTTCATCTTTGTTTATACTTTTAGAGACAGGTCTTGCTATGTTGCTCAGGTTGGGCTCAATCTCCTGGCCTCAAGTGATTATCTCTCCTCAAGTCTCTCAAGTAGCTGCAATTACAGGTGCAGCCAGCTTGCTTGGCTCATCTTGATTTTTGAAAGGTATTTTCCCTGGGCACAGAATTTTAGATTGATAGTTGTCGTTCTACTATCTTTTAGTTTACATTGTTTCTGACAAGAAATCAACTGTAATCCTCATTTTTGTTTCTTTGTATGTGACATGACTTTTCCTCTGGCTACTTTTTTTTATTTTTTTTGAGACGGAGTCTTGCTGTGTCACCCAGGCTGGATTGCAGTGGCACGATCTCGGCTCACTGCAACCTCTGCCTCCTGGATTCAAGCTATTCTCCTGCCTCAGTCTCCCAAGTAGCTGGGACTACAGGTGCCCGCCACCACACCCAGCTAATTTTTTTGTATTTTTTAGTAGAGATGGGATTTCACAGTGTTAGCCAGGATGGTCTTGATCTCCTGACCTTGTGATCCGCCCGCCTTGGCCTCCCAGAATGTTGGAATTACAGGCATGAGCCACTGTGCCCGGGTGACCTCTGGCTAGTTTTAATACTTTCTCTTTATCATTGATTTTGGGCCATTTGAAAAGATGTGCCATAGCCTTCAGTTTCTAGCATTTGGGGTTTGTTTGGCTTCTTGCATATACAAGTTCAGTTTTTATCTAATTTTGAACATTTTTGACTATGAATTTTTCAGATATTCTTTAATGCCACCTCCATTTTCTCCAAACCCAGTGACTGCAGTTACACATAATTAGGCTGCTTGATACTGTTCCACACTTCATGGATGCTCTGTTCATTTAAAAAAAAAAAAAAAACTCTTCTTGATCTTTTTTTTTTTTTCATGTTGGAAAGTTCTATTGCTGTGTATTTAAGTTCATTAATTTTTTTCTTCAGCAGTGTCTAAACTGCTCTTTATCTTATCAAGTCTATTTCCAACTCACACACTGTACTTTCATCTCTAAAAGTTTGATTTAGGTCTCTCAAAAAATGTATCCTCCTCTGTATACTTTAATTTTTGAAGGTATGATTATATAGTGGTAACAACTATTTTAATGTCCTTGTTCTCTATTTCTGACATCTGCATTTATTCTGAGTCCATTTTGATTGATTGTATTCTTTCTTTATTATAGGCTGTATTTTCCTTCTCATCTGTTTGTCTAGTACTTTGTTATTGGATTTCAAATGTTGTGAGTTTTAACTCGTTTGCTTTTGTATACTTTTTTATTTATATAACTATTATTGGCTTTTGTTCTGGATGCATTTCAGTTATTCAGAAAAATTGGGCTTCTTTACCTTTAAGATTTGCTAGGTGGAAGTACAGCAGTGCTCAGTCTAAGGAGAATTATTTCTCTCTACTGAGGCAAGATCCTTCTGTATTATGTACCCAATGCTAAGTGAGTCATGAGGATCTCTATTTTCCCCAGTGGGAACAGGCATTACTCTATGCCTGTCTTGGGTGAATGTTGGGCAGAGTTACCGCTGATCCTTTTGGGGGATTCTTTCCTTAGCCTTAATGCACTGGCTGATCATTACTCAGCTGAGCACTGAGGAGGTCTCTGTCCAAATGTTAGGAGTTCTTCCTCTGTCCAGTTTTCTCCTTTCTGGTGCATTGTCTTAAGAACTGTAGCCACCTTCACAGACTTTTAGCTCCATCTCCTCAAGTCAGATGGTTCACTGTGCTTTGCTTAGCTTTCTCCTACCTGCACCATAATTTAAAACGTTTTAAGGACATAAGCTAGAGTAGTTATAAGGATCACCTTATTTGTTTTCTGTTTTTTCAGGGATCACTTTCCTTCATTTCCTGACATCCAACATTGTGAAAATAATTTTTAAAGAATATTTTGCCGTGTTTTGTTGTTTCAGACTAGAGCATAAATCTGGCCAGAAGTAGAAGTCCTCAGGTGAACTGAAGTCAGATTTCAATATTTTATACATGTTTCAACTTCTTTGTTTATATCTAATTGTCTCTTGGGAAGGGGATTCATCCTAAAGTTGTGCATATTCCCTGTAACACTGTATTTGCTGTAAATTAAGAAATGTCCTGGTATAAGAAATAATGACAGCATAGGAGTAATTTGCAATTAAAAACCATGTGTCTATCGTGTGTTGTTTAAATACTGTTTTCTTGGGTTTACTGTATTTTTATCTAGATTCCTGTAATATAAGAAGAAGGGCTGGACCAGTCTGACTTTCAGTGGAAGGTGGGAGTCCTAGGGCTTGGAACCCTGGGGTTAAAACCAGAGTAGAATAACCAGGTAGAAAAGTTAAAGCCCAAATGGTAAAAGGGAAGTCATGAGAAAGAGACAGAGGAGAGTTCAGTGACTGGGATTCAAATCTCGGTGAGAAATCAAGTGTGGAAGCTGAGAACGAGGAGAGAGTGGAGAAAAGCAATACTGTGAATATCCTGAGAGCTGTGCTGGGTGTAGATGGCCCTCTCCTTGAAACTTAAGAAACAAATCATCTGTACTTTGGGAGGCTAAGGCAGGCGGATCACAAGGTCAGGAGTTGGAGACCAGCTTGGCCAATATGGTGAAACCCCGTCTCTACTAAAAATACAAAATTAGCTGGGTGTGATGGACCTGTAGTTCCAGCTACTCGGGAGGCTGAAGCAGGAGAATAGCTTGAACCCGGGAGGCGGAGGTTGCAGTGAGCTGAGATGGCACCACTGCATTCTAGCCTGGGCAACAGAGCAAGACTCTGTCTCAAAAAAAAAAAAAAAAAAGAAAGAAAATCATCTGGCATGGATATGGTGAAAGGATGAGTGAAACTGACATAAAGAGATAGAAGTAAGATGGAAAATCATTTACAGCATATAACTACAACAAATTCCTCTCTCAAATCTGTTAGTGTGGCTCTAATTACTACATTAGGTCTATAAACTCCGTCATCCTGCTTATTCACAGTGGTTTCCTGACTTTGTTGCCTTATAACTGAGATATATGTAAACATAATAAATACTCACACAAAACATCTGTCTCAAATTGGTTCTGTTTCTTTGCAAAGAAGCCAGAAATTTTGATACGAGCACAGTAAAAAGATCATGCTGTTTGTTATACTTAAGGCTTTTAATTACCTTAGCAAGTGTTTTAAATGAATAATAAGTTTACAATTCAAACAGAATACATAAGGTTGTAATTTCTCAAAACATATTTCATGTTGATTTGCTCTTTGTTCAGATATAGCTTCTAAATATAGTAGCATCTGATAGGACTTACTCATTATAATTATAAATTTGTATTATTTCTGCCATCCATCACATTCCGTAAAAGCCAGATAAAAACTTCTGAAAACCATTTAAAATAATGATAATGCTATGTTCTGGCACTTTACTGAAGGTCATGCAATGCACAATCTAATTTAATATTCACAATAATGCTGTAAGGTAGTTATTACCATTTTCTAGAAGAAACTCCAGTTTGGAGAGTTTAAGTATCTTGTCCAAAGTTGCAGTTATCAGGGAGATCAAAGTCAGGTCTGTTTGACTTCAAAATTCTTAATCACTACTTTGCCCTTATTTCTCCCTCTTCCTTGTTTTCCCTTTCTCTTTTGTTTGTAGAGGACTGAGCTGCAAATTCAGCACGCTTCTCAGTGTCCCACCTTACTATCATCTTACTTAGTCACAAGACCATCCTAGAATCTGTTGTTGGAATTCATCAAACGGGCTTGCCGGCTTTGGATGAATTAGGAGGTTCTTTGTCACTCCCTGTAATACTTCAGAAACATACTTCAGGATAATATAGCACAGGCAACCCATAAAAATTCACATAACACAATATGTTTTCTTTATTTCTGCTATTGTAAAGTTCAGATTAACTTTCCTTTTAATACAACCCAGTAGAAACCAAATTTTCATTGTTTATTGGACAGGAGAGAAGCTTGAGTCTGTGGACGCTGCCTCATGATGACTGATGGGGGCAGCAGAGGGCTTTCCAAGTGAGCTTGCACAAGGCCAAGTTAGAGAAGCATCCCTTGGCTATGTTGGAAGTAGCGGCGGGCAGAAGGTTGAGTTGTGGCAGGAAAGGTTATCAGGAGTCATGGAAAGAAGGAGAAAGAGAGATCAAGTCATAGTTGTAGCTAGGCCAGGTATGAGAGACTCGGAGAAATTGACAAGATTAGAGTTGAGGATAATCAGTTGAATAGACAAAAACCCCATCTGTAGAGACAAGGCTATCTGTCTGGCCCTATCCAGCTTCAAGCTATAAAGTGCCATATTTATGGCTTTTCAAAAATCTTTCATGGTGTCACTTATGTTATAAATTTTATATTTATTATAGTTATTATGCTCATTTAATGTATCTGTTTATATTATTTAATTTTCATACATTCGAATAAAAATCTCACAAATTCTCATAAAAATCCTATGGTGGGTATTTATCCAGATGTTACATAGAAAGAAACTGAGTAAGGTCAGAACATTTGGAGTTAGATCTCAGGTCGAATCCAATCTCAGATCTCAAATTCTCCCTCAATTTCTCAATACCTTGACAATTTTCTTCTACCTAAAGATTATTTTTATAACTAGAGAATGTGAAGAAAATCAATGCAGTGATATTTCAAAAGTCCAAATTCTCTAAATCTATTTTCGTATATTCAGTATTCTTTAGAATGCATTTATTGGAATGAAAATCTTTTCCTTGGAGATTCTGAGTTCTTTGATGCACAATTTAAATAATTTGATTATTGAATTATCTGAGGGGTAATATGAGAATAGTAGACGTTATAAGACTAGGGAGTCCCTAATAATCTTAGTTGCAGAGATGTACATGACCCTGAGAGCTTCAATTACTCATAGAATTGTCACCTCATTTTAGAAGCTGATGTGTGTTACCATGTAAATATGACATATTAAGCTGAGGCGAAAAATTGAAACAGCCATTTATACATGATCAAAGATGTGTTTATGAAGTTGCATATTAATATATTGGTTGGTATATACAAATTTTAAAACAGTTTAAAAATACTTAAAAGTTTATTTTCCAGTGTAATTCTAGAGGAAGGGCTGGCATTTGTGGAACCCTGATTTTCTCAGGGTTTGATTGGAATACTGAATTCAGCAAAATTTGAAAAGGTTTAAAGTCAAAAGTGATTTTAGTGCTGGAGTAGCCATAGACCACATATTAGGATGCTCTGCCTAATCTCAACATAGCCTTTAGGAAAATAAAAATATATATAACAGAAACAATTACTTTTCAAATGGTTTAATTTTATATGGGGAAACCAACAATAGAATTTTCCCTTAAGTTACCCAGATATGGCAGTTTTATGCATACATTGTAGGACTCTGCTTAGATTGACACATTTTGCTCAGATTAAGGCTATGTAAAATTAATGGATGGAATCTTCAAGCCTAATCCTTGGGTTAATTCTGTTAATTTTTTTTCTTTTTTTGAGACAGAGTCTTGCTCTGTCACCTAGGCTGGAGTGCAGTGGCGCGATCTCGGCTCACTGCAAGCTCCACCTCCTGAGTTCATGCCATTCTCCTGCCGCAGCCTCCCGAGTAGCTGGGGCTACAGGTGCTCGCCACCACTCCTGGCTAATTTTCTGTATTTTTAGTAGAGACGGGGTTTCACCATGTTAGCCAGGATGGTCTTGATCTCTTGACCTCATGATCCACCCGCCTCAGCCTCCCAAAGTGCTGGGATTACAGGCGTGAGCCACCATGCCTGGCCTAATTTTAAAATGTTAAGTTAGGCAAATGCTTTGTGAGTCTGTATGTGTATCTCTGTGTGTATGAGCACGTGAGTTTAATGTGTCCTGTTCACTTTTGTACCCCTTGCCTAGCAAAACTCAGCAGGCTGCTCTCACTTAATATTTCTGAACAAAAGTATACCATTGTAGGAAAATTACATCGATTTTTGCTTTGTAACAATGACAATATCAGCTGATAAAATGGAAGACGAGTCAGATGAAGAATCAGCAAATCCAAAATCTAGTGTACCATTTATTAACTATGTGACTTTGGGAGAGCCACGCAACTTCTGCTTTTTTATTTCTACAGTGGAATAATTATAATTCTTTAAGGATCATTTAGTGCAGCAGTACCCAACCTTTTTGGTACCAGGAACGGTTTCATGGAAGACAATTTTTCCATGGACCAGGGTAGATTGGGGTATGGTTTCAGGATGATTCAAGTACATTACATTTATTGTGTACTTTATTTCTATTATTATTACATTATGACATATAATGAAATAATTATATAACTCAACATAATGTGGAATCGGTGGAAGCCCTGAGCTTGTTTTCTTACAACTAGATGGTCCCTTCTTGGAATGATGAGATATGGTGACAGATCATCAGACATTATAAGGGATATACCTTAAGGTATTAAAAGTCATCTATGACAAATCCACAGCCGACATTATACTGGATGGGGAAAAGTTGAAAGCATTTCCCTTGAGAACTGGAACAAGACAAGGATGCCCACTTTAACCACTTCTATTCAACATAGTACTGGAAGTCCTAGCCAGAGCAATCAGACACGAGAAATAAATACAGGGCATCCAAATTAGTAAAGAGGAAGTCAAACTGTCACTGTTTGCTGATTATATGATTGTATCTCTAGAAAACCCTAAAGACTAATCCAAAAAGCTCCTAGATCTGATAAACGAATTCAGTAAAGTTTCAGGATACAAAATCAGTGTACACAAATCAGTAGCTCTGCTGTACACCAACAGAGACTAATCTGAGAATCAAATAAAGAACTCAACCCCTTTTACAATAGTCACCAAAACTTTTAAATACTTAGGAATATACCTAACCAAGGGGATTAAAGACTTCTGCATGGAAAACTACAAAACACTGCTGAAAGAAATTATAGATGACACAAACAAATGGAAACATATCCCATGCCTATGGATGGGTAGAATCAATATTGTGAAAATGACCATACTGCCAAAAGTAATCTACAATTTCAGTGCAATTCCCATCAAAATATCATTATTCTTCACAGAACTAGAAAAACAATTCTAAAATTCATATGGAACCCTAAAAAAGGCTACATAGACAAAGCAAGGCTAAGCAATAAGAACAAATCTGGAGGCATCATATTAACTGACTTCAAACCAAACCACAAAGCTATAGTTACCAAAAAGCATGGTACTGGTATAAAAATAGGCATGTGGACCAATGGGGTAGAATAGAGAATCTAGAAATAAAGCCAAATATTTACAGCCAACTGATCTTCAACAAAGCAAACAAAAACCAAGTCGGGGAAAGAACACCCTATTCCACAAATGGTGCTGGGATAATTGGCAAGCCACATATAGAAGAATGAAGCTGAATCCTCATCCCTCACCTTATATAAAAATCAACTCAAGATGGATCAAAGACTTAAATCTAAGGCCTGAAACCATAAAAGTTCTAGAAGGCAACATTGGAAAAACTCTTCTAGACATTGGCTTAGGCAAAGAGTCCATGACCAAGAACCGAAAAACAAATGCAACAAAAATGAGATTAAATAGATGAGACCTAATTAAACTAAAAAGCTTCTGCACAGCAAAAGAAATAATCAGCAGAGTTAACAGACAACCGACAGAGTAGAAGAAAATACTCACAAACTATGCAGTCAACAAAGGAATAATATCCAGAATCTGTAAGGCACTCAAATCAGCAAGGAAAAAAACAAATAATCCCATCAAAAGGTGGGCAAAGGACATGAATTGGCAATTTTTTTTCTTTTTCTTTTTTTTTTTTTTTGAGATGGAGTTTCGCTCTTATCACTTAGGCTGGAGTACAATGGCACGATCTCGGCTAAACACAACCTCTGTTTCCTGGGTTCAAGGAATTCTGCCTCAGCTGAGTAGCTGGGATTACAGGTGCCCGCCATCACACCCAGCTAATTTTTGTGTTTTTAATACAGACAGGGTTTCACCACGTTGGCCAGGCTGGTCTTGAACTCCTGATCTCAGGTGATCTGCCCACCTTGGCCTCGCAAAGTGCTGAGATTACAGGCGTGAGCCACTGCATCTGGCTATGAATAGGCAGTTTTCAAAAGAAGATATACAAATGGCCAACAAACATATTTAAAAATGCTTGACATCACTAATTATCAGGGAAATGAAAATCAAAACCATAATGTGATAACACCGTACCCCTACAAGAATGGCCATGATTAAAAAATCAAAAAATAGATGTTGGATGTGGTGAAAAGGGAACACTTTTACATTGCCAGTGGGAATGTAAATTAGTACAACTACTGTGGAAAACAGTATGGAGATTCCTTAAAGAACTGAAAGTAGATCTACCATTTGATCTAGCAATCCCACTACTGGGTTCCCAGAGGAAAAGTCATTATATGAAAAAGACACTTGTACATGCATGTTTATGGCCATATAATTTGCAATTGCAAAAATATGGAACCAGCCTGAATGTCCATTAATCAACGAGCGGATAAAGAAAATATACTATTATATATACATATATATGCTATTTTATATATGCTCTATATATGCCATTATATATGTACACACATATATATGTTATATATATGCACACATATATATATGGAGTTGGAGATCATTATTCTAAGTGAAGTAACTCAGGAATGGAAAAACAAACATCGCATGTTCTCACTTGTAAGTGAGAGCTAAGCTATGAGCATGCAAAGGCATAAGAATGATACAATGGACTTTGGCACACAGGAGGAACACCGGGACAGGAGTGAGGGACAAAAGACTACACACTGGGTAACGTGTACACTGTTGGGGTGATGGGTGCACCAAAATGTCAGAAATCACTTAAACACTTATCCATGTAACAAAACCTCACCCGTTCCCCCCAAACTATTGAAATTTTGAAAAAAGATTATCATAAGGAATGAGCAACCTAGATCCCTTGCATGTGCCGTTCACCATAGGGTTTGTGAATGAGAATCTATGACAATCGAATGCTGCCCCTGATCTGACAGGAGACAGAGCTCAGGGGATAATGTGAGTGATTGGGAGTGGCTCTAAATATAGATAAAGTTTCACTGGGTTGCAGCTGCTCACCTTTTGCTGTGTGGCCCAGTTCCTAACAGGCCACAGACTGGTACTAGATTGGTCTGAGGGTTGGGGCCCTCTGGTTTAGTGGAAACTGAATTAATGTGTAACTAACATGTGTATAAGCTATAAATTCTATGTAGATCAAAGTACCTACTTTGATGCTTTGAGATCAGGATTTTATTTCAAAACTTCACAATTCATAATGGATACCAGCTCTGTTTTATATAGGCTTGATACTGTTCCCACATGCCCACATTCTGGGGAGAAGGTCACACTGCTCTTTGGGCTGAATGTGGATAATTTCTCCTATCACTAATGACTAACTCACAAACTCTTGTGCTTCTTGTAGGACATAGGCACAAAGAATGACTAGGAAAGTCTGGCCGGGTTCAGTGACTCATGTCTGTAATCCCAGCACTTTGGGAGGCTGAGGTGGGTGGATCATGAGGTCAGTAGTTCAAGACCATCCTGGCTCACACGGTGAAACCCCATCTCTGCTAAAAATACAAAAATTAGCCAGGTGTGGTGGCGTGCACCTATAGTCCCGGCTACTCTGGAGGCTGAGGCAGGAGAATGGCGTGAACCCAGGAGGTGGAGCTTCAGTGAGCAGAGATCGCGCCACTGCACTCCAGCCTGGGCGACAGAGCGAGACTCTGTCAAAAACAAAAACAAAAAAACAAAAAAAAAGAATGACTAGGAAAATCTTGGAGTGAGCTTTCCTTTGTGTTATTAATACTATAGCAAAATGCTGAAGTGTTTTTAATCTGAATGACAAAGAAAAGACATTACTGGAATGTTCATATTGCAGCCCATTTAAAAGCGTCTTGGATGTGCATCCGGTGGTGACTGAGAGACAGATTAGATAGAGAGAAACTAATGGAGTGAGTGAGAAAATGATGTTGGGGAAGATTCTTGTCTCTATTCTTTCTTGAGATACTAGAGCCATCTGAAAACCTGACAAATATGGGTTTTTTATTTTTAAGGCCTCACACACATCAGGCAGGTAGCAAAGTAGAATTAAATTGCATGATTTTCATTTTCACTGGGCTTTAATGTTTTATGTGGATGTTGTTTATGGCTCTCCAGGTTTTACCACTTAGGCACATCATTGTTGCCTAGGGTCAACATAGAAGCAACAGAAGCTGTTTTATCTGAATTTATTCTAGTAGATTTCATGGCCAGAAACTAATAAAAAAAAATAATGTTAGATTTTCATTCAACATGAAGCACAGTGCCTGGCCACAGTGGGCAACATAATATATGTTGGCTGAATGAAAGAATCAAAATAAGTTTAGAATAAAATATCAACTGATCATCAGGAAGTTGGAGTGTGTACTTATGTGTGATCTGGCTCCTGCTCAATTCTCTAATCTTTTCATGATGAATTTGCACTGTTTCCCACCTGCTCCCCACCTGCCCTCCTATATTCCAGCCATCCAGACCTCCTTTCCATTGCCCTACCTGTCTGAGCTCTTTCCCACTTTAGGGGCTTTGTATGTGCGGTTCCCTCCATCTATTACACCCTCTCTTAGGGCTTTCCATCTCTGGCTCCTTAAAGCCACTGGTCTCACCTCCTTTATAGACCACTGTGACACGCTCTGGTGTGCAGACTCTGCGGTGACCTCTATGATCCCTGCCTGCAGCGTTCATGCCTTTGGATAATCCCCTTCTTTGAGTGTCGATGGATCTGTGGCTTGTTTCTAACCAAAAGAATATGGCAAAGGCAATGAGATATGCCTGTGATTATGTTACATTCTATAAGACTGTCTTGCTAGAGACTTTCTTTGCTGACTCAATGAAGTAATCACCCATGTTGGGAAAGCCTCTGTCAAGGAACTATGGACAGCTACTAAGAGCTGAGGGCCACCTTCTGCCAATGGTGAGCAAGAAGCCCAACCCTCATTTTTATAGCTGCAAATACATACATACATATTTCTGCCAGTAACTTGAGTGAGTTTGAAAGTAGATTTGTCCCCATTCAAGCCTACAGATGAAAATACAGCCTAGTTGACACTTTGATTCCTGTCTTTTAAGACTCTAAAAAGGACCCAGCTAATCTGTGCCTAGATTCTTGGCCTGTAGAAAACATGAGATGATGTGTGTTGTTTTAATCTGCTAAGTTTGTGGTAATTTGTTATACACTAATATGTAACTAATAGACACTGCATCTAGCTAGTATTACTCTCATCTCAGTTACTCCCTAATATCACCTTGTTTAAATCTTAAAATCTAGCAGCATATTTGTTTACTTTTAGTTATTTGATATCCCTTCTCCTGAATATATTACTAATTTTATAACCTCTGAAAAATCACTTGAATTCTCTGAAGTTGTTTCCTCATCTATAAATTGGGGTTCTGGAAGGTTATGGAAGTAACTAAGCTTGTGTTTGGGAGGATCCCTTGTGATCTTTTAACTCCTGCCTTTTCTGACTTCTTCTGCATAGCTTTAACTGTCTTGATGATTTCGTCCTTTATGCCCTAGATTTTGATGTGTGTCAGGCCCTAAAAGCTTGTGTTTCTCCCTGGATTCTTGACTTTTCTACCTGGCTTTCCAGGTGGAAAACAATACTTGTTTATCTCTGTCCCGTTTATTACAGTCCATAGGCTGAGCTTATTAAACAAGAAGGATAGTGGTGGCTACCAGCCTGTAGCAAATGAGAATTTTGAGTCTGGTATTTTTCTAAGTACTGTGGTAGTTATGGAAAAGAGTGGTCTCACCAGGTCAATTCCGTGGCCCTCTTCCCACTAGATAAACAGAACATGCAGATTATCCTTCTAGTAGCATTGAATCCACTGGGAACTTCATGAACAGATTGTGCTCCCAATTAGCTGGAGAATGAATACTGAGCCTAGACTATTTAAAAGAGTTAGAAGCAGATCCTCAAGCCCTGAAAAATGGTAACACATTTCTTGGATAATTGTCATACTTCATCTGAACTCGTGTTTTGTAGGGTCCCAAACATCTACCTCTGCCTTCATGGCCTCCACAAATCATCACCCAGCTTATTTGTATCTTTTGATAAAAATCTTATTATATGTTACCCTAGCCCTTTAACAAAATGTATGCAGACGAAATGTCACAGAATTATAGAAAGTTGATGTAGAAAGGGACTTAGCAACAATACAATAATAATGATAGTTAGCAATTTTTAATACTTACTCCGTGTCATGGATTGTGCAGAGTGCTTGATACACAGTGTCTCATTTAATGTGATCCAACTCACTCATTTTACAGATGGAAAAATCTGGCCATTTGGTTTATTGGTAACTTTCACTTATAGTGTGGACTCTACTTCATCATAGTGCTTAAATATTGAGTGTATAAACTGCATTTGTATGACAGCTTAAAAGTGGACAATGTAGCATAGTAGTTAGCAGCTCTAGTCTTTGGGTAATACAAATATTGATTTGAATCCTGGCTTTGCTACTCACCAGCTGTGTGACATTGAGTCAGTTACTTAACCTCTATGAACCACTATTTCTCTATAGGTATCATGGAGATTATAATGCTACATTGGGTTGTTGTAAGAATGAAATAACATCTAGAATGTAAAATTAATACTACCAAGTGATTGTGCAGTAGATGATAACTATCACTATAAAGTGACTTCATATCAATTAAACCTCATGTAATTATTGTCATTACTGTTATAACCCGTATTTTATTTTAATATCTTATTTTACACATTTCACAGATAAGGAAATGAAGTCACGGAAGGAAGGGTCATTTCCTTAGTAATATTAGGCAACAGCTAGGCTGGGCGCAGTGGCTCACACCTGTAATTCCAGCACTTTGGGAGGCCGAGGCGGGCGGATCACAAGGTCAGGAGATCGAGATCATCCTGGCTAACACAGTGAAACCCTGTCTTCACTAAAAATGCAAAAAATTAGCTGAGCGTGGTGGCGGGCACCTGTAGTCCCAGCTACTCTGGAGGCTGAGGCAGGAGAATGGCGTGATTCTAAGATCCTAAAGGATAACTTAAGGAGAGCTTTCATGGCTGCATGTAGTGAGAAGGGAGAGGAGAAAGAATGGATCAGGATTTTGGAGGGAAGCAATGGTGTCACTGAAATAAAGTTGGAGAAAATGATGAGGTTAGGGAATAATTTATAGCAGCAAATGTTGTAGAGAGAGACAGAGCAGGAAAAATAAGGACTGAAAAGTGTTAATTGAATTTAAGCACACATGGGTCACTAGTGACCATGGTAAAAACAGTTTCAAACAAGAACTAGAAATCAAGATGATTATATGATGGAGAAAGTAATGGTAGCAAATAGAGACAGTTCTTTTAAGAAACCTGCATATGAAAAGGATAGAAAAGAGGGACAGAGCTTTGACAGAGTTTTTTGGGGCTCTTTGTGTATTTGTTTGTGTGCACATGCATAGGTTTTAAAGATGAAAAAAAACTTGTATATATTTATATTTGGAAGGTAAAGAACCTATGAGTGGTGTGGAATTCCTACTCAATTTTTCTACCCTCTGGGCACATAGTAGATAAGATTTCACTTTCTCACACCCTTTGAAGTTAGAGCTGTGTGACTTGGTATTGCTAATGAAATGTAAGCAGATGTGACATTGTCACTTTGGAGTGGAAACTAGAGCCAGTGTACAATTTTCTACCTTTCCTTTTCCTGTTTCCGTGTTATAGAAAGCATGTGTCAAGATAAATCTCCCATTAGCCTGAGTCCCTGAAAGAATGCAGTGAAATGAACACAGCTTCCCAGGTATCCTGCATTGGGCATGTAACATGAGCTGAAAGTCAGGAACTTAGTTCATGCTGATTTCTCTTATTTTGCATTCTGCATTGCATCTCAGCTCTGCGTCTACCATTTCCTTTTTTTCTCTTCAGAATTATTTATTCTGTGCAATGTAGAACATGGCCTATATGACCACCCCATTCAAACATTTCGGGCCTTTGGACTCAAACCTGGACTTACACCATTGCCCCCTGTACCCCATCCTTTCCCTGACCTTTGGACTTAAACTGAATGACAACACTGGCTTTCCCAGGTCTCCAGATCACAGATAGCAGACTGTAGAACTCTCAGCCTTCATAATTATGTGAGCCTATTCCTATAGTAAATCTCTCCTCTCCTTTCTTCTCTTCTGTTGATCCTGTTTCTCTGGAGAGCCCTGATTAATACACTATTCATATGGTCTTTCTAGACTTACAATATTTAGGTGATTAAGATAATTTCATATTAAAACTTCATTTTACAGATAAGAAAATTGAGACCCATAGTGGAGTGAAATGAAAACCCAGGTTTCTTTCTCATCTCAGTCTTCTTTTCCCATGTCCTGACTTCCAGTTTCTTTATGATCCCTAGTCACATATCTAGCTTTGATTCATGACTTACATTTGGCCCAGGGTGGAATCCCTGACTTTCTCTGACTTACTCTTTTCCTTTGAACCTGGCCTTTACCTTACTTCACCTGCTCTGATTTTTAGCTATTTTCTTGCTCTGCCGTGCCCTGAGTTTAGTGTGACACTGGGCACTTGCCTGTATCCAAAAGCTGTTATTTTAGAGCACGCACATTCTAAGGCCTTAAAACAAAGAATCAGAAGGACTGCTGAGCGAGGTCAGAAGTGCCTTGCACTTGCCCAGGTTTGAGCAGGTGGAATAGCGACCAGTAAGGCTGCAAGGCTCAAGGGTGCACCAGGCCCTGAGGCTTCCTGTGGAGAGTTACAACTTAGAAAAAGCATTAGAGGCCCTGAGGCTAGCTCTCTGTTCTTAAAGTACTCCAGGGATGCTTTTAGTATTTTAGAAGAACGAGAGTTTTCTGGTAGGGAATGTTTGCCACTCACAGATGGAAAAAATTCTCTAAACCAAACCTTGAGAAAAATTCTGATGATTTATAAGCTTAATACTAGCTTCTGTCTATCAGCAAAATTTTGAAAGGCTAGATGAGACTTTACTAGTTTAGGGAATAGGTACAATGGCTATTTTTGGTTAAATAAAAAAAAAAGCTATACATTATTATTATTCATTGAAAAGTATTTGAAAAATAGTTGCGAGTCGTGTAAGACCGACATTTCAAAGAAAGAGGGACCAAGCAATTTGAATATTCAAAACTGACCTTATTTTATCCCTGGGTTGCCTTTAATATCCATTTTCCAAAATGCAAAGCAGCAACTTCCCTAAAAAGCATTCGTCTCTGTCAGATTCGTTTATCAGATTAGCTAGCAGAGAGCTAGTTTGGCCCGCTTCCTGCTGCTCAGGGCTGCCTGGAGGCAAAACTGAGACTGGGAGAAGACTAGATGGGCTTGATTAAAGGTAGAGTTTATTGAAGTTTCTTTGGTTGGGAAGGAGGAAAGGAGGCATTCTCTAAAAGAAAAAAGGCAGTGGGGCCTGAACTAACTTGACCCAGGGCCTGAACTAACTTGACCAGTTTGGGCGATTCAATTAAAATAAATATTCAAATGGATCAAACAGGTTTTAAATAATCAGGAAATATATGCAAAATAATTTAAAATTTGTGTTTGTTGTGGTTATCTGAAACAACTGATCTTGAAGCCTAATTCTATCAAAATAGCAAAATGTAATTCATAGAATTAGGAATGGAACTCATCTATCCGCATGTGTTCGTGTCCTTTGTCCTTCTGGCAGTTACCATTTCTTGTTTACATTGAGGTGGTCGGTCCTGGTGAGGAGGGAGGAAGTATCAACTTGCAATTGCAAAATGCATACTGCAATTCCAAAAAGCCATGCCCATTAAATTCTCTCCATCTTCTTTCCCTATTCAATAACTTTTTATCTTAATTTCATGGGTCAGATATTAGGATCAGCCAGAATTGCAGGTTCTGCCAAGAAGGAAATGGCTAAGAGAATATTTTTTACTACTTAATATTTATTGAATCTATCTATTTCTAATTACAATATTGTGTTTCATCTCCTACAAGATTGCTTTTGCATATGGAGTGAGATGACCTGTAACGTATGCTACCGTTACTATCAGTGCCTCCTTATAGTTATCATTTTTGGTTTAAAATCTTAGTCAACCACAATGTGCAGAAATCTGAAGCAAAATGAGCACCCCGTGACAATGTACATTTCTACTCGATTAAAAAAGGTCCTTATGAAATCCAGTATAATTCCTTCCTGTGCATACCTTCATTTGCTGCTAAACGGGCTGATACACACAAAAATACAATATAGAACATTTTGAACGGTGGGAGTGTGAACTTTTTTAGCGTGTACTTTTTTGTGTGTGTTTGTGCACATAATATATTCAAAACGACTACTCTATTCATTATTTTAATCAGATTTTTACTGATAGGAAGGAAGAGTGGGAAGGATAGTGCACGTACTGCGAACTCAGTATAGGTTTGCTGAGTTGAATCAGATGCTCTGTATGCCTAAGACAGAGTGTTGGAGTGATGGTGTGACAACAGAGACTAGGCATTCCTTGGAAGAAGTCCAGCTTCCCGTAGTCTCAGTTGTTCCATCTGTAAAATGTTTGGTCTGAATAGGTCAGTAGGTATGGGAATGGCAATAAGGTCATCCCTCAAGAGCTCCATCCATATATCCTCATACTTCTAATGGAAATACCGTAGAATGGAAATCGGAGCTCTTAAATCAACAAGCCATTATGGAAGGCTTAATGATGTGATATACAGGGAACAGCCAATTTAAAGATGACCTCTTTGGGTGTAATTTAACGATTACACTGTTACATATTATTTGATTGTGCTTTCATACTTGATAGCAGATTAAATATTTTTGAACTGGAGAATAGAACACTTACATGTTTGCACTTAACAGTAGTGCAAATTGCATCAAGTTACCCTAAGCATTGGATTTTCTTAAAAAAAAAAAAAAAATCCAGAGATGGTTTTGGCTAGATAATCTTACTTGACCAGCTCATCCTTAGAAAATCATAGTTTGACAATTATCTATAGACCAAGACTTGTTTATCAATTTTGTACAGTCTGGGATTATACTATAGTAGTCCTGACAGTATCATTGCCTTACATAAAGAATTTCTATCTTATTTATGGAGAATAAATAATAAACTGGCAAGTTCCTGCATCTGACCAATTAGTGAGTTTGGAAGTAGAATTTTTAGGACAATAAGAATTTCAAAGGTGGGGCATTTTAACAGGGCAGTGGCCCTTTGAAGAGTCATGCAGTTGCCCTTGCAATGAACACATCTACGTCGAGGAGGCAAGGACACACATCCCCAGTCTTTATACAAATGCGTTCTTTTTCTCTTTTTTTCTCTTTTCATTTAACATGACATTTCTGCCTTGATTCCTTCTGACCTGAATTTTGAACTCTTGCCCACAAAAAAAGACGTAAAGTCTTCAAAGCACAAAAAAAAATCCCACTGCTTTGAACTATTTTCATATTGCACCCAGTTTCAGACTTGATTTGCAGAAGGTTGTTCCTTTAAAATCCTTTTTGTCCTTTTTGAAATTAATACACTGCAACACCTGTTAATATGGCTGGACCATTCACGGTTCTAATTTGAATCATTTAGCTGTTTAAAAATTGATAGGGAGTAGCTTTCATCCCTTTGGTGGTATGCTAAGATTAAACACTGACTTTCTCAAGCCTTAGCAGGCAGTCTAAGTGAGGACACTGCAGAAGAGATGCTGAACAGACCTGAGAAGCTGCAAACATCTATGACACTCTGAAGGTAAAATTCAGCAGGCTCCTGCTGTTATAGTTTCTAAAAGTGAATACAGGATTTGGCATTGCTGAGACTTACCTCTACCCAAAGAACTCAAAGATTTGAGGGAGAGGAGAAGGCAGAGAGTTGGAACAGATGCCAAGGCAGCTGGAGGCAGACCCTGAAATACATAATTGTAATCAATTTAGTTACTAAACGTGGGGTGCTTCCATGCACCATGTTTTTAAAGAAGTAATAGACTTTTTATCGCTACTAAGCCTGAAATAAACAAGTGATTTGATCATTTTGTCTAGATTAATTGGTAATGAATCAATTAGCAACCATTAAATTCAGTCAATAGCCTAGTTACTAATTGGTTTACAAATCTACCACTCCAGTAAAATGGGTCAAATGTCTACATAAAGGCTTGGAAACTCAGTGTCCTAGGGAAAAGAGTATTTAAACACATATTTGTCATATGCTTAAGTCAAGTGTATGAAATCTTTTATATCATGATCCATATTGGGACAAATGGATTGAGTAACTGAAGGCCAGTTTTTATAGAAAAAAGCTACCTGAAAAGGAAGAATTGTTATGTCTAGCCAAAAGGAAATGCCATGTTCCTACAATTCTCAAGGCTGTAATAGTATGAAGTTCGAATTTAATCTCTCTTTTTTTTTTTCCCCCAAATACAGTGTACCAAGTCTTGTAGTTTACTTCTGGATATGTGAAGAGTGGTCTGTGTAACAGCCCATGTTTGGTACCTAATGCAGTGCCACAGACTGCCTGGCGGCCACGACCACATGTCTAAATATAGGTTGGAAATTTGGCTGGGAAATTCCTCTGCAGCCCAGGAATGAGACATGAGGTCTAGAGCATAAGCACAGCAGCTTATTCGTCTTTTCTGCAGCCTTTAGGCTATGATTGTTAAGTAGCCAGCACAAAGAGGCTATCTTCTCCCCTTGTTTAATTTAACAAATACTGAAACATTCAGTATAAAAACAAAAGCCCAGGTGCTTTTGGTTACGCCAGCAAACATATTTTAAAAGTGGACTATTAAAAGCTTCCAATTAAATTCAAATCAACTTTAAAGAATGCTACAGGAACAAACAAATCTTGCTATTTCAGTGGCTTAACATTTAAAAATGTATTCCTTGTTCAAGCAAAATATTCTACTTGCTCAGTGATTCTCACATTTACCTCCCTTCCAAGTGGTGATTCAGGGCTCCCGATTGCTTCTGTCTTGTAGCCTCTCGACTTTTCCACACAGGAGTCCTAGGTTGCTGCACCTGAAAAAGAGAATTTAGAGGGTTCTTTGTAGACTTTTCACTGTTTCAGCTCTCAGGTGATAGATATCATGTCTCAGACATATCATGTCTGAACTAATCACTTGGCCCACCTAACTGCAAGGTCTTCGAGAAGGAGGATATGTCTTAGGTCTCAGATACTGAGCAAATCCAGCTATCAGTGTTTCAACCCTGCCTACAATGTGCTGCTTGTTTTACTAGGTGGTGAGGGTAACAAAGATGAATGTGATAGAGTTTTTCCATATAAGAAACTTATGATCCATTGGCCCAGGATCAGTCATTCAAAAATGTGAATATTACGGTGTAAATAGTGACCTTCAGAATTCAAAACTTAATGCCAAATTCGACATTTATTGAGAGTTTACCTAAATTGTACATTAGCTACCTGTACAACTTTGGCTTCCTGTAATTAAGTAGTATTGGAAATGTAAAATTTAAATAACCCTATTTGTTAGTATGAACTGCCTCTAATTATAAGGAAGAAGTAAGTCAACATATAGAAGAATCGTACAGGATTTGAGACCAAAATTCAGAACTATTCCTAAGGGAGGATGGGCAGATAGGGATCCCCAAGAAGAAATGAGAACTCCTTAAAATTAGAGAACTTTCACCAACTGGAAAGAGGCCAATTATCATCTCACTTTGTCAGCTGAATACATTATAAAAAGGAGAGACTTTTGCCCCTTTTGAGTCATGTGGTGTTCAGAATTCCAAGTCCCTCAGGAACTGTTTTCTTTCTTGCCATTTTTAGAGTTGTTTTTTTTCTAGAATGTAAAAGCAAAATATGCTCATTGAAGAACATTTAGGAAGTACAAGGAAGGTTTTAAAAAAGGAAATCACTCTTAATGCCCTTATTCAGATACAACTTCCATTAATATCTTGGTATACTTTATTTTGAACGTTCTATATGTATTTGATTTTACGTCATTGAAACCAAGTCTTACAAGCAATTTTATATTTACTTTGTTTATATAGATATCACTTCATACTTAAGTTTCATAAGCGTAGTTTTAGAAATGCGGGAAAACAGTTTATGAAAATTCCAAATGTTACTTTACTCTTCCCTAATATTAGTCACATAGGTTAGTTCTAAGCTTAAGCTATTTAAATAACACTGTGATGAAATTAGCAATTAGCAGAAAAGGCATTGAAAGGATGCAATAGCCTTCCTCAAGTAGACTTCAATCCTTTTTGTTGATACAAGTGTTTCATAGAACATCCTCCAAAAGATAAAAGTTACTCTTGTATTAGCTTGAAGGGACTGTGAGGAAATGAGATAATACATTCACCTTCTACACGTTACAAAGCTTCTTAAAAGAGTAGATTTTGATCTAATGTGGAAAAACATGTCAAGGATGAAAGCACACCCTTGTGTGAAAAACATGTGAAGAGCAAGTGTATTAGTTATCCTTGGCCATAATATGGCTAAATGACAACCAACTGAAAAATTACAGCAGCATAAAAAATAGACATTTATCTAGCTTATTCATCTGCAGATTGGCCAGACTCATCTACCCTAGGACAGGCTTCCCCAGGCAGCTCTGCCTCAGGTTGCAGGAGGTGAGAGGCTCTGCTTCTCACTTCAGGTCTGGCAGTTGGCTGAGGCGACTCTGCGCAAAGTGTCATGCATCCTTCTCAGACCAGCAAGAAATCGAGACATGAACTTCTCATATCCATGGCAGAACCATTTCAGTCTCTTAAGTACTTGTCAAGCCCTTTGTTATGTCTTGTCTGCTGACGTTTCATTGGTCAAAGTAAAACACATAGCTAAGCCTGAAGTCAAGAGAGAGAGAAGTAAACTCAGGCTGTGGAGGTGTTGGAGAGAAAGAGTGCATATCTCCTAAGAATCGACCATAGCAGACAGAAAAATCACAGAGTGTCCTATGATGCTTCATCTTTATTAAGGAATCTCTACCTTGTAGAAATAGGTAAAGAACCTCTTGAGGTCTGGGATGGTTAATTTTACAAGTCAACTTGACTGAGTTAAGGGACACCCAGATAATTGGCAAAACAATATTTCTGGTGTGTCTGTGAGGGTATTTCTGGAAGAGATTACCGTTAGAATCATTAGACTGAGTAGAGAAGATCTGCCCTTACCAATGTGCATAAACATCATCCTATCCATTGAGGGCCTGTATAGAACATAAAGGAAGAGGAAGGGTGATTTTCTTTCTCTTTCCTTGAGATGGAACATTCATCTTCTCCTGCCCTTGGATATTGGAGCTCCTGGCTTCTGGGCCTTTGAACTGGACTTATACCAGTGTCCAACTCCCCCATTCCCTGGTTTGTGGGCTTTTGGCTTCTGAGTGGGCTCAATACCATCAGCTCTGCTGGTTCTCAGGCCTTCAGACTTAGACTGAACTACACCACCAGCTTTTCTGGTTCTTCGGCTTGCAGACAGCATATCATGGGACTTCTAGGCTTCTGTAATTGTGTGAGCCAATTCCTATATTAATCTCCTCCTCCTTCTCTCGGTTTCTCGGGGAACCCTAATACAAAGTCTTCTTGTTTTTTTCTTTTTCATACATGAACCTAATTATGAACAGCATGGTTCTGTGGACAGCCTGGACAACTTGTGAGCAAATGGATTGAGCTTTGGGGCCCTGACTTGAACACTAACTCCCTTAAACTAACAACATTCTCATAGATACAACCTCCTCATTCTCTCTTTTTTTTTTTTTTTTTTTTTTTTTTTGAGATGGAATCTCGCTCCGTCGCCCAGGCTGGACTGCAGTGGCACGATCTTGGCTCACTGCAAGCTCCACCTCCTGGGTTCACACCATTCTTCTGCCTCAGCCTCCCGAGTAGCTGGGACTACAGGTACCCACCACCACACCCAGCTTATTTTTTGTATTTTTAGTAGAGACAGGGTTTCACCATGTTAGCTAGGATGGTCTCGATCTTCTGACCTTGCGACCGCCCTCTTCGGCCTCCCAAAGTGCTGGGATTACAGGTGTGAGCCACCGCACCTGGCCTCATTCTCTGTTCTTTAAGGAAATAGCCTTCATAGAAGAATCTGCTTCATTTGACAACCCAGTGTCAGACGACACTCACCTTATTTTTTCTCTACGGCAAGGATTCTCAATCTGGCTGTGCATTAGAGTCAGCCAGGGAGCTTTTTAAAACTACCTGATGCCTGAGTTCTGTGCAAACCAATTAACTCATAATCTGTGGGAGCTGAGGCTCTGGCATAGATATATTTTAGGTGCCCAGTGATACCACTGTATATTCAGCGTTGAGAACCACTGCTCTGGCACAGCCATTTTTTTTTCTCCTCTTTCAATCTTCTCCTCCAAGACCCCAAATCTGATTCATAGTCATATTTAATTCCACCCTTATCTGTCATAGAATACTAAAAACCTGCACAACCAACTGAACTTTTATCAAAATTTCTCCGAAGGGCCAACTTAGCCAACCTATACATTCTTCTACATTAAGGAATTAATTACCTGTGCTGTACCTTATGCAGTATAGACTCAGTCTTGGCTGTACTTTGGAATTACTTGGGGGGCTTAAAACCAAACCCCAGACCCCAAGAGAATACTTGCCTAGACCAAACCCCTGAGATTTTGGTTCAGCTATTATGGGGTACAGCCTTAGCCAGTGCTATTGTTTTTAAAGCTTACCCTTGGATAATTATAATATGTAGTCAGTTTTGAGAACCACTGAGCCCCAGTAGGGCTAGGAAATCAGCAGCCATGAAAACATAACCTAAGGTACAACCAGTGAGTGACTGTATCTTCCCTGATCCTGAGGATTCTTTGAATAGTGAGAAGTATTTCTTTGGATGTGGCAGAATGGAAAATTGAATACAAGTAATGACAGTGATAACAAGTAGCTTGCTTAGCTGTGCCAAAGGCTGTGCATGTGGAAGTGATGGGAAATGAGACTTGTCAGGGACAGATATGGACACAAGGGATCATGTAGTAAAATCTCAAATACAAACCCAACAGCTAGAAACATAACTTACTTGACAGCGAGAAGCTCTCATAAGTCCCCAAGCAGTACAAAGCTCAGACATCAAGTGTTTCTTAAATTGTTTTCTGCTTTGAAATCACAGCGCTTAATTGTATTTTGCCTATTTGTGTGGGTGAACGTTTCCATTCTTGCATATATATATATATATGTTGTATGTTTGATATATTGAATAAGCATGCCACTTGAAATAGAATCATTAATTTTCCTTTCTCCTGTCCCTTTAAAAATGTTCGTTGGAACTAGTTCTCTTGCCTCTGGACAAAAATCTGGGTGGTCTATAACTACTCTAGCAAGTTCCCCCTACTTGGGATATCAAAAACTGGCTTTTCCCTCTGGCCATGGCAGCTGTTTAAGGCTGACTCTTCTTCTCATGGGTCATTCAAGTGTTCTTTGGAGGAAAACCTCGCTCATACCTCCAAATTTTGAGGGATCTCTAACCTGTAGCTCCATCGATAATAGAAAATATTTATCTATTCTGTCTGGCAACTTAGTCCTTCCATAGCCACTAGAAATAAGGTATGGCCCACAGCTTTCCACTTCTTGAGTCTGTTCTTCATTGGGATAGGTCTAATAGCACTCACTTTCTCCTGCCTAACCCACATCTGCTCCATGGGAAATGCTTATACATCTTTTGTGCCAGAGTTGCCAATAAACTCTGGGGGTACAGTCTGAACCCAACTCAGACATCATTCTTTTGAGTTGTCAGTAGTGGCTAGTCAGTTTGTCTCTGGACCATTAAATTTGCGGGAGGTAGTTTAGATACCAGGCTCCAAGGTCTCGTAACTAGGAGGGACAAGCTCTTGGAGTGTTCTTTTGAATCCTGTTTTACCAGTATGAGGCAAGGGCTGGCATTTCCCTACTCTGACTTGGAATTGGGAGTTAGACTCATTGCACAGTAAAGAGTTTCCCCAAAAATGCCTCTCCAGAGCTGATGAATTTTTTTAAATGTATTAATTACCATTAATTATATAAGTCATTGATGCGACTTAACCTGAACAGTTTTACTTATAGTTACCCAGGCGAGGAGTGGCTAGATTGCGAACTATACCTATGTTTTTAATGGGACTCATATTTAAAATTACCAATTGTTTTCCCTGTCCTTGGCATGTTAATGCATCCTCATACTTATGGCCCATTACTCCCTTTGGCAGTCTTATGGTCCTCTTATTTCACCTCTGATTCTGCTTCTCTAGTAAATGACTGCCTGCTTCTGCCACCCAGAGGACCCCAAAGCAAATTTCAGGTATGCTACATAGCCTAAACTTAAAACCACGTTGCTCAAAACATAGTCTCCAAATTTGATAAAAATCTGTCAGGCTGATTTTGTTTGATGCAGTAACAGAGACATATAAAAACATATATAAACATTTTTATTTAGCTATACATAGATGCAGTTAAAAAGAAATACTGGGCAGTAAATTCAACTGGCTAAGGAAAAGAGTATTTTGATTGTGTTGTTAGAATAGATGGGAATTTGAGTGGCATTGTTTCTCAGGCCTGCTGGAGGCTGGGGGACAGTAAAGTTTCTCCAATATCATTTAAGTCTTTGCGCCCTTGCTATTTGTCTTGCCAGGGCTATCATAGGTCTTGATGGATTTGGTATGTGCAGTCATGCTTGGCTGATGGTTTCACCTCTCTGATTGTCCCACTAGGAATTCCATTATGGGGCCATCCATTGAACTCTGCTGTTGGCTAGAGCCTGTTGCATTGCCTTGTTCCCTGTAGCTTTAGTCTGGTAAACAGTTCTCCCTGTTTGTTTACTCCACAGATGTGAGTTAGAATGAAACACTTAATTTTGACCTTCTCAAATTTCTAAATATAATTTCATCTTATTATACATCTTTGCTAAACTAGAGATATTGTTGGACACATCTAATCCTTTCAGAAGAGAGAAATAAGTTCTTTGACTTCTTTGGAAGGTATACATTCATCTTCATTTTTGCTCTTGTAGCTATCATTTATCTGAAAATAAATGATAAATGAGCTCACTCTGCATTTTGCTGGAGAACTTAGCTCCTCCCAACACAAATGCCTGGGAGTTTGAATTTTCATTTATTTATTTTATTTATTTTTTATTTTTGAAATACTTAATTGCCAGCAGATTTAGGAGCTCACCAAGAGGTCCCAGAGTTTGTTATGCATAAGTAACAGCTTATAAACAAGATGTGATTTCTAAAATTACGATGGTTATCTAGTGATTTTGAGGGCTGTCTTACATTTAGTGACTGTGTTGGGGAGAGCAGAGGGGAGTTAGCTTAACATTTACCTTTTGTAAACACCTTTTGTCACTCCTCCATCATTTGGACTCTTTAGGGGGACCTCTTGCTCTTGGTGGCAAATATTTATTCTTTACGAAGAGGTTATCAGGGAATGGGGGATGCTCAATCCTTACTGAAGTCCTGGCCCCTGAATATTTTCTGATAACAAATGGTTTGAGGTTTTTGTACTTAATGCAGAGAAGTGTTGCTTAATTCTAAAATTTTAAAATTGTGTTCTTAAAGAAAAAGGTACAAACCATATGATTGTTTAGTATATCGCAAGCAAGATATTTCTTTTTTTTTTTCTTTTTTTTGAGACAGAGTCTTGCTCTGTTGCCAGGCTGAAGTACAGTGGCACGATCTCAGCTCATTGCAACCTCCACCTCCCGGGTTCAGGCAATTCTCTTGCCTCAGCCTCCTGAGTAGCTGGAACTACAGGCACCTGCCACCATGCCCAGCTAATTTTTGTATTTTTAGTAGAGATGGGGTTTCACCATGTTGGCCAGGATGGTCTCAATCTCTTGACGTCATGATCCACCTACCTTGGCCTGTGCTGGCATTACAGGCATGAGCCACCATGCCCGGCCAAGATAATTCTTTAATATCTTTATTTTCAAAAGTCCTATAACATTGACATTCAAATCTATGTTATATTTGTAACATTTATCTATGTTTAATGTAAATAATTTACATTTAAAATTAAATATTTTTTCTCATAGTCAATATTTGAGTAAAATTAATAAGTAATTATTCTGACTCTAGGTAGAAATTAAAAGTAGTCTGGTTTCTTGATTCCTCCCATTTTACTCTTGCCTGGGTAATTAGACACTTCTTGGCTTTCCTTTCAGTGCATATTCTATATGATGCAGGGTGTTGTCTCTCTTCTCCACTGCAGTAAGCTTCAAGCTGTCCTTGCCCATGCTATGACTCTATATATCCCTCAAGTTAGCCCTCTTTAAATTAGGGGCTGCCTAATTTATTGCACACATAACTGCTGCCCCTGGCCAAGGTAAAATTCTGCGGTAAATGACAATACCCTGCACGGTCATCCTTTGTTTTATTTTTTTTAATACAACCTCCTTCTTCCCTCTCTTCCAGTGCATTTTAAGTTCACTTCAAAGGCTATTTGTTATAAATCCCTTTCAATAATTTTATCTTATTTCCCCATCTAATTCTTCTAGAAATACATTGTTTATTTCTTAAAGATCTGCATATTTTTCTCAGAGTGTTCAAATCACAGCAAATGCATCCCTGGATTCTATTCTGAGTGAACTATTAATGCTCCTAAAATAGCTACGCATGTGTGGATGTTGGGGAAGAACCATGAAGGACTGCTTAGCAAAAGGAGAATTGATATACCATCTGTGGAATCCCCAGTTATCAGAAGTATTAATGACAGTAATATTTTGACTGCTATCCCATTTTTTTTGTGTTTATTATGCTAGCTTGGAATCTCTTAAAAAAAGCAAAGATGGGCCAGGCACAGTGGCTCACACCTGTTATCCCAGCACTTTGGGAGGCCGAAGCAGGCAGATCATGAGGTCAGGAGTTCGAGACCAGCCTAATTAACATGGTGAAGCCCCGTCTCTACTAAAAATACAAAAATTAGCCAGGCGTGGTGGCGTGCTCCTGTCATCCCAGCTACTTGGGAGGCTGAGGTGGGAGAATCACTTGAACCTGAGAAGTGGAGGTTGCAGTGAGCCAGGAGCATACCATTGTACTCCAGCCTTGTTGACAAAGTGAGACTCTGTCTCAAGAAAACAAGAAACAAAAAAAAAGACAAAAGAAAAAGCAAAGATGATGCCAAGATGCCAATAGGAACAGAGCCATCTTTTCTTCCTGGATGTTCTACTTCCTCTCTTTTATTCTTCCTATTTCTGGACTATGCATACCTTCTAAGAGTTCTCTGTTAAAAATTAACAGTAACACATTAGTATTTGTGAAGGTGGTATGCAAAAGAAAATTTAATTGCACCATTTATACTTGGAAACTGAGAACAGAAATGGGTTAAATTGTTCTGGATGAGAAACTAGGGTTTGAACTTACTGCCATTGACTCATGGCTATTTTTCTCTCCCTCCCTTGCAATAGCACTTCAAAATAGACCATAGCATAGATTTCCAGACATAAATAGAATCCTTAAATTAGAGCTGTGACCTGCCTTTAATAATTAACCAATAATGAGGTACTAACTAGAAATTCACCTAATTACCTAACAGAGGTAAAATTTCTACTAAGCTGCTTTGATTTGAATGGACAAATTTAGATTCTAATCAAATCCATTTAGTTGAAATTGTGCCATAGCTGTAGATTATCCTGAAGCAATACATACGTAAGTAACTGTGTATCTCAGAATGCTGGTTAGTACTTGTAACTTGCAATTCAGAAATTTCTAGTCAGATTTTACAGAATGTAGTTGGAGTTATTATAATAGTTTTTGGTTCTCAGTGTTAAGCTGTAGTTTTCTTGCATTCATATATTCAATCAATACATACTGATGGCCTAATAAGTGCCAGATACTGTTCTGGGTGATGTGAGAATTGCTCCCTGAGTGACAATGTTTACAATTTACCAAAACAACCATCACTGCAAGTGGATCTAGAAGCAAAGACAAATAAGGATAGTATGAAGACATATATTCAATATCTCTTGACTGCAAATTACAATCACCCCTCTCCATTGGTTGTTTAAACGTCGAATGATAGAATGTTTGGGCTGCGTGAAATCTATTCCATTCTTCTCCAGGTAGGGTAGAGAAAACTGAGTCTGAGCAGATTAAGTGATATGCTCAGGATCACAAAGCAAATTATTAGCAGCTGGGTTCAACTCAAGATTGCCGAGTATTAGGCCAATGTTTGTTACAAGAGAATGCTAGCAATGACAGGTGCGTCTAAGCAAGACTGAAGAAGCCCCTTAGGCTTTGTGAAGTCTCTGATGACCCTTGATGGGAGATGCAAAATATGTATTTTCAGTTATGGTCAGGGTCCTCACATTCAGGTTGCATGGTATAGTCATTGGTGCTGATTAATGTATTAAATATAATCAAATAAATAAATGTTTTTATACAGAAAAGAAGCAGCTGGCATTTTTGGGGTTTACTCCACATTAGGTGAAGTTGATTTCTCCCTGCATAACCGCTGTGCTAATCTCATTACTATTGAACAGAGGGTTCACGGACATCATAGAAACTTAGAGTTAGATGGAACATTACAGACTATAACACATTCTTTTCATTTAACAATTGGGATAACAGAGATTGAGTAAAGAAAGTGACTTGCCTAATGATGTGCTAATAGCTAGAGACAGAGCAAAGCATCTTGATTCTTAATTCAACGTTCTTCTGCCTCCCTATCTCATGTTCTGACATAGTTTGGTAGAATATCAGAGCCTTGTTTCACAGGTGGTAGTCAAAGCATTTACCCTTCTTTGGAGAACAAACTCTCTGCTAGCATTATAAGATGATTCTGGGTCTGTTCGCATCTACTCTTGAATTTCTGCCATCTTTTCTTCCAATGTGCTGAGGTATAATCATCTCTTGTTTCACAGAACATGACCACATTTCAGGAAAGGTTGTTCTGGATGGACCTTGGCTTTATTCCTGTAAGAATAAAAAAGTCATGTACATCACGGTGACTATAGTTAATCATACCTTATTGTATTCTTGAAATTTGCTAAGAGAGTAGAGTTGAGGTATGACAGTGAAACACAAAGCACAAGGTAACTATGTGAGGTGATGGATGTGTTTATTAAATTGTGGTGATCACTTCACTATATATATACACACACACACACACACACACACACACACATTTCAAATGATCACATTGTATACCTTTAATAGATATAATTTTTGTCAGTTATGCCTCAATAAATCTGGGAAGAGAACCAGTAAACCAGTGCCAGAAAATACATGTTTGATAAATAATACAAAAAAGAAAAGGAAAGGTGATCATTGGAGTAGAGGTGAAAATTTTCTATACCAAAAAAGAAGTTATTTAAGAAAAATCCCTACTGCCTTTATGGTTGCTTCTGTCTCTGGATATAGTTCATTTTCTCAAGCATCTTATTTTACAGTGATATGAGAGATGTATGTATATGTATCTGGAAAGCTATACAGATGTTTAAGCAGAAGAAGCATGAAAATTATGTTGATTCCCAACACCTCAAATAATCACGCTTTAAAAAACTAAATTGTGGCTGAATAATAACCACAACTTTCACTGTCTACGATGGAAGTCCATTAGAAATCTGAGGCACAAGGTCGGTGGACCGTTGCCAGCAAGCAGCAATGCTTACATGTTAGTGGTGATTTGAAAGCCTTCAAAAGTTCAATCTGGAACGAGAGGTTTGCATAAAGCCCTTTCTATATAAGCTGATGAACGTTCAGAGATTGGCTACTGCTGTTTGCTGGGGATGATCACAACAGAATTGCTCATGGTCTCCACACCTTCACTCAGTTGCTCTCACATTCTTTTTTCCCAGACCACATTCCCCAAATTGGCCGTGTTCTGGTTATGCAGAAGTCATTATACAACTTCACAGAAAAAGGGATACATTCCTATTGGTCTATATGAGCTAATAAATCTCTGATCTCAATCGGGGAAAAGTATAATAACCTCATTGAATTTTCTTATTTTCTAAGCTCCTTCTCTATATTCACAAATATGCTATTTATATAATTTCATTGCATGACCTGCCATATCATATAATGTGTGCTTGTATTCTGACCTTCACACTTTTTCTTGTACCTGTTGTACTAAGATCTAACTTCTTCCCTCTGACTGCTTCCCTGGTCTCGTTCAGAATTTACCTACTTTTCCACATTTGGCATCTTTATTCTCATCGTGAGAAAAACTTCAGAGTCACTAATGATATGCCTAGAAAATCTCTCTCTCTTTTTTTGTGTGTTTTATGTGTTTGCTGATAAAAACAATTGCACAGAGTAGCAGGAAGATTTCTGTGGTCCTACTACTCTCACTACCTTATAGTTGTGAAGAGTTCCAGATTTCCATATTTCACTGGATTTTCATAACACTCTGAGTTAACAAACAGTTTCAATTATATTGTTTAGGTAGAAAATTAAGTCTCAAAAGATAAAGTGACAGTAAATGTCGTGAAGCCAGTTGGTAATGAAAGCAAGACTGCAGAAGGGATCTCATTTTTGTTTTAGGACATTTTCCTGAATAATCCCAGTTTTTCATATTTTCTTATCTGTAAATTCAAAGTTTGTTTCCACATAAGTAGCAGAGTTCTAAGCCTACGAACCAAGTCAATACATGATATAAGCCTGATCTACCTGACCTGTGAATGTTGCTGCTGGTAAAGCTGATAGTGATTGCCATTGAAAAGGTAGAAGATTCAGTGAAGCCCAAAAAGTCTCTATGCAATATAAGTGTAATCTATTCATAACTTCAGGTTATAGAGGGAAGGAAAAGGAATGCAATGAACACTTGTTGTCTATTGGGTACGAATGCGCTTTACTTGAGAGTGCAGCAATACTGTGACAGTATTGAGTATTTTCTGCATTTTCAAAATGAGGAATGTGATGATTTGAGAGGTTAAAGAACCAAGATTATGCAGCCAGAGAGTAGCACGTTTGTGTCAATGCGTTGCTGTGGACCATACACTTCTTCCTTGAGTAAAACTTGACTTCTCTGTCAGAGCAAATGCATTCACTCTCTCACTAAAAAGAACTAGACATTCTCCTACACTGCAGCAGTTGAGGTATGACAGTGAAAGACATGACTGTCACTGTCTACGATGGAAGTCCATTGGAAATCTGAGGCACAAGGTCGGTGGACCAACAGTAGAGAGCTGTTGAGGTAGTGAGTTAACAAAAGAAACAGGTCAGGATTGGAATTTTAATTCAATAAATTATACTATATTATTTTCATGGTCAGACCCAAAGTTCCATGTTTCTGATCTTCTTTATTCTTTTCCTAAGAAAACTAATCTTTCTTCCACTTAAACTGGTGTTTTCTTTCAGTCATGCAGTCTTCAACTGTGTATTTATGCAGTGTCATACTCATAAATTTGCATATTCTAGTACCCAAAGGAGACCTGGGAATTTCAAGTTTAATGTAAAATAAATCTTGGAATAGAGACTATCTAGTACTTATGCTTCCAGACATTCTCTGGAGACGTCTAATTAAAAGATAAATAAATAAAAACTTTTCCAAAGCTACCAAACACTTCTAAGAAGTAAAATCCTATTGACAAATACTTTGGCTGAATGCCATTAACTGAAACTTCTGCTAACAAATTTCATTGAGGCTTTATTGGGGAAAAAAGCAATTCCATTAAAACAACAACAACTGAATCAATTCCAGGTCGATGCTAAAGACTGTGCTTCAGAGAGATGGTTTGGATCATTTAATTTGTTTTAATGGAAATGTGTGCATAATAAAATTTCCTCACATTCAGCCTCTTTTCTTGGCAGCAAAACATCTCTATGGATACACTTGTCAACATAACAACTAACACAGTTTCATCCAAGAGGTAGCATTTGCAATTACTGATGTGATCTGGAAAGATCTACTATGGGTGGTTCGTCAAACAATGTCCTAATAGTAGATGCTTTTCCGGAGATGCTGGTGGAACACTGTCACCAAATGTTGGTTTATTCAGTCCTCTAATGAACATTTATTGAGTTTCTGGGTGAACTGATTTAAAGAAAGGAATTCATCTAAACTAGTTTTGCAATTACAAAGCTCTGTCTATCTTAAGAGATAATAATCCATTTCCTGATTTTTTTTTTCTTGTTACCTAAGGCTGTGCTTAAGATAGTATTCTGTTTGGGGTTGGGTTAAAGGATAGTTGGAGAAAGGATGGTACTAACATTTCAAAAATCTTTCTGGTAATTAAATTGAATTCACAGACTCCAATGATTAAATGAAAATCTGTTGGTGTACATTAAGTGTACCCTGAGATACCTGTCAATTGCTTCTCTAGTTTATTTAAAAAATGGAACAAGCAGGCTTAAGTACTAAAATTTGAGGAATTTTTTACAAGGTGAGTTGTGGCATCCTCTCTTACACACAGTATATGATTATTTTCTCTAACATTACTTCTGGATTGAACCACATTGGATTTTTTTTTTTTTTTTGTTCTGTTTTGAGACAGAGTCTCACTCTGTCGCCCAGGTTGGAGTGCAGTGGCACAATCTCGACTCACTGCAACCTCCGCCTCCCGGGTTCAAGTGGTTCTCTGCCTCAACCTCCCGAGTAGCTGGGATTACAGGCGCCGCCACCATGCCCAGCTATGGCAAAAATACAAATATTTTTGCATTTTTAGTAGAGATGGGGTTTCACCATCTTGGCCAGGCTGGTCTTGAACTCCTGACCTCATTATCCACCCGCCTCGGCCTCCCAAAGTGCTGGGATTACAGGCGTGAGCCACTGTGCCTGGCCCACATTGGATATTTCTAATGGTCTTCAAAATGCTTGAACTTGTAGGAATATATCAATAAAAGACCCAGAAATTGAAGGAGCAGCTTTAGGATAAATTCTGGCTATAACACAGAGGCTGAGGGGTGCATTTTGTAAATGGCATAAGGAGACAGAGGAAACCAGCGCTTCTGTATCTGTATGTTGGGCTCAGGCATGAAGTGTTACACTCATGGTCTGCTTACAGGTTTAAAAATTCATTATAGTTGGGTGTGGTGGCTCACACCTGTAATCCTAGCACATTGGGAGGCCAATGTGGGCGGATCACCCAAGGTCAGGAGTTCAAGACCAGCCTGGTCAACATGGTGAAACCCCATCTCTACTAAAATACAAAAAAAAATTTAGCCGGGCATGTGGTGGGTGCCTGTAATTCCGCTACTTAGAAGGCTGAGACAGGAGAATCACTTGAACTGGGGAGATGGTGGTTGCAGTGAGCCAGATCACGCCACTGTACTCCAGCCTGGGCAACTGAGTGAGACTCCATCTCAAAAAAAAAAAAAAAAAAAAAAAATCATTATAAAGGTACCAAAGGAAAGTCCTTGAGAGACGATATCAGGCTGATCACTCACCTGGCATGGAGTGCTCTCCATCATCTGCATGGCAGGGAAGTGTGAGAGCTGCCTCTATTCAGCATCTGTCCCAAGATGCCTCAGCATGCTCTACTATCTCAATGTATGTATTAATGGGAGAAAGCAAAAACTGGAAGGAGATTATGCTTTTCAGTTATAAAGACACGTTCTACAATTTTCTCAGGTCCTTTGAATCTTCCCCAGGATGTTCTGGAATCTCATTAAGAGACTTTCCTATCATCTCCAATTCCATCCCATGCCAACAACTGTCAGTTAATAAACATGGGCCTCTATAGCAGAGTTTCTCAGACTTTAATATGCATAAAAATAGGTATACAGATACCCTCAATTCTTGATAAAATGCAGATTTGATTCAATAGGTTTGGGGTGGAGCTGGAAGCTCTGTATTTTGAACGAGAACCTGGGATATGCAGATGCTTCTGGTCCATGGACCACCCTTTGAGTAGCATAGCTCTGGATCTGCTTTCAAGGGAATAAAATTGAATTAACATTTGTGAGTCACAACTCAAAAAAACTATAGGCTACATACAAGGCAATGTACAGGTAATGTTTCATATCTTTTTCTCAAGTACGTGCAAGGTTCATATTATGTCTGTTTAACAGATGAGAAAACTGGGGCTTGGAAATGTTAGCTTACCCCTAAATCATAGCAAAGCTAACACTAGATCCTAGTTTTTCTGACCTGAAATCTCAATATCCTTTTGCCAGACTAGTGTTTCCCAGTGTTGATACTTCTCAGAGTATGCTGACCTTCCAGGGTTTTCTAGTTTGTCAAAGAACATTCCAGGGAATAAGTACACTGGCTTTCCACCCAAACGCCACTCATATAATTGCAGTGTTTTTTTTTTTTTTTCCTTCCGAAAGCTATAAATGCAGAGGAACAATAAGAATAGAATAAAAAAATCTTTGGCATGCAAAAGAGCAGATAGGCATGTGGTACCTGTACTAAGAAGCCCGGAGAGTGCTGAGCTGAGGTAGGTGGTGGGAGGAATGGGAAGTCAGCTGACAGCACATTAGTGATCCTCTGCCTCAAAGGCCATCTTGAGAGTTTGCATCATCCACCAGTAGAATAAAGTTCTAGAACTTTTAGAGTAGCTCAGGATAGAGCTTAACCTTAAGCTCTACATATAGAGGACAATAGTGAAGCCCTGAGAAGGAAAAGGAAGAAATAATGAAATGGACAAAGAAAACAAGGAAGATCAACATCATTGCCACCAATGCTTATTGTAAATGTGCTAAAAATAAAGGCACAAGAGAATCCCTGCCTTTAAGAGACATTGGCATAAAACAATGTCTGCTGGAACTGAGTAAAAGTAACTTTTTTGTTTATTAAAAAGCAGAAGAGGGGTCTTGTTGAACAGGTGGCACTCTAACTGGGCTGGGGAAAAATGTTGAACGTATATGGAGGAGAAAGAGCTCTTTCTAATCTGTGTGGATCTGGAGAAGAAAAGAAACTATAATACTAAATTCTTCTTAGTACTATAATAGAAATAAGCATCCTAAAGTACTAAAACTTGAGGATTTCTTACAAGGTGAGTTGTGGGATCCCCTTTTATACAGTGTGTGGCTATTTTCTCTAACCTGTTTAAAACTAACCATAAAACTAACCTGTTTATAGTATGTAATTCAGTAGTTTTTAGTATGCAGGTATAGTGTGCAACCATCACCACTATCTAATTCCAGAATATTTTCATCACCCCCCACGGAAATAAAAGACACATGCCTGGCTGGGTGCAGTGGCTCATGCCTGTAATCTTAGCACTTTGGGAGGCCGAGGCAGGCAGATCACGAGGTCAGGAGATCAAGACCATCCTGGCTAACGTGGTGAAAACCCGTCTCTACTAAATATAAAAAAAAATTAGCCAGGCATGGTTGCAGGCGCCTGTAGTCCCAGCTACTTGGGAGGCTGAGGCAGGAGAATGGCATCAACCCAGGAGGTGGAGTTGCAGTGAGCCTAGATTATGCCACTGCACTCCAGCCTGGGCGATAGAACGAGACTCCTGTCTCAAAAACAAAACAAAACAAAACAAAGCAAACCATGCCCATTAGGTGTTACTTTCCATTGTATTTCATTCTCTTTTATGGCAAATAATATTCCATCGTATAGCCATGCCACATCTTATTTATCAGTTTATAGACTTTTGGATTGTTTCCACATTCCTTCTATTATGAATAATGCTTCCATGAATATTTGTGTACAAATTTTTGTGTGAACATAGGTTTTCAATTCTTGTGGGTGTACACCTAGGAGGAGCCTATGGTAACTCTATATTTGACATTTTGAGAAACTGTCAAACTGTTTTCCAAAGTGACTGCTCCATTTTACAGTCCTACTAACAATTGTATGAGGGTTTTAATTTCTCCACATCCTCACTGACATTTATTATTGTCTGTCTTTTTCATTTTAGTCATCCTAGTGAAAGAGAAGTTGTAGCTCAGTGTAGATTTTATTTGCATTTCTCTAACAATTAATCAAGTTCTAGAATGATGTTGAGCATCTTTCCATGTGCTTATGTTCATTCAAATCCTTTGCCTGTTTCCCACCAGGGTTTTCACTTTATTTGGCGTTATGGTGGATAGTTTACCTGGGTCTAGAGGCTACATTCTTTTTTTTTTTTTTAGACAGAGTCTCATTCTGTCACCCAGACTGGAGTGCAATGGCGTGGTCTTGGCTCACTGCAACCTCTGCTTTCCATATTCAAGCGATTCTCCTGCCTCAGCCTCCCGAGTAGCTGGGACTACAGGCATGTACCACCATGCCTGGCAAATTTTTTTGTATTTTTTGTAGAGACGGGGTTTCACTGTGTTAGCCAGGCTGGTCTTGAATTCCTGGCCTCATGATCCGTCTGCCTCAGCCTCCCGAAGTGCTGGGATTACAGGCATGAGCCACTGCACCTGGTCATGGAGGCTACATTCTTGACCCAATTGTCTGCAACCATCTCGAGAGCACATTCTGCTGCAAACCACAATGACAAAACTGTTTCTTAGCTCACTGGAGAATAAAGGGTGAGTTCTTGGATCACTGGCAGCATTGTTCTCTACTTCTAACAGGCTTCTTTTAGGAGGTTTGACTGAGGAGATGTATGAACCCTGTGGTTACAGGGCACCCAAATGCATGGTGGTTCTATCTGCAAGATGACAAACAATCATATTAGTTGTTTCTTTTTATTTTAAGCCCCATGAGAAGAGTCATTAAAATAATGATTTGTTTGTGTATATTTTCTGCAGTATCTTTGCATAATGTGTATTATATTCCAATGCTTTACAAATCTTGTCCCATTTGCTTGGAAGAAGGGTATTGAGTCGGTCATTTAAAATGTCGAGAGATAAGAAAAGATCATTATAACCTAACAACATGATTACTATTCTTTTATTATTTTTGGTCATATGATACTAGTATTTCTCAAACTGATAGGTAAAGAAGAGCTTTTTTGCTCAAATTAATCTGAGGTATGCTATATAAAATATATCTCAGACCGTCACAGTGCATGTCAGTCTCTGGGAAGTTTAAATGGAAAGTTTGATTTTATTTATCTTATGTTTTCATGTATTATTTGACCACAGAATTCTTCTTATTACACAATACATTTTAATCCTTGGCAGAACTAGTGTCCCTCAAGAAATGCTTTGGGAAATCCTGGTGTCATGCTCTAGGTAAGATATTACAGCTCTGGGAATTTGAAGGCCAGAACAATTATTTTTAACTGTGTAGGTGGGAAGGGAATCAAAAAATCTTCATGCAGTGGTGACAGCTAATGAAATATGAAAATATTGTGAATCTTACTTAGAGCATAGAGCTGCTATGGTCATCATCATATGAGAGGGTCCTACAAAGTACAGCTGATCTTTGAACAGCATGAGTTTGAACTGCATGGGTCCATTTAGATGCCAGTTTTCTTTTCTTTTTTTTTGGCGGGGGGATGGAATCTCGTGCTGTGGCCCAGACTGGAGTGCAGTGGCACAGTCTCCGCTCATTGCAAGCTCTGCTTCCTGGGTTCACGCCATTCTCCCGCCTCAGCCTCCCGAGTAACTGGGACTACAGGTGCTCGCCACCACGCCCGGCTAATTTTGTTTTTGTGTTTTTAGTAGAGATGGGGTTTCACCATGTTAGCCAGGATGGTCTCGATCTCCTGACCACCTGATCCGCCTGCCTCGGCCTCCCAAAGTGCTGAGATTACAGGTATGAGCCAACATGCCTGGCCTAGATGCCAGTTTTCTTCCGCCTCTGCCACCCTTGAGACAGCAAGACCGACTCCCCTTCCCCGTCCTCCTCAGCCTACCCCACATGAAAACAACAAGGATGAAGACTTCTATGATGATCCGCTTTCACTTAATGAATAGTAAATACATTTTGTCTTCCATGTGATTTCTTAATATTTTCTTTTCTCTAGCTTATTTTAAAGAATATAGTATAGAATACATGTATCATGCAAATTATGTGTTAATAGACTTATTGGTAAGGCTTCTGGTCAACAGTGGTTTATCAGTCGTTAAGTTTTGGGGGAATCAAAAGTTATGCATAAATTTTCAACTGCATGGAGGATCAGAGTCCTTAGCCCACACATTGTTCAAGGGTCAACTGAATAGAAAAGTTTTAGTAATTTTGGCCTTAAAAAATGTATATTTCAGCAGTCAGAGATGCAGAGCTGTCAGGATCCAGACGTCTCAATTTTAAATCAGAGGCTAAGGACTCTGTCACTTGTTAGCTGTTTCTTGACTTCTTTTGCAAGTTACTTAACTTCTCTGTGACTTGTGTAACTCCTCAGTTAAATGAGAGTAACCTAGGGTTAAATTATGTAATATACATAGAATGCATATAATAATGCCTTCGGAGAGAGTTTTTCAACTTTGACATGATTGACATTTTTGGCTTGTTAATTCTTTGTTTTAGGGGGTTGTCCTAGGACCCATGGCATCTGCCTACTAGATGCCACTAGCAGCGGCCAACTCCCCAAGTTGTGACACTCAAAAATGTCTTCAGATGTTGCCAAATGTCCCACAGGGGACAAAATTGCCTCTGGTTGAGAACTGCTGCCATAGAATAGTAATAATAATATAAAGGATATGGTAAGGCTTTAATATTCTTTTTGTTTACAGGAGAATTAATTGAATATCCATTTTTCCCTGAGCTAAGTATTGGTTCCACGTATTTTACATCTTTGGTCCATCCTCCTATTCTCTGTTAGCCTTTAATCCTGTGTTGAACAGGTAATTAGTTGGCACAAATTGAAAGACAGACTGATGATAAAGGGAAACTGTCCCTGCTGGAGACAGCAGGAAAAGATAGTTATACAATTCTTATGGAAGAAGAATAAAGGATAAATTATGTACATGCATGTGTATATATTTTACTAAGACAATAAAATAATGATTCCAGAGAGGAAAATTACGTAGGTAAAATTGAAGAGGGAAGCGTTAAAAAAACGATGCTCGGGGGGGCGGAGCAAGATGGCCGAATAGGAACAGCTCCAGTCTCCATCTCCCAGCGCGAGCGACACAGAAGACCGGTGATTTCTGCATTTGCAACTGAGGTACTGGGGTCATCTCGCTCGGGAGTGCCGGACAATCGGTGCTGGTCAGCTGCTGCAGCCTGACCAGCGAGAGCTGAAGCAGGGCGAGGCATCGCCTCACCTGGGAAGCGCAAGGGGGAAGGGAGTCCCTTTTCCTAGCCAGGGGAACTGAGACACACAACACCTGGAAAATCGGGTAACTCCCACCCCAATACTGCGTGGTAAGCACACCGGCACACCAGGAGAATATACCCCACACCTGGCCGGGAGGGTCCCACGCCCACGGAGCCTCCCTCCTTGCTAACACAGCAGTCTGCGGCAATCTAACCGCAAGGCAGCAGCGAGGCTGGGGGAGGGGCGCCCGTCATCGCTGAGGCTTAAGTAGGTAAACAAAGCTGCTGGGAAGCTCGAACTGGGTGGAGCTCACAGCAGCTCAAGGAAACCTGCCTGTCTCTGTAGACTCTGCCTCTGGGGACAGGACACAACTAAAAAATAACAGGGGAAGCAGCAGAGGCCTGTGCAGACGTGAACGACTCTGTCTGACAGCTTTGAAGAGAGC